>NC_088204.1:5875817-6182869 GCF_037126465.1 Ornithodoros turicata
TCAAAAAATTCTGTAGGCAGTAATGTAGCCAGAAAGATACGTTTCGGAGCGGGTTCTGGGGAAATTAACAGAGGAGGAGGAGGATTTCACCCTCTCCCCAACGCACTTTCAAACGTGCGAATTCGGTTGGTCCCTCCCCTCTCCCACTTTGACTATACATACGCCACTGGAAGCTGCACTGTAAAAACAGAACTTCACCGCATATCACGCTCTGCGACAACCATTGCCACGAATGATAAGGTTATCACTCCTGATTCGAAGAGCGGGGGCGTACGCCTTTTTGTGTCAATTTGGATACATGATAATTGACACAAAAGGCGTACGCCCCCATCTCTCTTCGAATCAGGAGCGATAACCTTATCATTCGTGGCAATGGTTAGCGCAGAGGTGCGGTGAAGTTCAGTGGGGTTGTCCAGGCATCTTAATCCAGCCGAGGCGTCACAAATTGGAACCATAGGTGACGTTTCGACTGAGTGTGCGGGTAAGTATGGGCCATGTATTCTTCAGAGAAGTCGGCGCTATTTCGTACCCCACAAGGACTAGAGCCAACATCACCTGGGCCACAGGGCTGGTGGTCGAATGGTTGCTGGATCATTATTATTGCTATACGAATCGCAGACGGCCCTGATGTGTGCCTCTTGTTACTATGTCCATATACTGTATCCAGGTGCGGCGGAAGGGGGGTTACAGGGGTTACTTGACCCCTGGATTTGTGAAGGGGACGCAAAATTTCCATGGAGGTGCATGAGGAGCCAAAGTGTTATCAGTCAGGTGCCGCACGCGGTGTAGTGGGAGGTTTCGTGCTGAGGCGGCACCCTGTCCTATTTCTTGAGGGGGAGAAGATGATGAATGTTCACAGCTCACGCAGGAGCCCTCTTGCTGTTAAAAATGTGATGAGGGCTTGAAGAGCTCGTAGCGGATTCGCTGGGTCGGCTTGAGGCAGGGGCGAATGCAAACCATGCCGTGGGTAGGTACCACATTACTTCTTATGAGGAAAACATGTACGCAAGGAGCCATGTCGCAATGCGAACTGTAACTGTACAACACAAAGAAGCTCCAACGTGGTCACGTGACAGAGGGAATAAAGATCCATACGGAAGAAACATCCATAAGGAAAGAAAATCCGAGCGAGAAAGAAGATCCATGCGGCAAAAAGATCCATAGGGAAAGAGGATCCACTGGTGGATCTTTTTTTCCCTTTGGATCTTTTTTTCCTGAAATCCAATCAGCTCCATCGCTCTAAAGCACGTGCCCCCTCACCGGGATTGCCTGTGACTCTTTCTGCGCTCCAGTACTGCGTAGTTCTGGCTCCGGCTCATTTGCATAGCGAAATTCGGCAATTTATATCTTAAAGTACGTTCGCTCCTAAGGGTACGGTGCATATGATGACTGGCTCCAATTCTGCTATCCCGCATTTCCCAGAGAACAACTAATAAATAATTAGTTAATTTTAGTTCATTAGTCGTCCAGCAGCTGCATACGCTGTCCTACACAATGTCAACCAGGCCGTGTAACACACCTACTGAAATGGCATCTATTTTGCTCTGCTAGTTTTATTTTTTATTTTTTACAAAGATCCTGCAACGGATAAAAAAAAAATACAACAAAAAAACGCCCTGTATACAAGTCGTTTAGGAGCTAGACCTGCAAGGAATATGACGTTGGTTGACAGACTGAAACCGAAACAAATCGGAAAGGGGGGGGGGGAGCTGGGTTCCACGAATAGGCACCTGTTCGCTGCCCCCTATTAAAAGAACAGTGGGACCGACGGTCCCGTCCCTTTCAGGGACCATCGTAATCTCGTCAAGACCGTGCTTTCATGCGCAACCTAGTTCAACGCTGTCGAACACTATGACGTCATTTGTTTAGAAAGCGGGGAGACTCCCGAACCTACCGTTCACAAGTTCATAGGCGGAGATGAACATGTTACAGGGTGTGTGCAGATAAACTTCACTGGCATATGTGCGCGTACTTGACACCCACTGTGGTTTATCTGCAGACACACCCTGTTTTTGACTAATTTGCAACGAAGCACACAGGAATTTTCTTTGCATACGCATCAAGCTTGGACCAAAAGCGCGCAGAAGGGAAAGAGAAAGAGAGAAAACAATGACGATCACGTGACCGTTACGTCACAGAGGAGGCGGTTCCTAGGTACTCGGGATTGCTCGGGATCACAGGAGACCGCGCACCTGGGAGTTTGTGGTGGGTGTGACTGTGACTAGGTGTGACTCAGTGCACGTGGACTCTGGACAACTCTGGGCCACTTTTTGCACTCGCCCGGGTGCTTGAAATTTTCCTTGTCACTTCTGAAATAGAGGATCCCCGCATAGTTCGCGGATAATGTCTTTCACCACAGAACAAGTGGAGGCAGTAAGTCATATTGAGAATTCATCTGGAACGACAGCACGTCAATTAGGTCTCTTTACAGTCTGTTCAGAAATAGCGGCAGTATCTGTTGTTTTTCTCGAACACGAATAAGTAAATGAGATTCATATAATGGCGATCAAATGAAGCTGTCACAGCCAAACTAATCTAAGTTAGTAAGTTTATACACTGGATTTCCCTCTCCCCCCTCCCCCACTACGCGCTCTGACACCCCCCCCCCCCCCAAACCGAGGGTCTGGATCCGCCCCTTACCTAACCTATCACTGAACTAACCTAAGGCATCATAAACTTGGATAGTTTAGTGATAAGTTCGGTAGTTTAGTGCGGCTGTGGCAGCTTTCCTTGCCTTCCCAAATCCGTTTTCGATAATGCCCAGTTGAAAAATGTCTGCTGAAAGGATTTCCACTCTAAACCACTTACGTATATACAAAGTGGTTTCAAGTGGAAATCCTTTCATAAACCACTTGGGATTGCAGACATTTTCCCCTGGGTGAGAACTTTGAAATGGTGACGCCTACGAAAGGGATACCCCGATCATTAAGTCTCTAATCTCCCCCACGTTATCAGCTGTGCCACGCTACTCACGGCAACGCCGAAGCAAATCGGTGCCTCACGTTATTCCATGCGTCACCTGAGGCTTGGGACATAGCCTGGCAACTTCTGGACACGACCAAGGTGCTTAGGGTTGATAGGAGCAGTACCAAACAACGCATTACCGCAACAATTTCTTTCAGGCCCACGAAGTTCAATATTTCGCTGCCAACACGCTTCACGTTAAAATCTCGAGGCACTGGAATGAAATTCCCGAAGATCAGTATGGTCCGCTACGAACCAAGCTGCTGGATACGATGCTTCAATATTCGAACGGGCCAAAGTTTATTCTAACAAAAATAATAGCTGCTGTGAGTATATCTGTCAACTGTACAGTATACATGGGCTGTGACTCGTGCCTCCGTTACAGGTGGCATCATTCGTGATTCGCGTGATACCAGATTTTTGGCCGTCTGCCATCTCTGACCTTATCCTTAAATTCCAGCCTTCAGTTGGGGGAAATGTTCCGGTAAGCTGCTGTGCCATACTCCACCATTTTTGTTGTTCTCTCGATAGATTTTTGTCTTATTAAGTCAAATTTATCCGGATTACACAGCCACCAGTGTTGGAGGACATGTTGCTAGAACTTCTGACTGTTATTCCCGAAGAGGTGAGTTTCGAGGTGAACTGCTATCCGTAGTGCTACGGGTACTATTGATGGTCTTGTCATTTTGTATTGCGATAGTACGGAAAAACCCGAGACACGGAAGAAAGACGATAGCACACACAACCTCAAACGAGGGAGATCCTTTATTAATAAACCAAAAAGGCCTATGTGCCTAACAACTTCCTAATTGGTGGCAGGGGAGAGAATGATAGAGCATCAACGCAATTCCCTCTTGTGACAGTCTTATGGAATTCCATAAAAGGAATGCTTGCATCCGTTCAAGAACCAATGAGGACGCAACCCTAATTATATATTGTTACTATCGATAACAACACTGTTTGCTGTGAATGGCAACACCTAGAATATAGTTTTCATGAATGTTAATAAACAAAAATACCACATAAAAAAATATTCTACCTTGCATCTGACAGCATTATAAATACTTAGCGTTCTACTATTAATACCTGTAATATACAGTAGCTTTGTGCTCCCAACACTTTACACATTGCTTAGCATGTTCTTTGCGACATTTTCTCTCTCTCTCCCTCTTTGTAGCATCTTAAGTTGCAGAGCACTGAACAAGACAGTTGTAAGGCATCACGTGCGGGCCTGGACTCTGCTTCAAACGTAGTCTTCAGCTTCTTGGAGAGCAGATCCGATATGGGACACCAGACGTTACGCTGCTATTCGTCGTGGGTGCAGCTGTCATTGGATCCCGAATCCCACCTAAGTCTGCTTCCTCGTTTGATGCAGGCCGTAACCGACCCAGAGCTCTGTTGCGCAGCTTCGGAGGCACTAACCGATGTTGTCCGCCATCCTGATGCGCCCCAGTAGGACACTTTTTACTGCTTTGAGTTTGCTGTTAACTTACACTTTAAATAGTACTTTGTGCTTACTTTTATGGCCTTTTTTTACTGCTGCGTTTAGTACTTATTAAAATTTGAAACCTAAAAAATTGCAGATAGGCTTGCCTGCACACTTTTTGCACGCACGTATCGCAGAAACGTTGTCAAACTATTTGCCATCTTCCATAGGTTCCCAGACTTCATGCTTCAGATGGTCGACAACTTGGCAGAGCTCAAGGAGTTCTTGAACAAGATGGCTGCTGCAAAAGAAATGGTGAGATCGTGCGCGTTTGAAATAATCGTCTTTTTACCCTATGCATCTCTGGGTCAATAGGAACTGTGCAAGGCAGTGTACAGGATCCTCATCGCACTGGGCCAGAGCCACCCGGATCTCCTCGTCGACACCCTCCTCACCAAACCGCAGCATAAGGACAATGTCCTCACAATCATCAACCTCGTCCTGGTATGTATTCACACACCATGTGTTCCTTCTCACTTGCATGTCATGTTAATACCATAAGTTTGCGTAATGTAGAACCACGTAAAATTATAGTGTTTGTTACAGATACAGACTTGTACATATGGTACAGAAAAAAAAAAAGGAACTAAAATACTGTTACCTCGGAACTTGTTACTGAGAAAAAGTGAAACGGAACGTGTTCACATTACACATCGGTAACGAGTGACTTTTCCATTAGAAAGGATGTTTCAGTCGGACAAATTTTGAAATCAACATCTTTTTATTTTCGTTGATATTTCGCGTGAAATTTAATTTCAGTAGCAACTGGTGCTCGAAATGCCCGTAAGTTATTTCGGCGTTGTTTCTTGGGGCAATATCGGTTCCGATCCGTACAGGAGCACTCGAAGGAGCAGCCATCTTTGTTGGATGCATGCTCTGGAGAAGAGAAGGCACTTGTGTTTAGGAATCCCAACATGCCAAACAGATAATGTGTCAGTTATAGCGGTCCAACCCAGCCAACAGAGAAGACACTGGTGCCAGGCTGCATATTTCATTATTTCGAGCAACAAATGAATGCCGTCGCCCAGCAGCTGTACGTGCGATCGATAGAACCAGGAATATATTTGCTTAACTTTACGCGACTCTTTAAATTCGAGTACGGCACGATGGATCTGTACTCAGCCATTTTATCTCTGGAAGGCAAAAAAGGCACAACAATACTAAAGGAGGGAGAAGACATCTCTCCCATTTTCCCCTCTTTCGCTCAGCGTCGCGTGATTTCTCCACAACGTCACCCTCCCCGGAAGCCTGCGTCATTGCTATGAGACGAGTGCCTTCTCGAGACCATGACATATTTGCAGTTTATGGACTTACGATTATGTCACTCACCCGTTGGATCATGGAAATTTCGTAAACAGGATTGAAATTTCGCGTACAGAATACTTGAAACACCTTCCTTTCCTAGACTGAATAAAATAAACGCTGTTTTCTGAGTCTGGAGCTGCACTTTAATGTACAATGTATCCCCACAGCACCCGATTATTACCGTCAATAGTATTAACACAGACAGTGACATGCAGCAATGCAGCGGAACACCGGGACACTTTCCAGTGGACGAGAAATGCAGCAGTCAAGCTCTCGGCTTTTGGCATGCCCTGCAATATGAGGTGTCCATCGCAGAGAGACCCCGCGAGGAAGCACCGTTGCTGCTACCTGTGTGGCAAGCCCTAGTGGACACGCTACTCCGTAAAGTACAACTACCACTCGACGACTCACAATGGGCAGAAGGTAATGAAAAGCCATAAACGTGTTCATAAATGTGTCGAGTTACGAGTGTAAAATGAGTGCTGCATTATTTGTGAAGAAATAAATCGCTTAGCGAAAAAAGGACAGACATACGAGTCTATTCACACGATGCACCTTCATGCCAGCAACGATTGCGCACAAGTGAGGTTGCAGAGTCAGAGTCTTTTATACGGTCAGTATAACTCTCCGCATCGTAGTGTTCAACCAGCTCGTCAGGTAGCACGAGAAAATGGCGTCATCACATGCACAAGTGTGAGAACTGAACAGTGGCGTCACTGGGGGGGTGCGGAGGGAGGGTGCGGTGTCGCAAAGAGCTCCCGCACCGAGTGCCGCGTACCCTAGCGATGCCACTGGAACTGAAAATATGGTTGCTAGTTCAGACGCTAGCGGTGTCTTCATGATCCGTGCCAGCTGGGAATTTAAGTCTCATAAGTGATGCAGTAAGCCATTGCGATTGGCAGTCTTCAGAGCAGGAGCCAAGTTACGGACAGGTTGCACCTATAGGTTGTTAGCAGAGTCGCCTGTCTGGGTGATCCGTGCTGAACAGCCTGTTCATACTGCGCAACGTAGCTGCGCCAAAGACACACTAAAGCAGCAGCGTGTGAATAGACCCTATGTCTATTGATTGTTCATAGAAATGGGAGCACTTATCTACTGTAACGAGCTGCACAAGAGGACATGACGTTCCATGAGGTGTAACTCCTTTCATTTTGCAGAAGACAGGGATGCCTTACGTAGTTATAGACGAGATATCGGAGAGTTCTTGGTAAGTTCTCCTCTTCGTTGCTGCTTATCTTATCTTTCAGCACAAAGATTTACACTTCCGGCTCGCTGCAGTGGTATTTATACGACGTCCTGTACGAGAGTATGCTTCCGGACCTGGTGGAGCAGCTACGAGTTTCCGCAGATGCCTTTCGTAAGGACCCGGCGACATGGCCACAGCTCGAGGCCCGCCTGTTCGTTTTTGAGGTGACTACCTGGAGCGTTTCCTGGAGGAGCCTCGCAAGAAGTTTCTGCAAGTCTGTTCTCTCTTGCAGTCCCTAGTGGTATCAGTAGGAAAAGAGGGATACGGCTATGTCGAGGAGGTTCTGGCAGGCATACTCCCCGCGCTCCCTGTTCACCCGAAGGTGACTCCGACAGCCCTGGCGTGCATAGGAGCGTATGGGGAATGGTTGAATGGCTGCCCGGAGACCCTGCAGGCAGTACTGCCAATGTTGTCAGCATCACTGCATGCGAACGAACTCGCTCCAGCTGCAACACTTGCCCTGAAGGAGGTAGCTCAGGATTGCCGAGGCACCTTGGGTCCCGTGGCACGTCAGGTATTAACTGCTGCGAGTGAAGCTCTGGCGGGAAGCGTCCTCGGAGAGCATGAACGGGTGGGTACTTATCGGGTACTGTGGTCATACTGCGAGAGCATTTTTCAGGATGTGGTAATTGTAATTGTGTCGTTAGCTGTAGGTAGCGGTGTCTTCATAATCCGTGCCAGCTGGGAATGTAAGTCTCATACAAGTGATGCCACAACATGAAGCCATTGCGATTGGCAGTCTTCAGAGCAGGAGCCAAGTTATGGACAGGTTGTAGCTATACGTATATGTGCAAATGGCAGGAAGTTATAAGGAGCGTTTTGATTGACCAAATATTCAGGATTGGCTTGGAACTAAACGAGGCTATTCAAATTCTCAAAGTAGCCAGGGTGATTTAGGGTGATTCATATTAGCCCAGCTAATATGAACATGGTTTCCAGGAATGTTCCTTTTTCTATCACATCACACATCACAATGTTACTCACGCTTGCAACTTCCGGGTCACCATAAGCGTATAAGAACTATGCTTCTTCTATTTACTACTTACTTATATGCTCCAGTTTGACAGTTCATTTTAGTTTTAGTTCTTCAGTTAATTTGAGTTTGCTTAACTGAGGTTTATTTCATAAATTTATCTACACGATATGGTAAAGAATTGCAGCTATTCGGGTCCTGCGATACCCGAATTATTACCGTAAATTATTGTGGTTTCCGTTTATGTTTCAGTTATTCTAACTGCGCGATATCCGTTTCTGTTACCGTTACCTGCTATATTTCCGGTATAATACAGATTCTGTTTCTGTTGCCTTTCCCTGAATGACAGAGAGAGAGAGAGAAAGACCAACAGATGGTGCAGTACGTACGGACACAGGCACACAGGCACAGACCTCACAGGTCACAACCGTTAACAGTTTAAACCCAACTTCTCAAGAGCTGCTGTCGTTCTTCGAAACGGCTCTAATGGTAGTTAGTAACATGTCTCCAATGCGTTCCATAGTACTTTAGTATTCAGATATGTCTGAGGCCAGCACCCACTTTGTCCTCAGCGAACGTCAAGGATCTCCTCCTTTCGGTTTTTTAGAAGTGTTCAAAAAAAGTATGAAGAACTGAGAGGTGATGACTTGTGTGTGTGTATGACCACTCAGCCACGTCAGGGATGGGCATAACTACATTTTTTGAGCATTTAGATATAAATACAAAATACTTTGATGAAATGGGTATAAATACAAAATACTTCGATGAAATGGGTATAAATACTTCATAAATACTTTTCAACAGGATTATTTAAATACAAAACATAAATACAGTATTTAAATACTGTAATTACTACCATAAAGACTGCGAGGAAAATGTCATCTACAGGTTTTCCCAGCGATTTTAATCCAAGTGCCAGCTAAATTAGTCTGTGCCCCATAAAGTTTGCATGGCACATGGATTAATTTAGCTGGCACTTGGATTAAAATCGCCGGAAAAACCTGTAGACACCAACGAACAATGGCATTTATTCTCGGAGACTGCATCTTTTAAGCACCTTCTGTTCGGTCTAACAGTCAGATTCGCAGAGAAGAACAGCATAGTATTTTAGTATTTCGGCATAGTATTTCGGCAAATAGTATTTTAATTACAATGTATTTAAATGCTGCCCATCTCTGAGCCACGTTCTACCTAGGGTTGCCACCTTTTGCAGTAAAAAATACCGGCTGGGGGAGAGGAGGTGGAGTAGAGGGAAAGAGAAAGGCTCGTGGGAAAGGGCAAGTGGGTGAGGGGTGGACGAGCACACAGAGAGAAAGAGAGTGCTTGCTTGCTCAAATACGAAGAAACATATGTTCCTGTGTGGGGCTTGATCACTGATTGAAATTGAAATTGCTATAAATATTGCTAGATTGTATTGGAGCAACCGGACTGGATTGCCACAGACTTTGAAAAACGCATCGACGCAGACAAACATTTATTTGCATGCGGGGATCCCATGATGGATCTATACGGCCTAAGTTCCTGCAAGCTCGACACAACCACCAACAGCTTTGCACAACCACTGCTCTTGTCCCATCTGAACACAATATTGTAATGAATAATTAAGAAAACGACTGGTGATCGCGGAGTTTTGTATGTGCTCCAAAAGCTGTAGTGGAATGTTGAAGGAAAAACCATGAAAAAGCTCATGCGAAAGGTGTTGAGCCAGAAATACCGGCAAAAGGCTGCCGGTATGAGCTTTGTACCAGCAACCGGCAGAACGAGCAAATAACCGGCCCGGTGGCAACCCTAGTTCTACCATGATGGTATCTTGAAACATGGTGGTAGTGCTTTCACTTTACAGTTCCTTTAATCCTGTTGTCAAATCCAGATCCTCATGATGGGCGCAGTCGGATGTACGCTGTCGTCGGTTGAGAAGGGCCAAGTGGGACCGTGGCTGCAGGCTATAGTCGTGCCCCAGATCCGCATCCTGCAGGACACGGTAGCTCAGGATCCGACGTCGGGGACCCTCCCACACGTGTTGCTGCTGCTCAAGATGCTCACGATGCTTTTATCTAAGGTCGAAACTGGGGATGATGCACGATTTTTTGAAGAAGAAGACATCATGCCCTCCGAAATGGTCATGCAGAAACTCAGACCCATGCTTGTGCCCTTGTCAGAAAAGTATGCTACAGACGAGCATTTTGTCAAGGTAAGCCATGCTCAATATAGACTGTGTCCTTGCACAGCTATCCCCCGTATATTGTGCGTTTGCTACAGTGGTGATTTGTTATATCTTATTCCGACGCTTTCATAAGGAATGCGCCCTGGTTTCATTACAATATGTACAAAAGCATGCGAGAGTTGTTGGTACAAACATTTCCTCGCAGCTGTATTGAAATATGAAAGAGAAAAATAAAGACCATGTCTCTTTCAGAGCCTGTGTGAATTCTTGCAGACTGCGTCCCATGGAGTTGGATTCGAATCCGCCTCGAATGCCCTTGCGCTTCTAGTTTCGTTGTACAGGAGGAACCCGCAGGCAGCGATCCTTAAAGCGTTTGACAGCCTATATCGGCCGACTCCACTGCCAGACACTCGCAATGTCGAGGCACTTTCTGTGCTCTGCAGCACCACGCTGGCAACTGCAGCTTCTTCTCAGAATGGTACTCGTCCCTTTTATTTGTGACTAACAAACATATGCAAGCTAATCACAGCTGGCACAAAAAACATACATACTATTGTGATACGATACAAGC
The DNA here is from genome assembly GCF_037126465.1 of Ornithodoros turicata. Lineage (NCBI taxonomy): Eukaryota > Metazoa > Arthropoda > Arachnida > Ixodida > Argasidae > Ornithodoros > Ornithodoros turicata. The sequence goes on from NC_088204.1 coordinate 5,886,527, forward strand.
CTTAGGCTCCACATTGCTGTTGCCAACTGCGAGTTAAGTTGCTAACATAATATTGCCTTGCCTGACTTAATTTGTTCTTGCAGTTTCAAAGGAGCATGCACTCATTTTGGAGGCCTTCTTCAGTATGCTGGCTCATGTGAGTGAATTCTGTCGATTTATGTACACAAGTTTTACGTTAATCCGAGATACATGCTTCCAGATGGCCAGAGTATATACCAGAGTCTTTGACGTGAACAAGTTAGACCCTTCAGCGTTATTCGTCTGCGGTAAGTACGCTGGCATTCAGCATTCATGGGACCAATCAAGCTTGTGCCTTTTAGCTGGGACAACCATAATGCTTCCGAAGAGGTCGACAGTCGAGTCGGCCACACAGTTTCTAGTAGGTATACCAAGTAATGGAAGTGATATTTCCAGTCTAAATACAGTGCGATCCCGTTACTCCAAACTCGAAGGGGACCCAAGTTCGAACTAACGGAAGCCGCTCTAAATGAGAGCTTTATCAACACCACCTAGACAGAGAAAGCCTGCTTCCACGATGACGTGACGCAGCAATTAAGAGTCGGCCAATCAGGATCGTGTTTTCAACGGCGGTAGCCAATCACAAACGTGCTTTCATCAGTCGTGGCCATTGAGACGTACCACTGTCGTCTGCCAGTTGTGACTGAACGTCCCCGTGTAAAAAATAGGAAATCTTTAAAATAAAGCGCAAAACGATACTGTATCTTTCTCAAAACTGATTTTCTGGAAAGCGTGTTCCACTTTTTGTCTACAGATTCCAAGTTAACCGCGATCATTTGCAAGATCGTGAATTTGCAGAAGGGCGAATTGCAGTAGTGGACAAATTCTAACTTTATATGTCCACGTAGGGAAGGAGAGGAGGCAATAAGCAGGCCTTCTATGGCTAGTTGCCGTTGGCTAGGAGGCGCCGGTTTAAAAAAAAAACAAAGAAACGTGGTTGGTGGATTCGGATTGGCATATCTCGAATCCCGGCTTAGGATTTACGGATTCGGTTGGCTCATCCCTAAATATAGCCAAACCTCTTTAAGTAAGTATCGAGTTGCTGCCTTTTTTGTTGGCTGTATATTCAACAGGAAGTGTCTTGATCCCCTTTAAAAACAGCAAGGCTTGCTTGCTTTGCTGCCACCAAGTAAGCAGCATCGCACAGTGCTTGTCGCATTTACACACACCATTACAGCAGTTTGTTCCTTGCTAGCCTTTCCCGGGCAGAAGTATCGCTTTTATGAGAAATTGACTTCCAGCAGCGTGCACTTTCGAGTCGACGTGTAGTCTGTGGTTTCGGGTGCAGTAGCACAATCTAGTTCGAATAAACCTTTGTTCATGTTCATACGTTCGAATTATCGAGCATTTTTTCCTTTCATAACGTAAAAGCACTAAAAACAGGACAAACACATCACACACACAACAGCGAGCTCTCGTTTCTCCGCCCCCCCTATAAATACAGACAGCTTTACTGGGACCTAAGCGTCAGTTCAAACTGTCCAGAAGTTCAAATTAACAGATTTCGAATTAACGGGATTGCACTGTACAGCATAATATTGATTGATTGAGTTTTTAAAAAACTTTGAAATACCGCAGAGCGACTTCATATTGCGGAGTAGGGAGCACCCCAAAATGCACAACGCCGTCAACGATCATGGGGGGCTGCTGACTGAGCAGATTATCAGGGTACGAGAGGCGATGTCTCAACACTGATATTTGTGGCTGTCTAAGAAGGCCAATCTGATATTGTCATCATCTTCGCAGGTAATCGGCAGTGGAGAGCCTTCGCTCTCGGTGGTTGAGGCCATGGCGAACTTGTTGTTCATGTTGAACAAGGAGTACTCTGACGATCTGTGTGGGTGGCTCTCTGCACTCGTGCAGCGACCAGACTTTCCGAGTTCCCTGGCCACAACCTCCGACAAGGAACACTATGTTCAGCTTATAGCCGAGTGAGTGGCTGCATTTACATGTTCAGTACAGAAACCTCGTGTTCAGGGTCGGGATGGTGCGCAACAAAGGAGGTCAGTTCTAGTGTTGTCTAGAGCTGACTAGGAACTGACTAGACTTGTCTGGGATGCCGTGTCAGAAACGGGTGACAGAAACGAAAAATATTGCGGTAGTATTGAAAATGGGAATGGTAACGAAAATATGCCTGTTACCGTCCCGTGATTTTCGTGTGGGGCCTACCATGGAAACAGGGCACTTTCCATGAATTCCATTCACTACTCATTCCATATTCACTTTCCACGTATCGTTTGCTACGTTAATACATAGTACTATTGTATTTGTGAGGACTGAGGGAAGGGGGGTGGAGCAGTCCCTCTCACAGTGCTAGGTTTTCAGCATGCAGCAACTTCCAAACGCAGGATCGCATAGGGAGATGACTTTGCTAAATGTAGAGAAAAATCCCCGCGTCATCTACGCGATTCCTTCAAAAGTGGAACAACTGTTCTGCAACCCCTTTGATGTACAATTCCTTTTGTACAAGAGAACATCTTTATAATGAAGACGGCTGGACCGCTAAAACGCTTCATTATATCGGTCGTTCATTGTTGGGGGTTTCAACACACTGGGACCGCAGGTTTACTTAATTATATCCGTGTCTTTGCTGCACGTGGCTTCACTATAAGGAAAGATCAACCCCAAAGATGAATAACAAGTTATTTTCTTCCCCTCCAGAGAAAGTGCAGACAAGACGCGAATGCGAGAAATAGTTACCGAATTCAGCCTCCTCTGCCGAGGCCCCATCAACACCAAGTCTACAACCCAGACCTTCAAAGGCACCTGAGCAAAGTCTACAGCCAAGATGTTTATGCCAATGTATAACTTTATTTGTACATAGCCCCCCCGACAATTATTGCCACGAATGATAGGGTTATCACTCCTGATTCAAAGAGAGGGGGTGTACGCCTATTTGTGCCAATTTGGATACATGATAATTGACACAAAAGGCGTACGCCCCCATCTCTCTTCGAATCAGGAGCGATAACATTATCATTCGTGACAGTGGTTAGCACAGAACGTGCTATGTGGTGAAGTTCAGTGGGGTTGTCCAGGCTTCTTAATCCAGCCGAGGCGTCACAAATTGGAACCATAGGTGACGTTTCGACTGAGTGTGCAGGTAAGTGTGGGCCGTGTATTCTTCGGAGAAGTCGTCGCCATTTCGTACCGCACAAGGACTAGAGCTCCGCTTATCCAACATCACCTGGGCCACAGGGCTGGTGGTCGAATGGTTGCTGGATCATTATTATTGCTATACGAATCGCAGACGGCCCTGATGTGTGCCTCTTGTTACTATGTCCATATACTGTATCCAGGTGCGGCGCAAGGGGGGTTACGGGGGTTACTTGACCCCTGGATTTGTGAAGGGGGCGCAAAATTCCCATGGAGGTGCATGAGGAGCCAAAGTCTTCTCAATCAGGTGCAGCACGCGAATAAAATGTTATAAACACTTTTTCTGAACCGATCGAATTACCAGCGCAGTCAGGGCTTTGCCAATTTATGCGGTAGAAATCACGAATACATGACCTGAAAGTGTTCACGGGTTCCAGGATGTTTTGTAGAACTCGCAGTCTCATGTGTGCCATGATCTGCCTCGAATTTTTGGGACCTGGACCGACGCCCCCTTCCATTGGTGGCGGCGGTGGGAGATTGAAGGGGGCACCGTTTGGGACCCGGGATGCCCCTGAATTCAGGATGTTGCGCCGCCCCTGACTGTATCTCATCGGGACAGTGGAAGACTGTCGCTACCGACAAACTTCCTCAACAGTGCGCACCTTCCTAAAAAGTATTTAGTGGTTTTCGCGGGAACCATGGGCAGATCCAGGATTTTTCTCTGAGGGGGGTCCTGACCTGCCCAGCACGGTAGATACGCCATCGAGGTCTATGTGAAGACAGAAATTGAGGAGGGGTCCCCCTAGATCCGCCCCTGGCGGTAACTACCGCATGCATGGGCGTTACATACATATACATACATATACATACATACATACATATACATTACACATGCATGGGTGTTCCCATTATTTTTTTAGGGGGAGGGCAAAGTCTCTCTTCTTTTCCTGGTGAAGGACTGTGCAGGGTGGGCGGGTGTTGAGAAGTTCATATTATTATGGAATCTCAGAAAAATCATGACGACCTATAAGTACAGAATACAATTTTCGCAAGTGACCTTGAATCTCCGGGGGGGGGGGAACACCCCCCCTTGCCCCCCTCTCGATACGCCCATACCTGTAAGCCCTCACATACGTACATTATACTTTAGAATTTGTGGCCGTTTCAGAAAAACTAGAGTCACTAAATAAGGGCACAGAGTATCGCATTCCTTTTCCGCACCGGAGCCGCCGTTCGGTGTGCGCGATTGGACCCGATCGTGTCACGTGGTTTCTTCTTCCGAGAACTCTCCGTCCATGTGGAGTCACCTTCAAGCAAAACCGGTTTCCTGGGTTGCGAGCTGGCTCGACTGCCCGTTGTTCTCCACCGGAGGAGGAGGAGATTGGCGTCCCATCGCTAGGCGACGCAGCCGCGCCTGACTCAAAATGGCGGGCTCGCACGCCGGCGTGCCTCAGTGTCGCTATACTCTGCTCCCTATTTAGTGACTCCCTATTTATAAAAGACTAGAAGGAAAGGACAGTTTTCGTCCCGCTGCTGTGGCCACTGAAATTTACGCTTTCTTCCTGCGGAATCAGCTGAAACGCGAGGTTGATGGTGAGAAACAAATAAATAATTGAAATATATTTAACTGTTATTTAACGCTATTCGGGTGTTTTTTTATTTGTTACGGAGTTTTTTTTTTACATTAGCAGAGCAAAATACATGATGCCGCCTTGGCAGGTGTGTTATACATCCAGGCGAACACCCTGTAGGACAGCGTTAGCAACCACTGGACGACTATAATTAGCTAAAATTCGTGAATTAACTGATTCATTAGACGTTTTCCAGAAAATGCGAGATGGTAGAATTTGAGCCAGTCATTATTCAAATCCACCATCCTTATTTAATTATCACCCTGTGACGCGAACGTGCTTTGTGATATAAAATGTCAAAGTTTGCTATACAAAATAAGCCGACACTAGAACAATGCGTTTTTCGAGTGCAGCAAGGACGCCGTCTTCACGTTATTTGGGTCTCGGATTAATGCCTATACTCCAATCAGCTCCATCGCTCCAGAGCACGTGCCCCCTCACCGGGATTGCCTGTCACTCTTTCTGCGCTCCAGTACTACGTAGTTCTGGCTCCGGCTCACTTGCATAGCGAAATTCGGCAATTTATATCTCAAAGTACGTTCGCTCCTAAGGGTACGGTGCATATATGATTACTGGCTCCAATTCTGCTATCCTGCATTTCCCAGAAAACAACTATTGATTAATTAATTTTAGTTCATTAGTCGTCCAGCAGCTGCATACGCGGTCCTACACAATGTCGACCAGGCACACCTGCATCTATTTTGCTCTGCTAGTTTCTTCTTTTTTTATAGTGAGATCCTGTAACCGAAAAAAAAAGAAAAGAAGAAAAAAGAAAAACACCTGTGTATACAAATCGTTGAGGAGCTAGGCCTACAAGTAATAGGCCTCTATGCGAGAAACGTCATCATGACGTTGGTAGACAGACTGAAACCGAAACAAATCGGAAGGGGAGGGCTAGGTTCCACGAATAGGCACCTGTTCGCTGCCTCCTATTAAAAGAACAGTAGGACCGACGGTCCCGTCCCTTTCAGGGACCATCGTAATCCCGTCAAGACCGTGGCTTTCATGCGCAACCTTGTTCAACGAGTTCAACGCTGTCGAACAGACGTCATTTGCTTAGAAAGCGGGGAGACTCCCGAACCTACCGTTCACAAGTTCATCGCGGCGGAGATGAACATGTACAGGGTGTGTGCAGATAAACTTCACTGGCATTTGTGCGCGTACTTGAGAGCCACTGTGGTTTGTCTGCAGACACCCTGTTTTTGACGAATTTGCAATGAAGCACACAGGAATTTTCTTTGCATACGCATCACGCTTGGGCCAAAAGCGCGCAGTAGGGAAGAAAAAAAGAGAGAGCAATGACGATCACGTGACCGTTACGTCACAGAGGAGGCGGTTCCTAGATACTCATGATCACGGGAGACAGCGCAGCGCACCCAGGAGTTTGTGGTGTGACCACCGGGTGTGACTAGTGACTACACACTACACCCACGTGGACTACGCACGTGGACTCTGGACAACTCTGGGCCACTTTTTGCACTCGCGTTTCACTTGGGTGACGACAAGCGCCCGGGTGCTTGAAATTTTCCGTGTCACTTCTGAAATAGAGGATCCCCGCATATAGTTCGCGGAGAATGTCTTTCACCACAGAACAAGTGGAGGCAGTAAGTCATTGAGAATTCATCTGGAACGACAACACGTCAATTAGGTCTCTTTACAATCTGTTCAGAAATAGCGGCAGTATACATTGGAGTTCCCTCTCTCCCCCTCACTACGCGCTCTGACAGAGAAATCGCCCCCCCCCCCCCCAAAAAAAAAACCGAGGGTCTGGATCCGCCCATATCACTGAACTAATCTAAGGCATCATAAACTTGGATAGTTTAGTGATAAGTTCGGTAGTTTAGAGCGGCTGTGGCAGCTTTCCTTGCCTTCCCAAATCCGTTTTCGATAATGCCCATGTGAAAAATGTCTGCAATTCCAAGTGGCTTTTGATGAATTTTCAGGATTTCAGTGGAAATCCTTTCATAAACCACTTGGGATTGCAGATATTTTCCCAGGATGAGGTGAAGCCAGCTTTCAAATGGTGACGCCTACGAAAGGGATACCCCGATCATTAAGTCTCTAATCTCCCCCACGTTATCAGCTGTGCCACGCTACTCAGGGCAACGCCGAAGCAAATCAGTGCATCACGTTATTCCATGCCTCGCCTGAGGCTTGGGACATAGCCTGGCAACTTCTGGACACGACCAAGGTGCTTAGGGTTGGTAGGAGCAGTACCGAACGACGCATTACCGCAACAATTTCTTTCAGGCCCACGAAGTCCAATATTTCGCTGCCAACACGCTTCACGTTAAAATCTCGAGGCACTGGAATGAAATTCCCGAAGATCAGTATGGTCCGCTACGAACCAAGCTGCTGGATACGATGCTTCAATATTCGAACGGGCCAAAGTTTATTCTAACAAAAATAATAGCTGCTGTGAGTATATCTGTCAACTGTACAGTACACATGGGCTGTGACTCGTGCCTCCGTTACAGGTGGCATCATTCGTGATTCGTGTGATACCAGATTTTTGGCAGTCTGCCATCTCTGACCTTATCATTAAATTCCAGCCTTCAGTTGGGGGAAATGTTCCGGTAAGGTGCTGTGCCATACTCAGTGGCGTATCTAGGGTGTGGCAGGTGTGGACAGGTGCCATGGGCGCCAGGTGAACAGGGGCGCCATTATGTGGTCGGGAGTGAATGTCCCAGGTCGGGCACTCAACCTGGCACATTCATAAATGATCTAAAGCACCCGCTATTAGAGAGGTTGTAGTGTGAAACCTAGTGCGGACCACACGAAAACGCATCCCCAAGGACATCGTGTTAACCATGTTGCCATGGGCGCACCTAGCTCTAGATACGCCACTGGCCATACTGTACCATTTTTGTTGTTTTCTCGATAGATTTTTATCTTATTAAGTCAAATTTATCCGGATTACACAGCCACCAGTGTTGGAGGACATGTTGCTAGAACTTCTGACTGTTATTCCCGAAGAGGTGAGTTTGGAGGTGAACTGCTATCCGTGGTGCTACGGGTACTATTGATGGTCTCGTCATTATGTATTGCGATAATATGGAAAACCCGAGACACGGAAGAAGGACTATAGCACACACAACCTCAAACGCGGGAGATCCTTTATTAATAAACCAAAAAGGCCTATGTGCCTAACAACTTCCTAATTGGTGGCAGGGGAGAGAATGATAGAGCATCAACGCAATTCCCTCTTGTGACAGTCTTATGGAATTCCATAAAAGGAATGCTTGCATCCGTTCAAGAACCAATGAGGACGAGACCCTAATTATATATTGTTACTATCAACGACAACAGTGTTTGCTGTGAATGGCAACCCCTAGAATATAGTTTTCATGTAGGTTAATAAACAAAAATACCACGTAGAAAAATATTCTACCTTGTATCTGACAGCATTATAAATACTTAGCGTTCAACTATTAATACCTGTAATATACAGTAGCTTTGTGCTCCCAATACTTTACACATTGCTTAGCATGTTCTGTGCGACATTTTCTCTCTCTCTCCCTCTTTGTAGCATCTTAAGTTGCAGAGCACTGAACAAGACAGTTGTAGGGCATCACGTGCGGGCCTGGACTCTGCTTCAAACTTCGTCTTCAGCTTCTTGGAGAGCAGAGCCGGTATGCGACACCAGACGTTACGCTGCTATTCGTCGTGGGCGCAGCTGTCATTGGATCCTGAATCCCACCTAAGTCTGCTTCCACGTTTGATGCAGGCCGTAACCGACTCGGAGCTCTGTTGCACAACTTCCGAGGCGCTAACCAATGTTGTCCGCCATCCTGACGCTCACCAGTAGGACACTTTTTACCAGTGATGGCCAACTACTTCTACAGTAGTTTAACTATAACTACTAACTACTGCGATCGAGTAGTTTAACTACTGGTTCAACTACTTTTGAGGGGAGTAGTTAAAACTACTTTTTTAACTACTGCAATGTAGTTTTACTACATCTATAACTACTTAACGTCCATCAACACCAATCCCTTGTAGTGTCCTTGGACACCTAAATATGAATCATAAGCAATGATAAATTTTGGCTCAAGCCATTGCTACGATCGTCAAATACAAAGCTTGCGGCGGGATTCTTTCTGTGCCTACGCGATAAACTAAGTTGCAGAATTATTTGACAGCAAATGAGGCTTCATTAGACAAGCATTAAAAGTGAAGATTTAGTACGCATGCACGACAATTGCTCTGCACCTCCGTTTTTATCAAACAAGTAGCTCAAGGTACAAGTCAGAAGCACAATCGTGCTGTAAACCATGCGGCAAAATTGGAAGTAGTTGGCGCCTTCAGTAACCTAACTACTGTAGTTAACTACTTAAAATAGTAGTTTAACTAGTAGTTGCCACTACATTTCTGCAAGTAGTTGATAACTAATTTTTTAACTATAATCAGGTAGTTTAACTAGTAATTTAACTACATGTAGTTAACTACTGGCCATCACTGCTTTTTACTGCTTTGAGTTTGCTTTTTACTACTTTAAATAGTACTTTCATAGCCTTTTTTTACTGCTGCGTTTAGTACTTACTAAAATTTGAAACCTAAAAAATCACAGATAGGCTAGCCTGCACACTTTTTGCACACACGTATCGCAGAAACGTTATCAAACTATTTGCTGTCTTCCGTAGGTTCCCAGACTTCATACTTCAGATGGTTGACAACTTGGCACAGCTCAAGGAGTTCTTGAACAAGATGGCGGCTGCAAAAGAAATGGTGAGATCGTGCGTGTTTGAAATAATCGTCTTTTTACCCAATGCATCTCTGGGTCAATAGGAACTGTGCAGGGCAGTGTACAGGATCCTCATCGCACTGGGCGACAGCCACTCGAGTGTCCTCGTTGACACCCTCCTCACCAAACCACAGCATAAGGACAATGTCCTCACAATCATCAACCTCGTCCTGGTATGCATTCACACACCACGTGTTCCTTCTCATTTGCATGTCACGTTAATACCGTAACTTTGCGTAATGTAGTACCACGTAAAATTATAGTGTTTGTTACAGATACAGACTTGTACATGGGTACAGAAAAAAAAGGAACTATAAATACTGTTACCTCGGAACTTGTTACTGAAAAGCGAAAAGGAATGTGTTCACATTGCGCATCGGTAACGAGTGACTTTTCCATTAGAAAGGATGTCCCAGTCGGCCAAATTTTGAAATCAACATCTTTTTATTTTCATCGATATTTCGCGTGAAATTTAATTTCACTAGCAAGTGGTGCTCGTAATGCCCATAAATGCTGTTTTCTGAGTTTGGAGGGGCACTTTAATATACAATGTATCCCCACAGCACCCGATTATTACCCTCGATAGTATTAACACAGACAGTGACATGCAGCAATGCAGCGGAACACCGGGACACTTTCCAGTGGACGAGAAATGCAGCCTTGAAGCTCTCGGCTTTTGGTATGCCCTGCAATATGAGGTGTCCATCGCGGAGGAACCCCGCGCGGAAGCACTGTTGTTGCTGCTGCATCCTGTGTGGCAAGGCCTATTGGACGCGCTACTCCGTATAGTACAACTTCCACTCGACGACTCACAATGGGCAGGAGGTAATGAAAAGCCATAAACGTGTTCATAAACGTGTCGAGTTACGAGCGTAAAATGAGTGCTGCATTATTTGTGAAGAAATAAATCGCTTAGAGGGAAAAAGGACAGATGTACGAGTCTATTCGCACGATGCACTTTCATGTCAGTAACAACTGCGCACAAGTGAAGTTGCAGAGTCAGAGTCTTTTACACGGTCAGTATAACTCTCCGCATCGTAGTGTTCAACGAGCTCGTCAGGTAGTGCGAGAAAATGGCGTCATCACATGCACCAGTGTGAGAACTGAAAATATATGAAGATACGACGACAGAAAAATAGGCGATGTCAAGTTGCTGGCGATGAGTAGACCAAAAAGTGATACTAAACGGTAGGAGCAACTTATTTATTTACACATGGTAGGAAGACTTTCGTGCACGACACTGCACTGAAAGTATGGTTGATAGTTCAGGTGCTAGCGGTGTCTTCATAATCCGTGCCAGCTGGGAATTTAAGTCTCATAAGTGATGCAGTAAGCCACTGACGATTGGCAGTCTTCAGAGCACGTGCCAAGTTACGGACAGGTTGCACCCGTAGGTTGTTAGCAGAGTCGCCTGTGGGTGATCCGTGCTGCAACTCTAACAACCTGCTCATACTGTGCAACGTAGCCGCGCTAAAGACACACTAAAGCTGCAGCATGTGAATAGACCCCACGTTTGTGGACTGCTCATAGAAATGGAAGCACTTATTTACCATTACGAGCTGCACAAAAAGACACCACGTTTTCCATGAGGTGTAACTCCTTTCATTTTGCAGAAGACAGGGATGCCTTACGTAGTTATAGAGAAGACATCAGAGAGTTCTTTGTGAGTTTGCCTCTTCGTTACTGCTTACCTTATCTTTTAGCACAAAGATTTACGCTTCTGGCTCACTGCAGATCTCCCTCTACGAACTCCTGCAGGAGAGTATGCTCCTGCGGCTGATGGAGCACCTACGAGTTTCCGCGGATGCTTTTCGTAAAGATGTGGTGATATGGCCGCAGCTCGAGGCCTGCCTGTTCGCATTTGAGGTGACTACCTGGACTACCTGGTGACTATCCTGGAGATGAGCCTCGCAAGAAGTTTCTGCAAGTCTGTTCTCTCTTGCAGTGCCTAGTGATATCAGTAGGAAAAGAGGGACGCTGCTATGTCGATGAGGTTCTGGGAGGCATACTCCCCGCGCTCCCCGCTCACCCGAAGGTGACTCCGGTGGCCCTGGAGTGCATAGGAGCGTATGGGGAATGGTTGAATGGCTGCCCGGAGACCCTGCAGGCAGTACTGCCAATGTTGTCAGCATCACTGCGTACGAACGAACTCGCTCCGGCTGCAACACTTGCCCTGAAGGAGGTAGCTCAGGATTGCCGAGGCACCTTGGGTGCCATGGCACGTCAGGTATTAACTGCTGCGAGTGAAGCTCTGGCGGGAAGCGTCCTCGGAGAGCGTGAACGGGTGGGTGTTTATTGGATACTTTCAAGTAGTATTTTAATTACAGTGTATTTAAATACTGCCCATCTCTGAGCCACGTTCTACCTGATGGTGTCTTGAAACCTAGTGGTAGTGCTTTTTACTTTACAATTTGTTTAACCCTGTTGACAAATCCAGATCGTCATGATGGGCGTAGTCGGATGTACGCTGTCGTCGGTTGAGAAGGGCCAAGTGGGACCGTGGCTGCAGGCTATAGTGGTGCCCCAGATCCGCATCTTGCAGGACACGGTAGCTCAGGATCTGACGTCGGGGACCCTCCCACACGTGTTGCTGCTGCTCAAGATGCTCACGATGCTTTTCTCTAAGGTCGACACTGGGGATGATGCACCATTTTACGAACAAGGAGACACCATGCCCATCGAAATGGTCGTTCAGGAACTCAGACCCACGCTTGGGCCCCTGGCAGAAAAGTATGCTACAGACAAGCATTTTGTCAAGGTAAGCCATCCTCAATAGACTGTGTCCTTGCACACCTATCCCCCTTACATTTTATGTTTGCTACGGCGGTGATTTGTTATTCCTTATTGCGACACTTTCATAAGGGTTGCGCTCTAGTTTCCTTACAATATGTACAAAAGCATGCGAGAGTTGTTAGTAAAAACAGTTCCTCGCAGCTATTGAAATATGAAAGAGAAAAATAAAGACCATGTCTCTTTCAGAGCCTCTGTGAATGCTTGCAGGCTGCATCCTCTGGAGTTGGAGTCGAATGCGCCTTGGATGTCCTTGCACTTCTAGTTTCGTTGTACACGAGGAACCCGCAGGCTGCGATCCTTAAAGCGTGTGACAAGCTATATCGGCCGACTCCACCGCCAGACACTCGCGATGTCGAGGCACTTTCTGTGCTCTGCAGCACCATGCTGGCAACTGCAGCTTCTTCTCAGAATGGTACTCGTCACTTTTATTTGTGACTAGAAAACATATGCAAGCTAACCACAGCTGGCACAAAAAACATACATACTATCGTGATACGATACAAGCCTTTCGCTTCACATTGCTGTTACTAACTGCGAGTTAAGTTGCTAACATAACATGGCCTTGCCCGACTTAATTTGTTCTTGCAGTTTCAAAGGAGCATGCACTCATTTTAGAGGCCTTCTTCAGTATGCTGGCTCATGTGAGTGAATTCTGTCGATTTATGTATATAGGTTTTACGTTAATCCGGGATACATGCTTCCAGGTGGCCAGAGCATGTACTCCAGTCTTCGACGAGAACAAGTTAGACCCTTCAGCGTTATTCGTCTGCGGTAAGTATGCTGGCATTCAGCATTCATGGTACCAATCGAGCCTGTGCCTTTTAGCGGCGACAACCATAGTGCTTCCGGAGGAGCCGACAGTCAAGTCGGCCGCGCAGTTCCTAGTAGGTATACCACGTAATGGCAGTGATATTTCCAATCTAAACACAGTGCGATCCCGTTACTTCAAGCTCGAAGGGGACCCAAGTTCGAACTAACAAAAGCCGCATTGTAACATCAGCCATTGCAACACCTCCATTGTAACATCCTCCTCCTCCTCCTCTCTCTCTCCGCAACTGTTCCGGACGGACCTACACGACTATCGACGTTGGTCAGCACCAGCGTAGATAGAGAAAGCCTGCTTACACGATGACATGACGTAACAACTAAGAGTCTGCCAATCAGGATCGTGTTTTGAACGGCGGTAGCCAATCACGAACGTGCTTTCATCAGTCGTAGCCATTGAGGCATACCACCGTCGTCTGCGAGTCGTGATGGGACGTCCCAGTGTACTAATAGGGAAATCTTTAAAATAAAGCACAAAACTGGTCCGTATCTTTCTCAAAACTGATTTTCTGGAAATCGTGTTGCACTTTTCATCTACAGATTCAGGTCTACAGGTTCCAAGTTAGCTGCAATAATTTGCAAGTTCGTGAATTTGCAGAACGGCGAATTGCATGTAGTGGACAAATTCTGACTTTATACGTCCACATAGCGAAGGAGTAGTAGGCAAGTAGAAGGCAAATACAGACAGCTTTACCAGGACCTAAGCGTCAGTTCAAACTGTCCAGACGTTCAAATTAACAGATTTTGAATTAATGGGATTGCACTGTTCAGCATAATATTGATTGATTGAGTTTTAAAAAAAACTTTGAAATACCGCAGAGCGACTTCATATTGCGGAGTAGAGGGTACCCCAAAATGCACAATGCCGTCAACGATCACGGGGGGCTGCTGGCTGAGCAGATTATCAGGGTACGAGAGGCGATGTCTCAACACTGATATTCGTGGCTGTCGAAGAATATTATATTGCCATCATCTTCGCAGGTAATCGGCAGTGGAGAGCCTCCGCTCTCGGTGGTTCAGGCCATGGCGGACTTGTTGCTCATGTTGAACAAGGAGTACTCTGACGATCTGTGTCGGTGGCTGTCTGCACTCGTGCAGCGACCAGACTTTCCGAGTTCCCTGGCCACAGCCTCCGACAAGGAACACTATGTTCAGCTTATAGTCGAGTGAGTTGCTGCGTTTACATGTTCAGTACAGAAACCTCGTGTTCAGATAACACGATGGGTGTTGAGAAACGATATCTAGCCAGTTCGTAGTATTGTACCGTAATTTCACGCATATAAGCCGCAGGACCCGTTTCTAGGAACGTTTCGAAAATTTTCGGTCATATGAGGCGCATTCGCAGATAAGCCCCGGGCAATAATTACGCGACTGATTTGTGCCACAAAGGAGACCATAGAGAAGGACATGTAAACCTTGTTATTTTGTTACGTTAAGTTGGAGTTTCTCTGTTTTTTTTTTTTTTTGTCCAGTTATGTCGACTCCTGGCTTTTGTATTTGATTTGTGGGGACCGAGGGAGGGGGCGGAGCAGCTTCTCTCACAGTGCCAGGTTTTCAGCATGCAGCAACTTCCAAACGCAGGATCGCACAGGGAGATATGACTTTACTCGACGTATAACACGAAAGAAATCCCCACGTCATCGACATGATTCCTTCAACAGTGGAACAGCTGTTTTGCAACCCCTTTGATGTACAAACTTTCGTGAATTACTCATTGAATTTGATGTACAAGTCCTTGTGTACAGCAGGATATCGTTATGATGAAGATGGCTGGACCGCTAAAACACTTTGTTATATCGGTCGTTCATTTTTGGGGGTTTCAACACACTGGGACAGCAGGTTTACTTCACTATATCCATGTCCTTGCTGCACGTGGCTTCACTATAAAGAGCTGCTGTGTACGATGCTGTGCCACCCAAGAAAGATCAACCCCAAAGACGAATAACAAGTTACTTTCTTTCCCTCCAGAGAACGTGAAGACAAGATGCAGATGCTAGAAATCGTTAACGAATTCAGCCTCCTCTGCCGCCGAGGCCCCATCAACACCAAGTCTGCAACCTAAACCTTCAAGGGCTCCTGAGCAAAGTCTACAGCCAAGATGTTTATGCCAATGTATAACTTTATTTGTACATAGCTACGCAGCCCCCCCCAATGTATAAAACGGACACTATACAGCCGTCACCGCTTCCTCTTGCGTGGCATTTTGACGGACCGTAGGTAGGGGTTGTCGACCTCGGCGACCTCATTGGCCGAAGGGCGCTTCTCGCCCCCTGGTGAGTTTCCGTGAGGCTCCTTCGGGTTGAACGGTTCTTCGTCATTCTCAAAGACCTGGTCTTTCGGCAGTAGAGCGCAGAGGTAAGACTGTGACATGGGCTTGCAAGCTATTACTGCCGTGGACATACGGGAGAGAAAGATTGGTTTATTATTCGTAATGTGATGGCAGTGCCGCAGTAGCAACCGTACGACTTACGTGGGAACAAGGTTGTGTCGTCTGCAAAAAGGCTCTGCGTAGCGCCCGTCTTGGCGATGAACCGCGTAAGCGCCCGCTCGACATCGCGCTTCTGGCTGGCGACCTTTTCGCGGATGGCCTCGTATTCCGTAACAGGTTGTTTGTGTGTCTGTAAAAGGAGGAAAGCACAATGCTAGGAGCAGTGCACCACGGAATATCTGCACACTTTAGAGAGACTCTCCATGGCAACCTCCATGGAGCGAATGCACAGTGGAAAAGCTGCGAACTTCGCCCTGCGCGAGAGCGTTAAAAATAAGAGCGGTCGCCACTGATCTGCCCATGACAAATACTTTCGCCTAGCGTCCATGATTCCAGAAGCGTCAACTGCAGACGAACCAATCAAGGTGCTCTTCCTCTACAAATCTACGTCAGCTAAGCTGGCCACGCTGTCTTATTGTCTGCACGTGTTCGTCTGCTTTCGTGAGTCATCAGCGTCCTCCTCTTCTCTCTGTGGGATGCTGTCATCTGCTCACTGTTTCACCTACTGTACAGCTAGGACGCCAGGCATTCTCTGCCAAGAAACACCTTTTTCTTCAGTAGTACTGAATATGTTTTTTGGTAGATTACTGAACACCGTTTTTAGACAGTTGTTGGATTTAGTTGCAAGCTTTGCAACATTGAATGCATTTTTTCGAGTAACTGATTCTACTAAGCCTTCACCTTGTACTTTGGCAACAGTGACATCAGGGCATGACCTTCCGACGCCGTCCGCTGGTTTTTCGTCCCATAGAGCTGATGACTGCGAACAACTGGCGGTGGAACGCGCGAACTTTGTTGCGAGAAATTCGCTCCATGGAGGTTGGCCCCTTAAGTGTGCCATTTCCCCCCACTGGTTTGCTGGCGCAAATCGCACCCAAAGCTAGGATGTATCGTGAAAGTGTTTACCGGTGTCCGAATGTATGCGTGTGGATCCGGAAATGCAACAAAGTGGTCCGGAATGTATGGAGGCAGAGGTTTCTTTTCTCCAGCTTGGAGAATCTTGGGTGTTGTGGACCTCGGTGCCATTGCGGCTGCAAAGAAGGGATTATTAGGAATCATTTCCCACAGAGTACTCCGCTTTATGTATCTTACGTTATTGTACATAATAAATAAACAAAAACAAACAAACAAAAAGATGGGACCGATTTAAAATTTTGGTTAAGAACTTTACTACTGGTAGACCACTCAAAACTTTAATTTCTTAACCCAAATTTTAAATTTGTCCCGTCTTTTTATTCGTTTGTTTGTTCGAAGCTTACGAGTTGGTAATGTGATTCTGTTGCTTCTTTTGATGAAGGGTCCCAGGGACTCTATGTTTATACCTATGTCAAACAGGAAGCAAGAGTTATGTCAGCGGTACGTGATAGCGGTTGTTTCGTCCCGTACCCATTTCCACTAAAGCCATAAAGACGTCTCCGGATAAAACTTCCGTACGTCCTGTTAATTCGCAGAAAGCTCGGCTGCTGCGCGCGATTTCTGTCAAGCCTTCAAAGAACAATAAGGGTTATACACTTTACGAAAGTTTCTCGTGTACAATGACAGAGGCCAACCACTTACAACTTTGTAGCATTTCCACCAAACTTTCGACCGCAGCTCTCTCGGCTGTAGCAAAACCGGCCTCTATACAAATTGAGCACGCGGCTGCAAACAGTGCTTTTCTACGAGCGTTTACTACAGAATTGTCTGTTGAAGTCATTGTATCATAAATAATATTATCGGAACCCGCAAACTGCAAGCAACTATCTAAGCAAAACACCTCAACAAATTGACATCCGCCATATTGCTTTGAGGTCAAGCCGTCAAGCCATTGAGACGGAGTCACTGTATCGTAGCGCAGCATAACCGCATATCTTTCTTGCGAACTTTTCCTCCTGAAAATATATAGCTCTGTTATTTTTATTATAGATATGTTTTTTACATTTTGTAATTTTGTGAATTGCTTTCAGGAACAATATACAGACACTTTTCACGATCTGTTTGGAAGCCGGCTGCCGGCTAGTTCAGCTCGCGAGATTGTCTGCTGCGATCACTAGATATTTGCGGGCTGCAGCCTTGAGAATTTTTTTCCTGTATCACTTGACAGGAAGATTCCAACGTCCGATAGCGCAGCAACGTGTCACAGTGAAGTTTGCATACTCCAAAGGAAGCATCGCAGGACCGCCGAGGTAGTCAGATTACGAAAACAAGAGTGAAGGATTCCAAGTTCACGGTCCGCTACGACGATTCCCCGTCTCCTACGTGTCTGTGTACTTCCCGATCGTGGACGTCAAGATTAGATTAGGAAATACCGGCGAGGGAGAGTGCGTGTGGTATCAACCTCAGCAAAGGCCCCAAACAGCCTCTAAGACAAACAAGAGAGGGAGCCCGTCCTGTTGCACGAACTTGCTCAACAGGAAATTTGAACTTTGTGAAACAGAATCAGTCCGACCTTGTGCTTCGAACTGTCATCATGTCGAAAATTCAGTGTGAGTCCTCAACTGTGCATTTTATTTCTTCTTCTTCTTTCTTTCTTTTCCTAACTACAATAGAAGGTGGCGGGAATTCTCACACTACTCGTTTTTCTCGAAAGCGTGGTTCTTACGAAGCAGGAAAAAATTATTCGCCTTGGGTATTCAATGCTCGAGCAAGCGTACTGGGTGCACATGTAAGCAAAGCAGTCGGACGAGTGCAGCGCTCTCTGCTTTAATTGATGCCGTTGCGGTGTCTTTTCAGGTGGGCCCGTCGTCGACATCCTCGGAGATGAGATGACCAGGTAATTAAAATAATATCTAGAATTGCTGAAGCAGGACAGCAAGATTTGAATGCTTTTCCTTTTTATCCTCCGGTCCTTTTCCGTGAAGAAAAGCTGTAAGCTTTTTTTGATATTTCATATTCCTGTCTGTGCGATGTGTCATGATTGCATGATCTGCAGTTTGTCGTCTGCTAGTAGCACCTGGAATGTGGCCAATATTTTGCAAGATATTGCGACGTCTGGTGTTGTTCTAATGTATTTCGAAACTTTTATTTCGTTTTTCTTTTGCTAAAGGAAGTTTGACCACAACAAGCTAACGTTTTTTTCCTGCAAAAAAGGCAGTTGTTGATGTAGCCGTTTCACAGCAGTTATATATTTTTACAATGTTTCTGGAGCACTTCAGTCACCTGGTATTGGGCATATAACGTGTTAAAAGACCACAAATCTGCCCCGTTGAAGTTATGCATTACTTCTTTATTACTGTTTTATATTTATCCCCTTAACTAGGTTTCTTTTTCCCTGTTTGGTTGCTAGAATATTTCGTTGAAGTTTCCAGAGCAGTCCCCTTTCCAGGCATTTCTTTCTGCCGTTTTCTTGAAGTTGAAATTTAAAATGCAGAATAGAAAAAAGAGGTAACATGTTACGCACAAAAGGTTCCTCGACAAATGTTTTTTGAGTGCCTTGGAAACACTGTTACGGAAGCCAGCTTACCAGCCACAATCACAAACCTCTTGACCGATAGCATTTCACCTTGGAAAAAAGAAGTTTGCCCACCTTCTCTTGTTAGTCGTCACACAGTCGCAGTATCTATCCAATGCTCCTATTGTATGCCGGCCAGACCGGAAAAGACCTTTGAAACTTTAGAGGGATGGCTGATAAGGACACTTTATCTTACTTATTTACACACCGAAGCCCTCGAAAAGAGGTATCTTGGCACGGTTTATACTCTCATTGTTTGATTTCGGAATGGATACTGTGTGATAGCGCAGATGAAAAAAAAATTGGTTTGTTGTTGCAGTAGAGAACACTAGACTGCGCCCAGGGACTTCCTTACCAGAGACACTAACAAGGAAGAAAATTAGAAGGAACCTCATCCTTGAGAACATGAGGCAATTATGATTACAGCATGATGGGTTTTCTGCCATCAGTAGTAGAGGAGGAGACTTTCAGTGGACGAGGGTTTTGAAGGGGTACAGGGTGTTACGTAGGAATTTTTATTGATTGTCTAAAGGAGGAAGTACCTTGCAAGGCAACAGCATATTTCACTTCCTAGTTTTTTTATTTGAAAAGGTGGGAGGTGAACTGTGGGATTACTCGGCTGAAAATTCCAAGCCAAATGCTAATTTGATGGGGTTCTAATGGAGGCATTTTGGTCAATTGCAACCTTTGGCCAATCTTGTGACTGCAACGCACAATCCTGATAGCATATTTGCGTGAACAACATATTGTTTACTTTTATGTTACAGAAGAACAGATGTTATACATCCTACAACTATTTTTCAGCTTAAGAAGAAAGGATTATAGCATAAATGGAATGCCAATTTAAAATAAGATAACTTTCTAAAACCTGATTTATGTATTTTCATATGCCAACCTGTCTGCCAGTAGTTCTTCCTACATAATAGCTTTGCTGAGTACAGCAGCAAGTCTCTGCAAGACCAGCATGCAATACTCTGAGTGTTTTACTTCAATAAATTCAGGGTGATATGGGACGACATCAAGCAGAAGCTGATCTTCCCCTTCCTGGATGTTCAGCTTCACACGTTCGACCTGGGCATCGAGAACAGGGACAAGACGAACGACCAAGGTGAATGCATAATTTTGAACGTTTACATCACAGCATGACTTTCGTTTAAACACAGAGTAGAATTTCAACACGGAACACAGTTTAAACAGGGCAGAGGTAAAAGCGATTGAAGTGGAAAAAAAGAAAAACATGCATGCAGTAATGTGCCTTATTTACGGTAACATGTGTACAACGTCAAAATGCAAATACATTTTGCCCAACATCATGGTAAACGAGGCTCTCTGTATTTATTTATTTATTTATTTACCCTCAGGGCTACAGCATTAAAGAGGGGAGGGGCTTGAAACAAAGCAGGAACAATGTGGAATACACTTAAAAAAAAAAAAAAACACAACAAACCAAAAACACGAGCATAGATAGTATCACTGGTGGACAATCAGATTAGTATTTATTGTTCTCATCACTAAACAGTCCGCCCGTCGAGTTTTATTTGATAATAGTTTCTCAAAGAATTGTCAATATGAACTGATAGCTGAAAGAGAACAGCAGAGGTGTTCGGGTCAGTGAAATGAGATGGTGTGGGAATATTCAGCTGTATTTCGACGAATGATATGTGGCTGTGACATTACCCTGAGTCCGGGGTGAAGAGAGACCGGATGACATGAACAATGGATAGGGTGTTCATGTTGTCTGGTCCCTCTTTGCCACGGAATCATGGTGATGTCAGTAACATAGTTTATCTCAGCTTGCTTGTATTTTTCCCCCGTGCTGTACATAAATCGTATATTTGAGCGTGCAAGGCTTGCAAACTTTGGGAGAGTGTTAGTCAGACTACCCCAACATTTGGTGCTCCAGTAAAAAGAGACACCCCCCCTTTATCTGGACGTTCCCGTCACCATATCCATTCTAGTCACCGTCGACTGTGCCCACGCCATCCAGAAATACAACGTGGGCATCAAGTGCGCCACCATCACGCCCGACGAGAAGCGAGTGGAGGAGTTCCACCTGAAGCAGATGTGGCGTTCGCCCAACGGAACGATCCGTAACATCCTCGGGGGCACGGTCTTCCGGGAGGCCATCATCTGCAAGAATGTTCCGCGCCTGGTCACCGGCTGGTCGAAGCCCATCATCATCGGCCGTCACGCCTTCGGAGACCAGTACAAGGCGACGGACTTCGTGGTACCGGGACCCGGTACGCTGGAGCTGAAGTACACCCCGAAGGCCGGGGGTTCTCCGCTGAACTTCACCGTGTACGAGTTCGATGGTTGCGGCGGTGTTGCGTTGGCGATGTACAACACAGATAAGGTATGCTTTGATTTCTGATTCCATTTAGTAAGCTGTCAGTTTGTTAATTTGAGTAATATGTTTTTTTTTTTGCAGTCTATCACGGACTTTGCTCATAGTTCATTCCAGTTTGCGCTCCAAAGAGTTTACCCCCTTTACCTCAGGTGAGAGATACAGTAGTGTTTTTTTTTTTTTTTAATGTAAATAATACAATAGGAATTTTTTTGCGTGATATACATAGGGAGTGACCTATTCTGGTTTAACCCGATTTCTCCCTGAATTGCATTCACTGTGAAATCCTCAAGTGACGTTTCCACTGACAAACAAAGGTCGCCACATGTAAGAATGGGTAACTTGCGTTCCAGGACGTACACCCATGTGTGTGAGCACTGTCTATGCCTTCGGGGATGTTAGACCACCCATAAAATAAATAAGATTAGGAAAGAACTTAATAGATGAGAAGAAAAAAAAAGCACCTCATAACACCCAAAGGCACAATTATCCCCCAATTTCCCCCCGAATTAAAGACTTAAACATAGAGCCAGATTCCCCCCCCCCCCCCCCTGAACTTGAGAAAGGCAATGAATTTGTAGGCGCTTTTGTAGGCTGTAGGCTTTTGTAGACTTGTAGGCTAAGGCGCTTTGTATGTATTTGTCCCTTCTATGTTGTTCCAGCCTCAGAACATCAGTTCTCTCTTGAGAAAGGCATTTCACCCGAAAAAGTCACTCCCTAAATATACATGTTCTTCTTTTTTTTTTTCTACATACTTCTTGCACACATCTTTCATGTTTTTTTTTTAGTACCAAGAACACAATTCTCAAGAAATACGACGGGAGGTTCAAGGACATCTTCCAGGAGATATACGAAAAGTACGTTCTGATGTCATCTGACGCGTTGGAGCCAGTTCGCATCGAGCCAACATGACTTGCGTTTCTGTCTGCAGGGAATACAAGGCACAGTTTGAGGCGAAGGGAATATGGTACGAACATCGCCTCATCGACGACATGGTGGCTCAGGCTATGAAGTCTTCCGGAGGATTTGTCTGGGCTTGCAAGAACTACGACGGGGACGTGCAGTCTGACGCTGTAGCTCAAGGTTGCCTTTCACACTTATTCTCGAAAGAAGGCTACATAGTAGGGCTTCTTAAGTACAAGCAAAAACTATCTGATTTTGGTCTCATGTTCTACCATACCAGGGTAGTAATGTCATTACTGTAATGAAATTACAGTAATCAATTACTTTTCCTGGTAATTTATAATGTAATGCATTACTTTTCGTATTATGTAATTTGTAATGTAATTTAATTACATTTTGGCAGTAATTTTAATGACATTAGTTTATCGACTGTGTGTTCCGTGCTGGCACTTGGCAGAAAGAGAGTTGCCGACTGGTGAGTTAAAAGAATTCCAACGGCCACTATAAACGGTGACTCACTCAATGGGCACAGAATAAAATGTGTCTTCTTTTTACAACGTAGTGTTGTCTGACAACGAATTTCCACATCCTCAATATCATTACGATTAAACTCGCAGTAATGAGTCTGTAATGTCATTACTTTTTCGTAGTAATTGTAATGTAATTTCATTACATTTCAATTGCAGTAATGAGTAATATAATTTAATTTAATTCTAACTGGAGTAATGTAATTTAATTACATTTTAGAAGTAATTTACCCAGGTATGCTGAAGTTCTAACCATTCTTTTAGAGCAGTTTTGTTTTATCCTCATATAAATCTACAATTTAGATTGATGTCACTAACTAAATGCAAGTACTAACTGATACCAAGTACTTTTGCCATTCGTTAGGCTACGGGTCGCTGGGCATGATGACCAGCGTGCTGCTGTGCCCTGATGGGAAAACAATAGAAGCTGAAGCTGCCCACGGTACAGTGACTCGCCACTATAGACTTCACCAGAAGGGTCAAGAGACATCCACAAACTCTGTCGGTATGTACTCGTACCCTATGATACACCGGTACCAGTACCTCGCGTAAAAGTGGTGTCATCCTTTTTTTTAGCCTCCATTTTTGCCTGGACCCGTGGCTTGCTTCACCGTGCCAAATTGGACGAGAACAACGAACTGGCAAAGTTCGCTGATGCCCTGGAAAAAGTCTGCGTTGAGACGATCGAAGCCGGGTTCATGACGAAAGATCTGGCAATTTGCGTCAAGGGTGACACAAAGTACTGTCATAGTTTTATTTTCAATTCATTGGAGCCCATTTGTAGAGATGTGTGAGGTAACTTGTTGCTACACAGGGTGCACCACTGTCAAAATTTTTGAGCCAAACTGTTTGAACCAGAACCGAAATTGGAGTTAGGCTATGCAGAAAGAATGAATGGATGGCTGTTAGTTAGCAAGATTACGAAGCAGTCAACTTTGATGTTAATGTCAGTAACTTCCTGTTTCTGCGCTGCCGAGCAATCAAATAATCGGGGGGGGGGGGGGGGGGAAACTCATTAAATGCAAGCAGTACTGGTTGCCTTCACAATGCCTTCGAGCAGCAACATGACTAAGAACTGGTAATTTAATCGTTACGGAGTTCATGGAGTTACCCATAACTGAAATAACTCTACAAATGGCCTCCACTGTATTAGGTTCTTTATTCTGATGTGTATCTAACCCCTTTTTCTTGTTTTTCAGTGTTGAGCGCAGCAGCTACTTAAACACATTTGAGTTCTTGGACAAGGTGGCCGAGAACTTGAGGAAGAAACTCGGAAAGTGACTATACGATTGCAAGCTATGACCTCTGCAAGAGCACGCAACCGTACTGCTGCCTTTTATTCACAAACTCTCGAGGAATATTTCTTTTTTGCCAGGGGTTTACAAACTTGGCATTTTGGTATGGGATGTCTGTTTATATACTTGTTGATTTTATTAAAAAAGAGTGAAGTAAACCCAATGAAATGATTGTTTGCAATGAGCTTCTATGTGTGCTTGGCAAATTGTTGGTTCATTTGGGCAGGGTTTACAGTAATTCAGCCACTGCAAATTTCAGTGAGAGGAAGCTGGAAATTCCAGTAGGGAGGGTCTGATATACAATCCAAAAATGTGCAGCTAACAGATCATGGTTTTTGGACATCATTTTCTCTCATATTGTATTGTTTTAATTGCAGAGTGCTTGATGGTAGTTTCCTTACATTGGATTGCACAGACATTTTTCATTTATAAATAGTTATGTCAGTTGCGTACATGTGAAGAAAAAAGGTAGAGGTAACCACAGACGAACAGGATGAAACAAGGAAATGAATATAGAACGGAGGTGGTGAGCCTGAAAGATTCGTGAGTGTACCGCGAGAAAGAATTTAAAAAAAAATTAATTGCCTTGGGGCTCCTTCGGTGCACGACTTTGCCTTCTGTCTTTATTCCTCCTTCCGCCATTGACAGGACTCAACACTCGCAAGTAAGACCGTGAATCTCGTTTCGACTTTTATATCGTCCATAGACGAACGGGCGCTCGTGGTCTGGCAACAATGGACGGCGGGGAAGGGGAACGGAAGGAAAATGGTTTGTGTTTACGTCGTTTACGTATTCAATCGATGCAGCTTCTAAGAAAGTTCATTTAGTTATTTCTGTAGCAATATTTTCATGCATGTTGGTATGTAACCGTTCAAGGAGCTACAAAGCATTTTGAAATGATGCGCTCCGCTGCATGAGCGTAAGTATAGCAGAAGACGACGAGAAAAATATGTCTAGCTTTTGTGTACACTGGATTGTGAGGAGCTTAACAATAAAATAGCTGCAAAAAGTCGATAATTTTCAATACGAAAAGTTAAACGCGTAAGCTAATAACGGAGCCACATTTCATTGTGTGAAAGGAAGTTGAGAGTGGCAGCTTTAGCGAGCGGTTTGTATGTAATCATTGGGCGAGCAAATCACAAGCATTACTTACAATGGTTAAGGTATTCGGACACAACTCGGTTGGGTACGCGTCTGTCATTGATATTTTACTTGCCCTGTGTTTTATGTGGTACCGTCTTTGTCATTGATGTGCTCGCTTGTAGTGCCAAATTACTGCCACATACGGCAAAGTGGACACTTAGCATCACAATGAAGCACCAAAACACAGTAGTACTGTTCTCTGAAGTAAACATGTACCGATCTTTTCGCCGCAGTAGAGGAGTTGGTAAAGCCATGAAGGGCAAAGGCAAGGGTTCCGGTTCCAGCTCCTCCTCGTCAGCCTCGGAAGAATGTCCGCTGCAGTTTCCGGACGTGAGTCCACTGGACCACACGACTGTATGCCCTCGCTACACGGCAGTCACACAGGGCGATACAGCGTTGACCCTTGATGACGTAGATACCTTACAGCTGGAATTGGAGACCCTACTGGTCTCTGTCTGCGGACGTAAACGACAGCTAGCGCACGAGACGCAAGTTCTCGTCTCCTGGCAAGAGAAAAAGATTCCGCTGCCGACGTGCACACCTGGAAAACGACAGAGGCCGTCAGACGGAAAGCCTGGGTCCAAGAAGTTCAAAGATGGCGGGAAAGTACGTTCCTTGCATTTTGTTGGTCACACACAGTGGCGGATCCAAGGGGGGGGGGGGGGGGGGCGATCGCCCCCCCCCCCAAAAAAAAACGTCAGTTTATACATTGGATTTCCCTCTACGCGCTCCGACAAAGAAACCGCCCCCCGCCCCCCACAAACCGAGGGTCTGGATCTGGTCACACATAGGAGTTAAACAAAAAAATAGACGCATTTAAAAAAGCTAGGTGGTAATAACTTTTCTACCACCCGAACAGGTATTCACAGGGGGGCGTCCGCCACGGAAACACATTGGCACGCCGGCGTCTGCACCCCACCACGAGGAGGGGCAGGCAACACCCCAGACTGCACCGCGCAACGATGCGCCCAATCGATTCTGGGCGTCCCTGGAACCGTACTGCGCCGAGATAACGCAGGACGATCTTCGCATGCTGGAAGAGCTGATCCACAGTCGCGAAGATGATGCAGAGTATTACCGTATCCCTGCGCTTGGGAGGCACTATGCACACAGGTGGGCGCAGGAGGACCTCTTGGAAGAGCAGAACGAGGGTGCAAAGGCTACCGCCGCGGGAGATGCGACAGAGACAAAGCCTTCGCGGAGGACGGTGCAGGACAGCAAGGTGTGTGTGCACGCGCAGTCTGACGTGCGGTGTTGGTGTGTGCCAACTCAGTGTTTTGATATTGTAGGAGGCAGACAGGATGCTGAAGGGTGCAACGAAGGAGTTGGAGCATACGGACACTTGCCCGCTGGGACCCCTAACTCAGAGGCTGGTCTCCTGCTTAGTAGAAGAAAATCTCATGTGCTCCGTCGAAGATGCCGACGTAGGGGGCGCTGCACCCTTAGCAGTCGCAGGAGCGGCCCAGCTGGAACGACGAGTTCGCAGAGAACTGCAGGAGCAGGGACTGCTGGAAGAGGCATCCGCAGTAGACAGTTCAGATGACCAGGTATGCAATTACTTAGTAGTAGCCCGAAGATGTTTTTTTTTTCCTGCGACTGGTGTTCACAAATCCTACGCGTTACCCATACGTGATAGACACTCGAGAGTTAGAATGTAATTTAGTAATCCATCCTTGGTATTATTGTCCATTACGCGTTGCAGGTTCTAGCTGAACTCCGGAGATGTCAGGCCGAGCTGCGTGCGCTGAGCGCTCACAACAGCACTCAGCTGGCAACATTGTTGAAGCGTGCGCGTGACCGGCTCCAGGAACAGGAGCTCCGGAAAAAGCTTCGCATTGTGGACAACGAGGTCCTCGACGTCTTCCGCAGGATCTCCTCGACTCGACAGAGGAAGAAAAGCCCCACCAAGAAGGACCGCGAACAAGCCCTGCGTGCTCTACGTGATCGGCAGGCGCTCGTGAGGCAGGTTGACCGCCTGTCAGCAGGAGGGGCAAAACATTGATGTTTCCTGTTTTTACGATATATGTATTTAACGGTAATGTAATAACACAAAAAATATTTGTGTTGTTGTGACTGTGTGGGTTTTGAGAATTGATTGTGGTGCAGGCTCATCGTGTGAAAGGAATAAATTGAGAACAAACGCTCTTGTGATGAAAAATCTATGTTTTGTGACATATGTTGAAAACACGTGCGTCAGTACACTGGCCCTTGCTCTGTGAAAGCCCACCATCTGCTCAAGGCATGAAAATTTCCTTCTTTGCAAAGTAACAACATCCCTTGTTGCGCTTCTCTGGAAAAATCCTTATTCCCCCGTAAATTAACAACTGTGAACATTCCAGCCTTTTTTGGTCACCGAAATTGCCACGATGAATGTGCTACGGTAAGATAACAGGTAGCAGACGATATGCATGACGTCATATTTCGGAATGGAATGTGGCGCCCTCGCAGGAGAGAAAACTGGAAGCGGAGAGAGAGTCATGAATCATCCGGACTTACCGGAGACACCGGAGCAAGCCGGCGGACGGAGTTTCCAGTGTAGTCGAAGCGTAGCAAGATGGCGGGAACAAGACAGTCTTTACTCTTGTCCGATGATCAAAAAGACGACCTTGCGACACGAATCCCAACCGTAAGTACTTTTGCTTGTTTGGAATGCTTGATTTGGTTGACTGTTAACGGACAACAGTTCAGTCTTGTTTCTCCTTGTGGTCCACGTAACATGTTCCGGTGCTTTCAAGCATTCGCGGGTTATAAAAACGTCAAGTGGGGCCAATACGTGTTCCGCGAAAGTATGCTCGGAATTTTATCTCGTTCTGTTTTGACCTCTGGCTTGCGAAATTGAACTCTCGCAACGTTTTTCCTACAAACTATTGAGAAACAGTATAAGTTTGAACAGCCTCATAACGATGTAATAAACTAGTTTTCTGAGAATTTGCAGAAGACCGTACAGATTTGGCACCGAGGTTGAATCACGTGCGGCAACACGTATCTAGTTTGACACCGCGAGCAACTAGCATCCTTTCATAGCACCTGCTAATTCTTCCTCTATTTTCGTCTCGCTCCTGAACTTCACGCACTTTAATTGCTTTAATAAGCAGCATGAAACTCTCAGCATCATAAAGTAGGCCGGTTGTATAATTGCAAGAATGTAGAACACAGCTTTCCTGTGACAGTGCGAGTTGAATCAGAAACAGACGTGAAGATTCCGCTAAATGGGACACCTCAATTCCGGATGCGTAAGAGCTGGCTAATGATTCACACATGATAGATCATCATCGTTTTTTTTGAGCCGCCCACGCGCAAAGTTCTCTTTCGTAGTATATTTCAAGAGGCGCGGTGTTGCCCCGAGGTCATTTGCATGAGTGTACACTTGTGGCTTTATCGACGGCTTTTACAACGCCCTTTTGAAAAAGAGGGTGCATTAGATAGTGACATTGTTTATCGAGGCAAGTTGCGCAACACTATACGCTGGCGACATGTACAGCAGAGAGGGCGACGACAACAGGCGCGGCAAGAACGAAAAAAAAAGAAAGAAAGAAAAAAAGACGACCTAAAAACAACAGCCGCACGCGTTGGGTGCCGTACGGTGGGGTCGGCCGCAGGTTTCAGCAGGAGGGAAGCGGATATGCACTGTTGCGTTTTCTTTTTTTTTTGCCTTCAGGGAATATCAGTATGCGACAGCATGATTTGTTACGGCTGTATTTCGACCTCGCAAGGTGTTTCTCTTCCCCTATCTAGAGGAGAGAGAAGAATCAACATGAAAAATCACAGAATCAGCTTGTTATCCAGACCAGTATTTTCTGCCATAGCTTCACAAAACAAGGCATTAAAAATATCGCATGAATAATGCAAGAGTTTGAAAGTTTTGTTCAGAGCAAATTCTGTACTTAGGCAGTAAGCGCCATAATTTGTCTCACGTGGGATCGAAGCCCCAGTGTTTATTGCTTACTTCACGAAAAAACATCAAGTACCTCGCACATAGCACGTTGAGCGTGCATAATAAACATATACTTCCACGCTCGCATTCAAGCACTTCCAGACTATGATGGTGTAAGCAAAACGTGAGCAAGGTGTAAAATTACTGTAGCAAGATAACATTGTCATGTGATAGTGCCAGCTACAAAGACCTAAAAGGCTATGTGCGGGGCTACAATCCAGGTACAATCGGTGAGTCATATGGTAAGGTATTGAGTGGCAGTTGTACGATGCGATAAAAATGCAGATAGTCACAGCCATAGATTGTGTAGGAATGTTGGTTATCACAATGCTTGTTCGAGCAGTGGAAGGGGTGACAAACTGTCATCAGTTTGCCTGCAATAGTTTGTCATTGAAGAAGTGCTACAAGATTTGTGTTGTTTGATGTTATAATCCAGATATTTCTCACATTATTTCTTCGTAAGCCTGGTATTTCACTAATTTTTATTTTATTCTGCGAAACATATTCTGCATGTCACAGCCCATTTTTATATGTAAATGAAAAGCTTCCCAATAACAATAGAGACAACGGCTCTTAAATGTAAGCAAAACCCTCTTATTGAAGAAGCAGTATCGTAAAAACATAGAGTAGCTGCACACAATATAATTTAAATTTGTTTCGCAGCAATAGATTTTCTGCTTTGTAAGTGTTAGATCAATTCAAATTTTGTGATTCTGTCATATAGCACTCCTTCAAAGACCACTCCTATGGTCTTTGATAATGCCTTCGAACATGGAAATTCTCTTAGTCTTCAATGAAAAGTGGATTGTTCTGGGACGAGGAAGTGCCTGACAGGGTTTCCACTGCAGGATATGGTGGATTTCCTGTTTCCACAAACAATCTTGACGCAAACTCTGCAGTGGGTGTGTCAATGTCGGATCTGTCAAAGTGCAGCTTGACACAGAAGGGACAATGACACTTCATGAGGCTATGAAGAATTTCAGAGAATTTGGAAGCTTCAATAGAAGCTACTTTTGAGGAACTGAATGTTTAGCGAATATCTGCCAAAGGACGGTTAATTCAAATTGTTTCGACAGCTAACAAACATGTTGTGGTGCTGGCAGTTGTACATAGTGCGGTGTGCTATTGTCCTAAGACGTGTGGCGTGATATACACACCTTACAAGATGGATATACTGGGGACCGGAGTTGTGTACGACGAACACGTGTAGATACTTTTTCATGCTCTTCACCTTGTTCTTTTATTGTTATTTTTTCTATTGTATTAGTGTACTAAAGTATTATTTCCTCAAATGAACTTTTTCTAACCTTATTAATATGTACTTTTTATTACTTCATTATTAATTAAATGTTAATGAGTAATAATAGGTTAAGTATTAAATATTGGTAAGTAATTAATAAGTACTAATAAACTTTTTCTAACCGTATTAGTAAGTGTATAAATACTCACGTTCTGTCAGTGAGAGGTATGCTTTTATCATCATCTATCCCTGCAAGACTAGTGCAGTTTCTATTTGTCAATCTCTGCTTGATATTTGTAAGCTTTGCAGTTCACAAAAGCCACGATCATGCCCAGTACCCCTTTAGATTTGCAAACATCCAGAAATTAACAAAGTTGAGGCTAGCACACGGACAGTCAGACACTAGCTGTCTAACAATAACAACATCCAAGTATTGATCTAGTAATGCAGACGTCGAAAAAGCCTGGCACTGGCGGAACTTGAACGTGCACCTGTATTGAATTCTGCACCACCAGTGCACTACCAATTGCACACAGTGATGTAATCAGCAGCGCGCCTGAGTGGTACTCTAGAGTCGAGCTTTATGCTGTCGTAAGGGTCACATTCCACCCTCCCGTCAATTTTTTTTTCCAGGGGCTGCAGAACATAGTTATAGTTGAGACTATTTTAAAGGAAATCTAAATTGACGAAATTTAGTCTAAATTACGACCATAATTAAGCTGTCAAACAAGCTGAAAAATCTTTTTTTTTTCTTTCTAAGCGTAATGTACCGAAAGATCGCATTTTTGATGGCTTGTTACATTCACAAAGTTAACGTAAGAGAGTACAACAGACGCCTTCTGTTCATTTTATTAAGAGCGGGAAAGGCAACACAAAGGTTGCGCTTTTGCCTGAGGAATTCGCTTGCTGTGCCGCGCCCTCTGCCAAGCCAGCCGAGACTTGGATAACCTCTCCCCAAGCCCATAACCGACAACTCTTAAGCACCAGAATTTTTGTCTGCGCTGGGCCGCGGGTTCACAGCCCCTGGTCTAGAGGATGCGGACCCCTAGCCTTAATTGACTTTACACTAACATTGCTTTTCTTTTTTCTTGGGTACTACTCTGGTAATGACTGAACTGAGACATTTGAGGGGAACCCCGAAAATGCCTTCCTCTATGTTGACTGAGGCCTTTGGTTTTTGTATCGTCATTTTAATTGTAGGAAGTGATATGCTGCTCAACAGTAAATGTCCATTTAGTCGAAGTGCTATATTAGGCTCTACCTTATCTGATAAGGTTGTGTCGAGTTGCAGGTACATACTTGTTCAGAGCGCCATATGCTGCTCCCTCTTACGTCCTGGGTCAAAGGTTTTGTCCGTCGTAAGCCTCAGTGAAAATTGTAATAGGTGCACATTTTTATTGTCGTGCGGGACCGACAAGTGAGCTTTGCTTTTTTATTTTTTTTCATAATCACAAAGTAAGACTTCTAAAGACAATCTGAATTTCTGCTAATTGAAGTCCTACTTCTTTGTTGTTCAGGAAATATGAAGATTTTTGCCACACTAGTGGATTGGTGTTTCTGAATCCTTCAAAAACAGTGTTTCAAAAGGCCACATCAGGTTTATCTTTTTCTTCTTTTATATACATATGTCCAACGAACTGCTTCGTTTCTTAAGCAGAGATCTACTATACGTTGGGAGGAAGTTATCTCCTGCACGTCCGCTCTGTCCACAAAGCTAAGGATGCCAGATATCGGCTTAAGTGTGTGCATTACACCTCAGAGCGGCAACAGTGTTTGCTTGCATGCATCAAACTTTTGCCTGTACGCTGATCATTTTGTGAAAACTCACGCTGGAGACAACATACGCTTGGATCACATTTACGTGCTTTTAAACCCGAGACGAATTAAACCTAAGACTAAACGAATTGTTATTATTGTTATTGCTTTTTTTTTTTTAATCTTTTTGTAGCACAATGTGCACTGTACTAACAGCAATATGACATGTCAGATAATGTACTAGATAATTGATGTTGCCCTTTTTCATTTCATAGCTGGGTGAGAAAGGATCCTCGGGCTTCATTCAGCTGAGTGAACTCAAAGATGCCCTCGAAATTGTCGGCTGCAAGGTCCCCCAGTGGCAGGTCCGCAAGATGGTGGAAGACATGGAACAACGCAAGTCCCTCCGAGAGCCAGGGCGGATTGCCGTGGACGAATTCCAGAAGCTCTACTCCGACCTCAAGTCTAAAGAGGTGTCACTCACATTCAAGACTGTCATCTCCAAGAAAGATAACATCCAGACGTTGGGTGGAATGTCGGAGGCTTCGAGCGAGGGGACGACTCATTCCGTACGGCACGAGGAGCGTGCCGCTTTCTCCGACTGGATCAACCGGAACCTGGAGAACGATCCTGACTTGAAACACATCCTCCCCATTGCAATGCCAGGGGAGACTTTGTACGAGAAGGTCAAAGATGGCATCTTGCTCTGGTAAGGTTTTACGAAGGAAAAAACTCGCTTAAAGATAAAAATATTACGGAAGGACAAATTTGGGATGTTGAGTTAGGAAATTTTTTTTACGCTATCCAGGAAACTGAGATTTATGTTACTTGAATTATGTGTTTGTTATTATTAATTGGCATTACTCAGCTGCACGCATAAGTACATATGTGTGCATAAGTACAGGTGTCTAGGAACAGTGCTGTTCGTTGGATAGCAGCATTCCAAAATAATTAGTATTACTAAAGTATTATATAATGATTTAACATTTGTGCCAAGCTTTGCCTGAAATTTCTGGTGCAGCTGCCCTTTTTACCTTTTGTATGTACAGAGCTAAAATGGGAAAACACTAAAAGTTTACAGACAAAATTTTACTACACTACAAAATACTACAAACTATTACTACAATGAAAAAATGGCTAGGAAGCAAGCGAGCTGGTGAAGATGATGCATAATGTAAAAACCCCGAGACTAGGGAACACGAAGGGACAGACACAACACGAAGTCTCAAACTCAGCTGAAAATTTTACTTCACATACAAGAAATATATACATACAGAAGGGAAGGGAACACCAGTTGAGGACAAAAAAGAGAGACTTCGTATTGTTTCTGTCCCTTCGTGTTCCCTAGTCTCGGGGATTTTACATTATGTATTACTACAAGTTGGCCAGATCACCTTGAGACCTTCATAGCTCATATCCTCAAGAATTTTACGTTTTCAATCTAACCGAAAGATCACGAATTCCATTCCAATAACCTCAACGATCTTCTTGCAGTAAAATCATCAACCACTCCTGTCCAGAAACGATCGACGAGCGAGCGATCAACAAGCGCAACTTGACATTGTACACCAAGCACGAGAACCTGACGCTGGCCCTGAGCTCAGCCCAGGCCATCGGGTGCAACATCATCAACATCGACGCTCATGACCTTGCACGCGGAAAACCTCACCTTGTTCTCGGCCTGTTGTGGCAGATCATCAAGATTGGCCTCTTCAACCAGATCACTCTGCAGCACTGCCCAGGTCTCGTCCAGTTGCTGGAACCCGGAGAAGACATGGCTGACCTCATGAGGCTGTCGCCTGAGGCTATCCTCATGCGATGGGTCAACTACCACTTACAGCGTGCAGGCACACACAGACGGTGAGGTGTTACACCTGGTCTTGCTCAATTTTTGCTAAGTATTTTTGGTCTGGTTTGCTCTCGCAAAAAGGTTGACAAACTTCACTGGTGATGTGAAGGATTCGGAGATCTACACGCTGTTGCTGAAGCAGATAGCACCTCTCACATCTGGGGTGCACACAGAAGCTCTGCACGAGAGGGATCCACTGCACCGTGCCGAGATAATGCTCCAGCAGGCGGACAAGATCAACTGCCGCTCTTTCCTTGCACCTCCGGTATGGACTTCATCTTCATTTCATCAGACTTCTGCGCTGAAACCACTGGTTTATCCAGAACCGTAAGCACGCGGGTGGTGTTGCAAAAAAGTTAGGAGGGGTCAACATTACAGTTCCATTATAACAACTTTATTTTTTACATTGCCAACATGTGTCTAGTGCTGAAAGAACAAAGGGCCCCCTCACATTTTAAGTAAGTCCATAATTCGTGCGCACGTTTATGCAGGACGTTGTCGAAGGCGTGTACAAGCTCAACGTTGCCTTTGTTGCCAACCTGTTCAACAACCACCCCGCGTTGGACAAGCCCGAGGAACCCCTGGAGTTGGAAAACCTGGAGGAAACCCGGGAGGAAAAGACGTACCGCAACTGGATGAACAGTATGGGAGTGAAGCCCTACGTCAACTGGCTCTACAGCGACCTGGCAGACGGCCTCGTAATTTTTCAGGTAACTGGTCTTGTGAAGTGAATATTTAAATATCACGTGGCTCCGCTAAAAACTTGTCCTTGTGCGGGTTTTCTGGGACGTGTGTTTACTGCCATAGAAATTAAGCACTCCGTGTTTAGATGCAATTTTACAAACATTCATTCAATATCTAGCTCTAGTATATTGCATTCAGTAGTATATTGCGATTGCTTCAGCTATATATATATTTGTGTCATGAGCTTGCATGGGTAACTTCAGAAACAGCTACTTACAGTAGCACACTATACTGCCAACACTGTTAGACATCTCAGATCCGTACCTTATTTTCCCGCAGCTGTACGACGTGATCAAGCCCGGCCACGTGGATTGGAACAGGGTCCATCAGACGTTCACAAAGTTGAAGGCGTTCATGGAAAAGCTGGAGAACTGCAACTACGCTGTGGATTTGGGCAAGCAGTTAAAGTTCTCGCTGGTCGGAGTCGCGGGCCAGGACATTTCCGACGGCAATGCCACCCTTACGCTGGCTCTCGTCTGGCAGTTGATGCGCGCCTACACCCTGTCTGTTCTTGCGCAGCTGGCCGACACAGGTCATCCGATCATCGAGAAGGAAATTGTTGACTGGGCTAACGGCAAGGTAAGCTGTGTATCTACCGTAGGCGAAGGTGTGAAATGCCAGTTGCTGTGCAACGCAATGCAATGTAACGGCAATTTTTACTTCAAGCTGAGAGCAGCAGGCAAGCAGACTCAAATCAAGAGCTTCCAAGACCCATGCATCTGCGATGCACGGCCGGTGATAGACCTGGTAGACGCCATCAATCCGGGATGCATCAATTACAGCCAAGTCTTGCCCGGGGATACGCAGGTGAGCAAACATTGGCTTCTTTGTGCACTTCATTTATTTCTAGAGCCTGAAGTTTTGGGGTTTAACCCGATCCTCCCCCGAATTTGCACCCCGTATTGATTCCCCGGTTGCCTCTTTAGGGTGAAACCAGATATTTACCCGGCAAATTGCCGTCACTGAGACGTCTTTAGGAATGCAAACTAGCTCGTTTGGCAGCGAATGCAGTTACATCACCTTTTGTAACAGACCATTGCAGTTGGTTTTGGGTAGCTGAGCCGGATTTCTCCGCAAATTTAGCATACTGGAAGTTTTTTTTTTTCACCTGAATTTGCATGAATTTAGAGCACATGTTTATCTACCCGATTTTTACCCCCTGAATTTCGAAGAAAAAAATTATCCCGAAAACTTCAGGCTCTCTTTATTTCGTGTCTGCACACTATAATTAGGGCCTGACTTTTTCGGGTTTTATTTTTAGCCAAATTCGGGGGGTAAATATTGGGTGATATTTTTAATTTGAAAATTCGGGTGTATTTGGGTTAAATCCCGTTAAGGCATATTCTGTCGTCAGGAATTCGGGTGTATTCAGGTGATTTTTTTTTTGTTTAATAAAAATTTGTCTTAACATGGAACTAATGTTTAGCAATGTTATCAAACTTTATTTTAATACACGCTTACGAGTGTGCCACGCGACCCGGATGTTTTCAGGTAGATTCGGGTTAAACCGGAATTTTACAGATTTCGTTGGGGGGGGGGGGGGGTAAATATCGGGCGGATACGGGTTTAACCCTAAAAAGTCAGGCCCTAACGATAATATGCTGTCTGTCTCAGAATAGCAGTGCTCTTGACACCGTATCTTATTACTTACCTAAATTAAACCCATTTCAGGAGGAACGGCTAGACAATGCAAAGTACGCCATTTCAATGGCACGTAAGCTCGGAGCGCGCATCTACGCCCTGCCCGAAGACATAGCAGAAGGGAAACACAAAATGGTGATGACAGTCTTTGCTTGCCTCATGGCTCGAGATTACGTACCCAACATGGGCTCCAAGGAGAACGCCTCCGCGGAATGAACGAGAAGAGGCTCTCCGTCCCACGCGTTTTCGGCTGGATTCTGAGCAGAACGGGATCGGATACAATAGGTAATGGCGGGAGGCATTCGGGGGGGACCATATTTCCTCTTGGGACATTCTTCTTTTATTCCTTACGAGACTCTGCTCTTAATTAGAAAGGCATTCTTGTTTCTTTTTTTTTTTTTTTTTATCTACACAATTTACTTGCGGACGGTTGAGACGCTCGCGGAGGATGTGACTGCCGCACAATTTTTTTGCCCGTGAGAGGCACCACTTGAGGTTGCAGAAACCTTGCATGATTGCCCAATTATTTTTTATATAATTTATTTGAAGTCAAGACTTTTTTTTTTCTTTCAATCTTCCTGGTGCTGTCTGTCTTTGTCGCGGATGAGGATGAGAGGAAAACTCGAGCAAATGCGAGGTGCGCAACAATGAGAGATAATGTTTCTATATTTTACTCTTTTTTTTCTCTCTCTCTTTCTCGTTCATCTGTCCTAGTCGTACACATTCCAATAGCTCCGAAACGGAGCAGGGGTCCGTCTTTAGTATTTCACTTCACCTGGTGAGCATTATCTTTTTCTGATGTTTACGTCGTCGCGTCCAACGCTGAAGTGTTATTCCAGGAACCATGACAAGCGATTTTTCTAATGACCTTATACGCAAAAGATGTGTTGTATTATATTTTTCTACGCTTTTTGTACGTGAGCAGGGCTTTTCGCTCAGAAATGCACAAAGTGCTGAGGGTCCAGGGGAGAGGCTGTGTAACATAGGATATTTGTACATTCCATAAGAAAAATAAATTTGTGCTTTTTTTTGTTGCATGCCTGTTCAAGAAGTCTCGGAATGCCAGTATTCTTAGTGGTCAAGATGCTTCTGCAGTTTGATGCATGATGTTAACGTTTTTTCGGGGGTTCAGAATATATTCCAGGTCCGAGTCTGACACATGGTTTGTTTCGTAGCTCGCTGTTTTAATATGTTAGCGTCTTTATTTGTCCACTTTGTGCATACATTTTGTGAGAGAAAGCACACGTCTCCAGTGAGATGTGTCCCGTGTGCGGATACCTTTGGCACCGCTCTTGTAACGTTCAGGGGTTAAGGGCCTACTTTTGCTCAGTCCAACCTGCCCAGAAACATTTGCCTCTTGAACAAAGCCTGCTAGACTGCATGTGAATGAGTGGATCAGTGCACATTTTGGTTTTAATTGCAAAGCCAATTGAGGCCCTATGCTATGCAGCAGGATTTGACAGCTGAGTGGATGACACAACATTCAACAATACTTCATGTGTGGTTCATGGGAAGCATATAGGTAGCTAGACCCTCTTCCCTGGCCTACTGAAAAAAAAAAAAAGAAACTGCAAAGCAAATACTGCATGAAGCATTTTTGCTTCATATTTAAGTAAACACACATATGAACTAGGTCTGTGGAAAGAAATTGACAATACAGAGCTGTCAACTTGTGTTAACTTGTGCAGTTCCGGTAAACCTAAATAATGACACTAAAAAAAACACAAAGTAAATCTTAATTGAACAAAACTATTATATTAGTTTAACACCAGGATTTTATTAACATTACATTCCCCCAGTAACCAAGGGTGCCTGTTATTACGCTGGGAAATGAAACTTTTCCAGTGTTATTATTAAAGTTGACAGGAGCTGTACATTTACGCTTTCTTTCAACTTGAATCTATACAACAACCCAATTCCTCAACTCCACAACCAGGTTCTCGTAAACGCGACACATTTAATCAAAACCCAACTAAAAAAAAGCTGACGGTTGTACTCAGTCGTGTGGCTTTCTCGTGCTGCACATAAAACCGTGAATTTGGCCGCAGTGCTTGTGTAAAGGAGCGTGCGTGCCTTTTTGGAGTGGGCACGGAAGGCGGCGTAGAGATCGGAGTGAAGCAGAAATATCTTCGTAGATCCAGAAGGGCCTTTCGCGGGAAAGTTGGGCCAGCCAGTCACGGTGGGACGGTGAAAGCACGGTCACCAGCTCCGCGTCCAACTGTTGACAGCGTTCTTTGGCCGACGCCCATGTCGCCCCTTTACGGAACCACTTGTAGCATTGGTCGTGCCAAGGTTGCCAGCCTACAAAACAATGACGCACACGCGCTTTTATCACGTGGACACATGCTCCTTGGCTCCCCGTTAAAGGAGTGCAGAGGGCCATCCAAAAAAATTTCAGATTAAGACATCTGATAAAAGTGTGTGTGTCATTATACCGAATAGCGCGAAAGGTTTTGATGTGTGCAATTTGTTTCCCCGAAAAAAAACTCAAATACAGTGAACCCTCGTTAATATGACCCTCGATAATCTGACATACGCGCTTTACGACCATGCTCCTGGGGAACAATGCAGTGAAACCTCTGCAAATCCCCCCCGTTAATATGACAATTCCGCATTATGACCAAAATTTTCGGGAACGACCATGGTCATAATAACGAGGGTTCACTGTAAACACCCTTAACTCGCCACTCCAGCTATAACGAGGATGAGGAGGTATGATGACACGTCACCGATGACTGTGTATAAGGAGACTCGTTCTGGTTCGCCGGTCAGTGGGGGTCAGCGCCTTGTCCCTTTGCCGCCGTAAACCTGTTTTGCCAGTTCTCCTGGAAAATTGGGGATAGCAGGAGCGGCCGAAGCATTCCCGAGCAAGGAGAAAGGCTTTATAAGAACCCCGAACAGCGGAGTAGCAGACGACAGCGGAGTAGCAGACAACATTTCTCTAGGCCAATCAGCGAGCGTTCTCCTTATAGCGTCAGCGCAAGGTTCCAGGCAGATCAGGGGCTGGTACTGCTCTTCACCACTGTTGCGAACGGTCGCGTATTTTAAATTCAATTTCTGCGATAATTATGACTCTGTGCTGTAAATTACTTCGCATGGTGCATCTTCGTGGCCTAATTAACAGTTTTATAGGAAGAAAACTGGGTGTTAAAAATGGCTTGTGTGCTACTTTAAATGAACATGTCCTAGTCGGATCTTTATGCTCTTCAAAATTTAATGATTTTGTAATTAGCAGTTAGTTGCTTTGTGCTTATATGATCTCTGCATGTACCAGTTACGCAGCAAAGTAACGTACCTTTCATGCAAGCAGAATTGCTGTTAATGGACAGCACTTGCATCATGTGTGTTTTGCTGTGCCATGGAACCCACGTGTTTCTTACACATTGTTGAATGCGCCTCGTTGCCTCGTCATATCTCAGTGTTGTCTGTGGTGAACTTTTGCAGTCCTGAAACGCGCATATTCTTTAGGCTACACTTGAACATGTTTCGAATTGAAGCTGTAAACTTACCGAAGTATTGACCAGGCCGGATTCTTCTAGAAAGTTCCTCGTCGGAACCAAATCCGTCACGTTCGAACAGAGGTCTGACTCTGGGGAGGGATTCATTAAGTTAAACTTTCTGAAGTTAAAAACTATCCACTAAATTTACCGGGATCCAGCAGCGTGATGAGTACCGGTACCGGAGCTTGGAGTATCCCGCCTTCTATCCGTGTCGCTTCTATCACAAACTGATTCGTCGCGTTGCTGTCAATCGTGCCTGTCCAGTTCGATGCAGTACTCCCTGTGTGCCACAGTCCAGAATTGCCTATACTTTATTTTAGAGTATTCTATCGAGTGCATTACCGGCATCAAACTTCATAGTGAGGTTTCCCTTGACGGCCCTCTCGCCTGTCGGAGTGAAGACCTTCAGAGATACGGTAGCACTTTCGAGGATGTCTCCAGTCCTACGAAATCCGACGGACACGCTGCCGTCGTAACTGCACAGAAATATCTCCGGCTCCGTCGGAGTAACTTGCGTCCACTTGAGGTCCAGCCTGTCGTATCACAAGGCACAATTAACTGCAATTAATCAACTCTCACTTCTCATATACTTTCTTTGTTGGTGGGCACTAGAAAATAAATAAATTAAAATAAAAGGGAACAATTTTTATCAGTCGCAGCAATGACTTCAAGATGTAGCTATGCTGCACTTATAATTATAGTCGTGCTCAACTTAAGAAGGAAAAGAAACCTGGTACGTCAGCTCTCAAAATATTACTGCGACGCAGATAGCATAGCTGGACACAGAGGCCACACTCCCTCCTGCTCCTGATAATGTAATCCATCATACTTACTCTGCTTCCATATTGGATGTTAAGACTGGCCACTTGGCACTACGCTGCGGCAGAAAGTGCGCTCAGTATTTCTCCCGGCGTGCTATTTCATCGCATCTCCAACAGGGTATGTAGTTGATAAACTAGATTCCTTTTCCTTCTTAAGTTGAATACGACTATAGTTAGCATACTGTAATAACTGCAAATAGCAACCCTGTTCCCTAGTTATGGTTGCCATTACTGTGATAACTAGTATTACAATGTACCTGTAAGGCCCCACTGTCCTGCCTTCTTTATTCTGGACTTTGAATGAGATGCCGTCCTGTGTGGCATCGTCATTGTCCAGCATGTAGCACACGTGCCCGTTTTCAAGTTCGGCTTGTGTGAACGAGAAGAGAGATGTACTTGGAGGGGCGTCACACGGTGACAGATGTCCCCTTCTGGGTGTCTCTGTCACCAAGTACAGGACTTGGTTGGCACTGGAGCCGACATCTTGGCTCTGCACAAAGCCGTTTAACGACAGCCGCCACTGACCCCCTGGGTGGTGCCTGAAGGCTCTGCTGACCTTGTAGAATGTGACGATTGGAATGCTTCCAATGATGTTTACGAGCAAGATTTCAAACCTAAAGATATGGATAGAAATGAATGAAAAGATACGAAAAAGAGCTGTTTCAGGTAACTGAAAAGGCTTAATTTTGTTTTTTTAGTGGTACAGTCAAACTCCTTTACAACGAAACTCAGGGGACAGGTATTTTCGTTAAAAAGGTGTTCGCTATAAAGGAGTTTGACTGTATCGGACTGGGCACCAGAAT
This sequence comes from Ornithodoros turicata, assembly GCF_037126465.1. Lineage (NCBI taxonomy): Eukaryota > Metazoa > Arthropoda > Arachnida > Ixodida > Argasidae > Ornithodoros > Ornithodoros turicata. The sequence continues at coordinate 5,928,051 of NC_088204.1, forward strand.
ACAAATGCAGCTTCGATTTAAATTCCATTACACAAGATATGCAGTTAGTACTGTACTGAAACATGTACTCAGGTAACTTCCTGCATCGTGATTGTGTAAAAATGTCCAGTCGAAAACTTACTTCACTGGCTTGATCCGTCTAAGCCCTCGGAACATGAACCCGGGCACTCGATTATTCGACACTCGGAAGAGAAAGTGATCCGACGGATGCACGCTCGAACTCGGACGCTGATACGCCAGGCGCTCATGATTCACGTCGTCCTGCGTAAATGTCTCCGACGCTAACTGAACCCCATTGAGCAGAAGGACCCCGTGCTCTGGTTTCTTGAGAACTTCAAACGTGACGTTCTTTGGCGGCGAGAGCACGTCTCTCGCGTACAGGTGCTTAGAGGTGAGAACCTTCGGAGCCTCGGAGACCACCCTCAACGGCAGCAGCACGTGTAAGGTCGGCGGCATGTCGGGTCGAGCAGCGGGTCGCACCGTGATGAGAAAGGTGCCTTCGTCGCGGGAACCACTGGGAAGCGAGGCGACAAAGTTGAACCGATCTGACCCGCTTTCTTCGCCCGTGTGCTTGTAGCTCAAACGTCGGAGAAGGACATCGGCCATTGTGAAGTTTGTCACAATCGTGTTCGGTGCGGCACTTAGCTCCAGATATCCGGAACGTGGAGATTGGGTGACGTTGAAGATGATGGTTGTTGGAGGGTCTGGAACATCGCTCGCGTAGAGTGCATTTGGTTCAATCAGTACCTGAAAGATTTTTTTTACGATATAGTGTCGAAGTATTTGTCTGCTGACATTACACGTTTCTATAAAGCTCACCTTTTTACCGACTTGCACGACAGCTCCCATGGACGTGACGAATAATTGAGGTCGAAGTGTAATTTGAAAAGTTGTCTCTGATGTGTTGTGAACGCCGTCGGAGCAGATGAAAAAGAATTCGTCACTGACGTTCGTAGTCTCATTTTCGGCAACGTAACTGGCAGAATTGATACACGAAAATATATACTGTAGGCATACATACATTCCAATTGAGCAGCACATTTCGTAAAGACATGCATTTAACGCAGTACTGTATGTGCTTGTAATATTGTGAAAATTGAATGGTAAGATGTGATTAAAGGGGCTCTAAAATACCAGCAGAAGTTCACTTCAAATTACATTATATGCTGTGTTAATTTCGCAGTGGTCATCGTAATTCAAAACTTTGATTGCGTTACGAAGCTAGAATCGAAATTATAGTGGACTCATTCTTGCCTCGGCACTATGCAGTGAACGTTGCTTCAGCTCGTGCATCGGGTATACATCGGGTGTACATCGGGTGCCTTTAGTGCATGCTGCACGTGAACGTGCCTGCCACGCCATGGAGCAGTTCTGACTTTCATTTGAGAACAAGTTGTTTTTGCATTTTAGTGCCCCTTTAACAATAATTGTGAGATAAGTATAGCATACATATAATAGAATACAACAGATCTCAACCATCCACATTTTTATAGGATTTCAGTGCTATAGTTTCCAATGTAATGTGAAAGAATATTACACACCTGAGTTTGTTCTCCAAGATATCCATTTGTGTAAAAGATACTGAATCGTTCCTCAATCCCGAAATTGTTCCCAGATGAGGAAACTGGGTGATAAAACAGACGACCTCGTTGGCAGAGGTGTCTCTATCTTCAATGAGGAGATTATCTTCTGTAATGGCAACAGAGTATTTTCCATCTGGCAGTACAGCTCCCAGGTTGCGCAGTACGAGTGGTGGCTCGTCGTTGATGGGAGAGACAGTCACGAATACCTCGAGCGGTGTTGTGTGAAGCCCATCGGAAACATTAAGGGCGAACCTGTAACAACCCTGTGGATGTGTTGCTTGGTGCTTGAGGACGATAAGCAGTCATTTGATATCGCTAATATAGCTATAAAGCGAAATGCACAAAAAGGTTAATGGCCACAAATGCTCTGCAACAGATTTGTTTACAGTATATTTGTGCAGAAGAGACTTAAAGGGGCACTAAATTGCAAAAACAAGTTCACTTCAAATTGTGTTACACACTGTTAGTCTCGCACTTGATGTAAAACTTTGATTACGTTACGACTCACTGTTAAAACTCAAAACTTTGATTACGTTACGAAGCTACAGTCAGAATTATACCGGACTCTTTCTTGCTTCGACACTAAGCAGTGAACTTCGCTTCAGCTCGTGCATCGGGTATACATTGGGTATACATCGGGGTAAGAGATGACTCTGTTTTAATTGCGTTTTTTCTCTAAAAGTTAGTGCTGTATCAACTAATTTTGATTGCATTACACTAATTGAAATATGGACTTCCCTTTGAGAACAAGTTGTTTTTGCATTTTAGTGCGCCTTTAAGTACTGGGTCAGGAAAAAAAATATTTAAAAACTACAGAAGTACTACCACTACCTCACCACCAGCATATTCCTTACCAGTCATGAAAGTTCTCTGATCCATCGTGGTGATATCCGACGCGACCGTAGAATTCGTCCACACTGGTGCTCGTAAAAAGGGCTTCGACCATCTCTCCGTTTCCTTCGATTAATTTTACGAGGGAACCATGCTTTGGTCGTGCCATTGCGGTGACAACTATTGGATCCGGAGGTGTGTCTGGATCATGGATCTGGATGAGTTCTTGAGTAAACAGCACCAAGTCACCCTCATCAAGTGTCAGGTTCTGAGCCTCGGCAGTTGGAACCTCGTCATTTACGCCCACGACTTCGATCACAAGTGTCACCTGAGAAGAATTGAACTGGCCATCCGAAACGTATAGTGTCACCTCATCCGAAATTGGTTCGGCAGCTCTGCGGGTAAACGACAAGTTTTGCGTCAATAGCGGACGTCCCATGTTGCCATCGAAGTGTAATAGATTAGTGTAAGTGAACGGTTGAATAGTCAAAGCTCATGGGAGCCAGGAAATATCTGTTGGACGAGGCACGAGACACAAAATCATGAACTGAGGAATAGGTGAAGAGAAGGATACTTTGTACAGTGCTGGACAAAAGTTTGGTGAACACGCATCCGAGCATTTGCCGGTGTGGTGACATGTTGCTCAGGGGGACAAAGCGTCCTGGGCCGACTTCAATGGGAACTGTGCCGGCAGATTCCTTCCTCACAGTGACATGTTAGCACCGAATGGGACCGTACTGACTTGCAAACAGGTGACTGGGTTACCCAGGCATGTGTCTGTAAGTATGTACAATCCCACTTGCTGCTAGTGTGTCGCTCTCAGTAAGGAACGTGCCGGCACAGTTTCCGTTGAAGTCGGCCCAGGACGCCTTGTCCCCCCGAGCACCGTGTCACCACACCGGCAAATGTGCCGATGCGTGTTCCGTAAATCCAGCACTGTAACCATAGGCACATTATAAACTTGTTGAAGAACCAGCAGAGAGCAAAGAAGTCGTCCCCGTTGATTACAACTCGTAGCCTTCAATAAGGCCTCCTCAGAAATACTATCCTCGAATCATCACATTGGCACCACTTACATGTGCCGGCTTTGCGCGTATGACACCAATCCTTCAAGCACATCTTTCGCAGAGAAGGCCAGCACCTTCTTGCCAAGACCCGTCACAGGTCCGGAAGCTCCTGGTTGAGGAGGACGAACGTTTTCGAGAAAGCCGATTCGAGGCTCCTCGGACACGTGAAAGATGAGATCCTGCGGGTCGTTGTCCTCGTCCCACGCTGCGAGGACGTCGACTCTGACACGACCGCCTTCGGTGACACGCAGGGTGCCCCTGACTGCGGCCTGCGGCGCCCGATTGTTGTGCGACAGGACTAGTATCTCTACGACACGAGGCAGGTGAGGTCCCGCAGATGGAAGGGCTCGGTCACTGACTAGCCAAGTCATGCTGTCGTGCTGACTGTGTGCGCCGATCTCGGTTTCCTTTGTGCGATACATCACCTGGAAATATGGTGCACAGTGGTCTTGCTTGAGACACATTTCATGAGCTCTGAAGTAAGGAACTGCTCCAGTGAACGTTGCGATTGGCCAAATTTCTACAAGGTAGTCCACCAGCCATGATAGAAGTTCAAATAAATTGCCAAAATAAATTCGCTAGAAATCTGTGGAAATGAGCCCTTGGCTCCACCTCTTTTTTGACGGCTCGTAGTTTGAGCGCAAAGTGCGAAGAGAGGAGGTTACAATCGTAATGTAACCTCCTTTCTTCGCAGCTTTGCGCTCAAACTTGAGCCGTCAAAAAAGGGCGGAGCCAAGGGGTCGTTTCCACGGATTTTCGGCAAATTTATTTTGGGAACTGCCTTTGCATTCCATATGTACTATACTGAGTAAAATGACCACGGGGAAACCATTTCCGGAAAGAAAACGTTAGGTTGCCTTGGGAAATTTTGGAGTTCAATTCAAGAAATTAACTTGCCGTCGATTGAAATGAAATAAAAATGTTACCAATATGTGGCAAAAGTTATTGGCAGAAAAAAAATCCCTTGACCGCATGTCTCTCCGAGGCCTACGTTTTTTACTATGAATTTCTATCATGGTTGGTGGACCACCCTGTATATGTATGCCTTGCAAGACCAGTGTTGGCATAGTTCCCTTAGAAGTCAGCCCAGGATACACATTGCCCACCTCTGTTGCTCTTTCGACGAGCCCTTTCGCTAGCACCTCCACCACGAAGACCAGTTTCTGGAGGCCTTGTTTCTAAAAGTTTCGAAACTGAGGCACATAGCCAAATCCGCAGCCCATAATTTACCAGACGTTTATTACATGGATATCCACGGTCCTATTCGTGTTCTGTCATTTAAATTTTGTCGCTGGTAATGTTGGTAAAAAAAAAAATTCTAGCAGTTATTCTTATACAGTCTTTATCGAGTCCACATTGTGTGACCATTACGAATCTACCGATCTTAAGGAGGCCCTCCCTACGAACCTTGCCGTTCCGAACGTCTGCCTGCGTACAGCGTGTTGCCATTCTCCCTCCTACAGTGACATCCCCGTGGCGAGGCATGTCTGTCAATATAAAATGGAGCTGTTCGTTGTCTGTATCGGCGTCCACTGCGGAAAGTACCTGCAAGTAAAAGGGAACTGCACGAATACCGACCAACTGCGATTAAAAACGCTTTGGAAAAAAAAAAATCCGCCATTACCTCGGAGGTCAGGACAATCTGCGACCCTTCTTCGACCAGAATTTTTCTGACTAGGCCGGGTAGCCACCGAGGGGGCTCGTCATCTATGGGTCTTATCTGTACTTCCAGGCGTCCGCTCGCAAAGTTGACGCCGTCGTTTATTCCGAGCGTGAATTCGTCCTCAAAGTTTTCAGAGTCGTCATGCTTGTACCTGTAGAATATTCGTTCTTTACTGCCGGGCAAGTCCGAGCGTTTTTTTTTTTTTATGCGTTCCTTACTCCATGCGAAGCGCAAAGATGTCTTCCGGTGACAACAAGTCTCCCACTCTGAGGGTGTAACCGTTTCGGTTGAGCCAACCGTGCAGGGGAACGGTCAGAACGCTGATCTGGAGATCGGTGGGGAGGGTGTCGGGGTCGTGAACCCTCAGCTCCGTGGTCGTGATGACTGCCGTCGTTCCCTCGTCGAGCATTAATGTCCCCGTGTGAAATGTGGGAGGCTGGAAGACAAAATTTCCGTGAGCAGGTTCAAATGGTTGTGTTGCTTTCGCGTTGCACAGTGTTCCTTATTTCACGTGCATTCTGTTGATTACCACTGAGTTACCAATGAACTGCTTTTCTATGTTGCAAGGCCTCATTTATGATACCAAAGAGATGTGTTTCGTGGAACGGATTTAGTCTTTTGCTCGTCCAACACAGCCAATAGGCTGCATCTGGGTCGCATTCCACGGTATTGGACACTATAGGACCCGTAAGACTGATTATAGGACCCGTAAGACGCATTATAGGACCCGTAAGACAGATTATAGGACCAGTAAGACGGATTATAGGACCCGTAAGACGGATTCCCTCGTTGCGCACAATGCTATTACTAGTACTCTCGGCGAACATTTTTCAGCTCGATATTTCCTTACCTGGTTGTTGACGGGCAGCACGCTAACATTGAAGACAACTCCAGGTACTATTCTGCCATCCCTTCCTTCGAGCGTCATGTCAAAGATCACCTTCTGCTGATAATAACCAATATCATCTACACCAGCGTAGTAGATGACTTGACGACGATCAACTTGCTCCTGCGTGAAGCTGTCCAATGGAGTGAGAGGCTGTGCCGGATCTGCCAGCCAGCCAGGAGGACTGCGAGATAAGCCGGTGCCATCCAGAACGTGTGGCGGGCCTCGTAGAGTGTACCGGAGGTCCGCGGGAGACGAGTTGATGTCGATGAAGTTGATATGAGCACGGGTGAGAGCATGCGATTCAGTCTCCGGTGTTACTAGGAGGAAGGAACTGTCTGGGTCTGGCTCTGGTGGGGGGCTCGAAGGGACGACAGTGATGAGGACGACCGCAGGCGGTGAACGGTTTGGAGGAGAGCTGCCATCTTCGAGAACCACCTCAAAGGAGTCGGAGAAAGTCTGCGAAAGACATTAGAAGTGTGGGACGGAAAATTTAAGGGCAGGATTTTTTTAGGTCAGGTTATTTGTCGTGTGTAACAGATAACTTTGTGTGAACGGAACAAACTTCTAATTTTATGTGCGATTGATTTTATTGATGTCTTACTAATAGGGCAGTATTGGTCTTAAATGGGTCCTAAACAGGTCTTAATAAATACTGGAAAAATCACCGTGCTTCAGTTTTTGCTCTTTTGCTCCTTATTTTAGTTACTACTTTGGGGTTCAGGAATAATGCAATTAATTTATCCATCTTTTAAATTTGTATTTGTTTCTTAAAAAAATTATTAATGATCAAAATAATACCTGTATAACCTCACCATATTATCAACATTTAGTTCTTCAAATCCTGTACAAATGATGAGATTTGGACATTAAATATAGTAGTAGCTTGAGCTTGCTACAAAAACTTGCAACGACAAATACTAGACAAAATGCTTTTGAGGATTATGTCAACTCAGCTATCAAAAAAGGCAAACAAAGTGCGTTGTTAATAAACTATTTGTCAGAATCGGGGGGGAGGGTAAACTGCAGTAAATCTTACTAACCCCATTATTTCGGTGAATGTAGATTATTACGCCTTCGTCGATGTCATCTTCGCTGAAGCCTCGAATTTGGATTATGGGCTCGAGCCCTGGAGTGGCAGTGTGTCTTCTGATGAGAGCCCCATTTTGCGGAACATTCGTTACCTGGTACCGAATCTGGCTCTTGGGACTGTCAGGATCCCGAGCTGAGAGCACGTGCGGTCCCAATGGCACCTGCTGCATTTCGAGCACCGCCAGCTCGCGGTTGACGACTAGCATTGGTGCTTGGTCATCTTTCGGGAGAATTTTAATTGGAAGACGAAGAGAGATTTCTCTGTCGACATCATCTAACGGTTGCGTCACTAGAAAGTGGGCACTGTCAACCGTACTGTCACCATCGTCGTGGCAGTAAGACACGCGTCCGGAAATGACGTCGCTCGTTGTGAAGTAGGACACCATCCTTCCGCCGACCTCTATCCTTCCGTGGAACAATCCGCCAGTTAGGAAGATATTGGCTTGGGCAGGGAGGAAGAGGTGAGAGTCTGTTATCGCCTTCGATGTGCCTTCCAGAATAAACAGTCCACGAACCACTGCCGCTGTCGAGGCATTTTTTCCGGCGGAAGGTGGCGAGAAAATGAGCCTCAACGGACGACTCGACCGGAAAAAGTTGTCGAGCGCTACGACTTCTGCATAATCGGGTTCGCCGTCTGCTCCGATCGTACGAGGCAGGTAGGCTACGGGTTCTCGGTCATCGAACGAAGTGCACGGAAGGAGAAATGAAAGACATACAATGTCACCCCTGGTCGGCGAGCGAGTGACATTGAGTATGACCTTATCGGACTCTCTGTCTCTTGCTCCATCAATCGTAAATGGTGTTGGAACACCCCCACTCAGTGGAATCGTCTGCGCGGCTGGAAGTTCGGGAGGCTCGTTCAAATGACCCGAATGGATTTCAACGAGAACTTGCACCCACTCCGAGCGTATCTGCTTGTGGCCGGGTCCTCTCAGCTCTGCCTTGAGGCGGATGAAGTCCGTGTTCGGCGACGACACCCTCCGGTGTTTGTAGCGTATGCCGAGATTTAAAAAATCTTCGCACCTTCGCGCGATAGACTCGACTGGTTTAAACTGACTTCCAGCCACAAGACCACCATAAGCTGGCCAGTTGCTGTTACTGGAGAAATGGATTCTGCAGTCAAGTGCGTCCTGAACGGGAAGCGAGAGCATGGAGGTGTCGAGTGGATCCGAGAGTCCGAGAGCCGCTTTAACCTTCAGTGAGCGATGAGGCCACAGAAACTGTGAGGGAGGACCTTCCTCGACGACAATGTTCAGGAATGATCGCTTCACTTCAGTTACGTTCCCGCGTATGTTAAATATATGAAGCGGAATGGTTTGTTTCTTCCAATAGAGGGAGCCGTAGTGGATATATTTCACCTGCCCATGGGTGAAGCTGCATGGGAACGTCTGCATGAAGAAAGAAAAAAAAGTTTATCCGTTGTACACCATGGTAAAAATAGGATCACTGACCTGAGGGGTAAGAGTGCCAACAGTGTTACTCAGGGGTTCTTCTTTTGAGACCTCCACGACACAGTTATGTCCGGAATTAGAAACATCGATGTCATCTGGCAGTAAAAACACTTCTCTTCCCAAAGGAACAAATACGTCCTTACAACACACGCTTCGCGTCACCAGGAAGGCAATGATAACGCGCAACATGTCAACGCACGAGATACGTAGTGACAGATGTCTAGGATTGAAGCACTTCATTGGAACAGGTTTAAAATTACCGTGTACTAGTTTATGCGGCGCAGCGAAGAGAGCGAAGAATGATCATATAGTGTCGCATCTTTTCGCTTAAGTTCACGTATAGAAACATTTTACAGTTTGACCACAGATGTTCGTGTACAGAGGATGCTACTTATCACATTTTAGCCCATGTCAGAACGCGGAGCACTCCTCATGCGGTTGAACGAACTCGAGATCTGCGTGCTAACATGCAAAACCAGCACCGTTGATAAGGAACCGGGATAAGATTTCGATGTATCCATGGTGGTTCCGCCGTTTGGTGGTATTAAGTAACTAGGTCAACGAGGAAATTGGACTAAACGCTGTATTATTTTTTTCGGTTCAAGGTCCCAACGTTACGGTTTTGCAGTATAATAAGGAAAGCTCCGCAGAGCAAAGATGCTCAAAGATGCTCAAAGAGCAGACGGCCTTTCTGGGTGCATACAAAACGAGAAACGCAAAGAGTGCCGTTGTTTTATATTACTTTTAGCTCACATATTTATTAGATTTCAATTAATATAAAATACTTTCATGCACTTTAATATCGATTTTCACTTTTCATTTGCATTAGCTTTCTATACGATGAATCTGATACGCTCCTGCGTCGCGTTTTATTTATATCAGTGTAAAAAATCAACATGGTAACGTCGGCTTGTCTGTGTTCGGTGCGTGCGCCTTTACGAAAACCTAACTAGTCAGAAGTAAAGTTAACCCAAAACAGTCTGCGTGTATAGTTGCTTATCTGTCAGCGTGGGAAAAACGTTAACCCCACAACGACAACGTTGTTCTTGGCATCTACGAAGATGACGTGGGTCATACCACATCTTGCTAGTTTATTACTACTACTACAGCGTGCTTCTAATACTAATTCTCAGAAATTCGTGTAGATTTGCGATGTGACATATTGAGCTGTTGTGTCAGTGCATTGCGTGTTTCGTAACCAAGTTGACTGAAGCTTGACGGCTAACGTGAACAGTATGTTAGCCAGAACATCAAGGACAATAGCTCTGTGCTCGCTGGCAAACTTCATCAATGCCGCTGATCGTATCATCATGCCTATTGCGATCATTCCGATGACAGATGAATACAAGTGGAATCTCCACTGGCAAGGATGGATCCTCAGTGCATTCGCATTTGGGTATATCACTAGTCAGGTGAGCAGCATATTGCCTGGTGCAACGCTGAGTGGTTTCTGTGGGAGCACATTAGTGCACCGAATGTCATCGACAGGAAACCACTATGTATATATAATGACATCCTAGCTTTTTTTTTTTCTTTTCGTAGGTTCCCAAACTTTGTTTCTGCTGTTCTGGTGCCAGTTGATTTCGTTTCTACTGAAGGACAACGAAATTTACATGAATACCTGCAGTAACTTGAAAGCAGCAGTGTGCACGAAGGATGTGCGTAATCTTATTTGATGAAGGTGTAAATGTCACCAATACATTTTGTAGACAAACAGTTTTGATAGGGAAAACTGACAAGAGACGTATAACAGGCATTACAGCGCTGCAACATACATATTTTGCATACCGCTAGCCACACATCTAAGCAGACGACAGCTGTCACTCCTATTAAACTCGTTCCCTTCAGGTAATCGGAGCCAGCACACCTTCCCGCTTTGGTGGGCGCACCGTCATGACGTGGGCAGTTCTGCTGTGGTCCATGTCCACCGTCGCCACGCCTCTCGTCTCATCATCTCTAACGGCTCTCATCATCTGTCGAGTTCTCCTCGGCCTCGGCGAGGGTCTCGGCCTGCCGACCATGTTCCACATCCTCGCCCACTCTGTCCCGGTGGAGGAACGGTCCAGAGCATTCGCGTACCTGGTCGCGGCGGGCGCCGTCGGACAGACTGCCGCTTCGCTCATCTGTCCCCACCTGTCTTGGCCGTGGATGTTCTACGGATTTGGATACCTCGGTATCGCTTGGACGATCGCGTGGCTGCTGCTGTACCGAGAAGAGCCGAGACCGGATCCCCTCCTCCCGAAAGTGACCAATCCTAACGTCCGCTGGACGGAATTCCTGTGCCACTGGCCCTTGTGGGCAGTCTACATCGCGCACTTTGCCATGAACTGGTCGAGCTACGTCATCATGCAGTGGCTGCCGACGTACTTGACTCGCAGCCTGGGCGCCAACAGCCAGCACATATCGCTGACGGCCGTTCCGTACATGTTCAACTCGGGATGTGGCGTCCTGGCGGGGCACCTCGCGGATTCGCTCGTGGCAAGACGCTGGAGCGTGCTGTCGGTGCGGAGGTTGATGACAGCCGTCGGACTGGCGGGCCCGGGTTTGTTCCTGCTCTGCTTCTGCGCCGTCGACAACATGTTGGCTGCTGTGATGTGAGTATCAAAATATGCAAAATGAAAAAAAAAAAAAAAAAAGTCTCAATTGGCCTCCCACAGTTTTAGTGTACATATCTGTAGTTGTCTACAATTATGAAATAATTCGGGGATTAAGCTGCAGGCATAAACACTCCTTGGCATCGGAAATGAAATTGGGCTTCAGCTGGTGTAACTGTGGTGCCATTCGCTGCATTGCAGCACTTACCAGCATTGGGTGATAGGACAGTGACTTTTTCTGCACATAACTTTGCCTCGAATTTTTATAGTATTACTGACAAAACTGCCCCTATGCGTAATAATAGCAGATTATTTATTAATTATACTAATAACGCATCCCCGTGAAGCTCCGGACAACCTACCGGGTGCCGTGACAGGATGGAGCCCCACTGGAGAACGTCGGCTCTTTCACGACTTCAATGTAATTTTGGTGCTTTCAGATTCGTCTCAATGTCGATGGGTCTCTTGGCATGCAATTCGGCTGGTCACCTGAGCAACCATGCCGACATTGCACCGAATCACGCGGGGATCACCTTTGCGGTTTCCAACACCCTCGTAAGTGATCTACGGTTCTGCCACGCTTCTACATGAAGGCCAATCCGCAAAACGTTTTTTTTTTTGTTCCACACAGGCAACGATACCGGGCATACTCTGCGGACCGCTGACGGCTGAACTGGTGACGCAGTCTCACGGCCGGTGGTTCCCCGTGTTTGTGCTCGCCTCGGCCGTCAACCTTGTCGGGGCCGTCGTCTACTGCAGTCAGAGTTCAGCCAGTCAGGCCTTGTGATGTGTGCCTGTTTGTGTCGAGGAACACTGTCCGTCGGACTATGCAGTGCCTTTGACGTGAGAGAGATTTCTGGAGAGAAGTATTTTAGGATTAATGTAGCAGCCATAAAAGCAACGGAATAAGTTTACGTGCTGGGTTGCGTATATCGTCGTGTTTGTTATCTTTTTTCGGATGTCTGGCAGTAAAATCAAACCTATAATGTGATGAATGTTGGAACTTGTCTGTTCATGTTCACTCGGTTTGATGTTGACACAGTGGTTCTCAACTAGGGAACCGTGTCCCGAGGCTCTGCGAACAGAACTGTCTCGAGCTCATGGAAGTGAAACTTCAGCGCTTAATAAGGCTCGCCTTCGGCCAGCCTGTCCAATAGTAGTTCGACATCTCACCGTTTGCATCGAGACTGGTATCAATATCGCTCGGCCTCGCGGATGAGACACGTCATAGAGATGCACTGCCAACAGCCCCCTTCCACCCCCTTCAACACCAGTTGAATCAGACAGTCAGACCTCGTTAATATGACGTCTCCGCTTTACGACCGTTTTTCTCGGGAACCATTTCCTCCCATCGGCCTCCGCATGTAATACTTGTTCGTTAATATGACATTTCGTTTATATGACAAATGACCGGTATTTCCTGCACAACTAGTGGCAAACACGTGTGCTTTGACCTCGTTACTACAACCGTTGGTCACCGAACCGGCAGTTCTCCTGACCTATAGGGGCCAAAACGATGGCCCACTTTTGTGGGTGACTCATGATGCCCCCCTGTCTGACGCGCTTAAAAGGGCAGAGTCCTTGGACACATGGTCATAGTGACCTGCTGCAGTCGAACGGCATTCATCGACCGTGTCCGATACGAAGTGCAAACGAACACAGCCGACTGCTGGAATGAAGAAGCGTATTATTATTCGTATTCTGTTACCACCTTACGTAATTTTCTCCCTTTCGAAACTCACGTAAAGGGTGTGGTACGATTCAACACGTGGTGTTCGTTAATATGACAAATTCACGTGGTCATATTAACGAGTTTAGACTGTATAATAAAAAATAAAAATCAACAGTGTGCCACCAGTCTTTCTCGCACGGTCCCCTTTTGACACTCATGTCCACCATAGTGTGGTAGAAGGAAGGTTCCTCAAAATCATGCTCACACGATCGCGGCTTCCCTTCCATAAAATAAGTTGAGAACTGCTGCGTTGACAAGGTACACATTGTTTTGATGCAGCTTCCACTATTTGGAAGGGATATACTCATCTCTGCAGTAGTTACTTCCTGCTGTGGTATCACGAGAATTCTAGGCAGGCCAAACATTCTGTCAACGTGTACTCCGTAAGTGCTTATATAAGTCGAGACGTGTGAAGGAAGTGGGTTCCATGCACATTCCTTATCAGTTAACTTTGTAGAAGCACGCTTCCTTGTAATGGACACTGCATGGCAACACACAGAAGTACACAATGTGCTGCAGATATTGTGTATCTTGAGTAGAGATGGGACAAATCCTAAATTTTTCGAATCCGAAAACAAGGTAGGTTCTACGAATCCACAAATCTTTCGAATCCTTTCTTTTAAAAAAAAAAGAGTTTGAAAAGCCAGGGGAAAAAAAAAAAACACTTCTAGTGAAAAATGTTTTGAACCAGAATAGAATAGATGCCTTTGCTTAATTAAAAACAAATTAAATAATGCTTCAGTTTCAGGAGAAAATATACCCCATATAGTTCTTAAACTTAATTTATTTAACACGTTGTTCGTCGACTACAAGAAACACATAAATTCTCGAGTCTGAATTATTTCCATAAAACTAAGCAACAATCGAAAGAAAAAAACGGGTTACTTTTAAACTTGTAACGTCACAGTTCCTGCCTGAACTCTTTCACTCCAGAGCAACGTAAACAAACAAGAAAACATCTGTCGGCCAATCAGGCTTCAGCGCACAAACGTGGTTGCTGGATTCGAAAGATTTGATTCACCGTTTTGGCCACTGGGATTCGGATTCGCGAATCTCTAATCCCTGCCCAGGATTCGTGGATCGGTTGGCACATCCATAATCTTGAGCTACAACAAAAACTTCTGCTGCAACTATTTATTTGTCATTGACACCCATATTTCGAGGCACCGGTACTAAGTAGCTTCAGGGTTTCTAACACGAAATGATGTACACCGCGCATCGTGTTTCAAAGCATAAAAATGTGAATGCAAACATTCTTGCAACCCATAACTGTTCCTAATGAGCATATACAGGTGGTTTCGGTAGCCATGTAAAAAAAAAAAATTAACACAGCATGCTGTGGAAATGCAATCGGTGATATTTATCTGTAGAAAAATGTTTCCCAGATGCTCCTTTCAGTGCTTCTGCTGATAATGACGGATAGCCAGAATGGGTAAATATTGGTAAAAGCTTTGAGCAAAAAAAATAAAAGAGAATGTGACATCGTCTTGGCAAATTTCAAAGTTCAATTCCAGAAATTAAATTTATTTCAATGAGAATTTGACAAACTTGCTTTGCGGATTGCAAAAAAATTCCACAGATAAACGTCGCCGATCACATATTCTTCCGCAGCGTTCCGTTTTTTTTTTTCTCACATAGCTACTGAAACAATTTGTATGTCCATTCAATGTCATTTTTCTATTTGTTTTGTCAAGATCACCAGTTTTCGCTCGACAGCAAACGCAACTAAATTGAAGGACATCACGCATAAAAGGATGTTTATGATTTGATGTATCGACGTTAGGGTGCCTGTTGTTTAGATCAGCTAATATGACATGTGCTCAAATTTAAGGAGCCACACAGAGAAGTCGAAGATCTTCAGAAGAACATTTTCAGCATCAATCACGAGTCTGAAATTAACTTTCTAACCTCGTACAGCAGGTTTTCCCCCTCGTTTATAATGCCAGTAACGTCGATCACAAGTGTAAACAGCAGCACCTCTCATGTACGAGCAGTAAGCTCCGCGTCCAAGGTGGACGGTCAGTCTCTTCCTCGTCTATGCACATAATCCAAAGCACTGCGTACCGCGGAAGAACTCAGCAGTCGGAAAACTGCAAGTTCATGTCACAACTCACTTCAATACAGTATTCAGTAGTCTTTCACAGTTAGGTTACACTCAACTAGCGTCTTCCCGTTGTCTTCACGCAAACGAGATGGTGACGTTGATGCCGAGGTTCCCGTTATCCGCGAACAGGTGAGCGATGCTCGTGTCGAACACCAGGCAATCGCTGTTGATGATGGCTGCCTGTATCCCCTCGTGGATGCTCCGCGGAGTGGCCTCCCACGTCAGTCGACGCTTGTGTCCGTTGAGCTCGAGCCGGTAGATGAACTTCTCGGCCTGCTTGCGCGAACCAATCAGCTGCACGACGGCGAAGAACTGCTGGTGGCCGTCGTATTTTTCCTGCTTCTCGAGGACCAACATGAACTGGTGGCCAAAACAGGACTGCATCATGACCCAGTCGACCGCGCCGGGTAGCGTGATGTCCGTGGCGAGGAAAACGATGTCTTCACCTTGGAGTGTGGTGATTGACTTGTGAGAGTGCATTAAGTGAGTCATGACCTCGTCGAGCGAGCCCTGCCACTTGCAGGAAGCGCCTGGGCACGGGCACGGGTATGGCCTGCAGAGAAGAGCTCAGTTCAAAAGTCAAACACACACATTTTGTTTAAAAAGCTAGGTCAAAGTCCAATGCCACGTGTAGGCTGACAGGGTCCCTCTAGAGCCTGAAGTTCTAGGATTGAACCCGATTCTTTCCCGAATTGACCAATCAGTGCTGAGGATAACGAAATTTTACACGTACAAACTGCAGGTACGTTGACTCAAGTTGTCTACTATCACAAAGATGTGGCCTCACTGAACTGAGCGAACACGCTTTGGTCTTCAGGAGCTTCCCCGAATGCTTGGGACCCGGAGCAGACCAAGTTCTACGCCATTATTGCTGGCGTGGCCGCGTTGGTGTTCCTCATTTTAATGCAGGCAATCTTCATGGCCTGCAGGGACAGGCGACGCAGGAGTCGCCAACAGACTGCGCCCAATACAGTGAGTATAGCTAGAGCCTGAAGTTTTAGGGTCTTACCCGATTCTTCCCCGAATTGAAGGTTGCCTCTTTAGGGTGAAACCCCGGATTTTTATCCGGTAAATCGTCCTCACTGAGACGTCCGTAGGAATGCACACTGACTTGTTTGGTAGCGAACGTTACATCATTTGTACCGAACCAGTTCTTTTAGTTTGAGTAACTGAGCCCAGATTTCTCCCTGAATTTAAAGTACCGGAAGTTTTCCACACGGATTTGCATGAATTTAGAGCACACAATTTTTACTCCCCAAATTTAGAAAAAATATTTCCCGAAAACTTCAGGCATTGTTCAGAATCCACAAGCTGCACTGTTACTTTTAGTCTAGTGTCAATCAGTCATCAGTTATCTTTTCAACAAAGTGACGTAAAACAAATGGAGCTAGTAAAAAAGTTGTAAAGGGTGGTAATAGTGGTTGAGAAGGTGGTAATGGGTGGAAAGCCAGCTCCAGCAAATTAATGACTGTTGTGCCATTGAGAGAGGCATCAATTACTAGATGCTGTTTAAAAGACGTCTTTCTACTATATCGAGGCTCCCGTCTTCATAAATTGTACCAGATATCAGCTATACCCAGCACTCTGAGACAATAGAGAAGCTGTGGAACCAAACCCTCATTCTTTTATGCAGACAGTAAAGAATTTTTAAAGGGTGTCATGCCGCAGTGACATTTAAAAGCGCGCTGTTGGAGCTACAGGCTTTGCGCTGCAATCTTTTTCTGGTGAAAAATACTGGTTGGTCATTCGACAGACATAAAAGGCACTTTTACTGCCATGCCTGTCTATGTTCCTCTGAAAATATTTATTGATCCCTATTGGCAACCGCGGATATTGCACAACAGTGTGGCCGATGATAACGCCCTCCTCCGAAACCACAATGACAGTGAAAAGCCCGGAAGAAGCAGACAGTGAACACACTATCCTGGCTCTTCAAACTACATTTTCATGCTAATGCATTCAACCTTCATCATCTATGGTTGGCAACATTGAGTGGAAACAGAGGGGTAGAAGGGAACAGCAAGCACACCTCACCTAAATTCGCAGGTTTCCTCGTGCTCGGGCTTCTCCGAGTGGGACAACAATGCGGCGCACCCATTGGAAGAGTATTTACACGGGAAGAATACCGAATTAGCTACTTTTTCCATTGCCAGGTTTCGGATGTTGCCTGAAAAATGTGCGACAAATGAATAGATGTTCCTGTAACACCTGAGAAATATGCCAGTCCCACGTAATTATTTCAGACGGCTTACCCATAGGTCCACGACAGGTTGGACAACAAGTGAGCTTTTGACGGCAGGTAGAGCAAACCAAGTGGCCGTTCTGACACTGCAAGATTGGGGGGAGCACGTAGTCGAAGCAGACGGGGCACTCGAATAGGCTTGCCAAGGCAGATGTAGAGTTTGGGGTGGGTGTCGAGCTCGGAGACACACTCCGGCCCTCTGCGCAGCGGCCCCGAAACTCTGACACGAAAGCGTCTCCCTGGGTGCCCTGGGGTCGCTGGGATGGGTTGTTTGACCCTTCGGGCTTTCTCTTCCATCCCTCTCGATTCATGCCGACACTTGAACAGCTGCATGGCGAAGTAAGAAACATATATCTGCAACTGAACTCGCTGCACTACTGCTAAATTAAGTAATCAAAGCTGCACAACGGCTGAGATCAAGAGGGCAAAGTCGCTTTGCAATGCCATGTCTCCGGGAAAGTACGTGATTCTTAGGCTTACGTTGTTAACTTGCTAGATCCAGAAAGGAATGCAGTGACGATAGTTAATGGTTGTCCATAATAATAGCATGTGCTTGAAATCGTACAACTGTGCTGTCGCCCAAACGACAATCGGACACAACAGGATAGGCTCGTTAGCGATACTCAACTCCGTAAACATTGACCCGAAAGAGCTCGAAATGACACTGTTACCTAGCGCATTTCGCGGGCGGATATTGAGCTAGAAATTCTACGTGAAGGTGACTCATCTAAATAAGGGTGTTAACAGCATGTTCACTCACCAATTAGCGAGAAATATTATTTTTTAGGCCTTTCCTCCTCAACAGGCTCTACGTTCGCCATATTCATGCCCCTTCGGCCTCGCCTGGCTTCCCCCGTTACGAAATTTCTGAACTGTTATGAAGCAACGACAGCTCTTCATGAAATAAAAGCGCATTACAGTAACATAAGTCACATTATATCAATAAAAGGCGCACATAATTCTAACGATCGCATCCTCAATCGACAATGGCGAAACGACATCTAACCAACCAGTGTTGCCAGGCCACTTGGCATTAATCCAGGGCATCGGGCACGAAAAATTTAGTTGATGAACGGAAAACCTTTTGTTGCAGAAATGACGCGACATGTAATAGCATAACGGTAGCATAGAGCATATTACTCAATATAGGAAAATGCACAGCATGGGCCTCGAAAATAAAGCGAGTAGGTTGCTCTGCAAACGCTTGACACGATGATACCAATGATACCACGGTATCTCTACATAGAAATCATCATCATCATCATATGTATCTCTACGTGGTACCAGGTGTGAAAGAGAGAAAGAGGGAGGGGGGTGCACACCCTCGCTTTGCACCACCAGCTTTGATATTTCGGAGGTTTCGCAATACAGCTGGGCTGGCATAGCCAGAATCGCGAGAACAGGGAAGTGTTGCAAACAGTTGGGGGGGGGGGGGGCAATGTTGCAGTAGTGTTGGTCTTGCCCATATGTGACCAACGCTGAAAGGACAAAGCACAATAAAGAAAGTTAGGGGGGGTTGCCAAAGATTTGATGGGGATAAGGCATTCTGCATATAACCATACACATGTATTCGTAAACGTGTACCCACTCCTCCCTTGGAAGCTTCCCCCCCCACCCCCACCCCACCCCTCGTAGGAAAAGGACTTCCTTCTGGACTTCCGCGGTCGTCCTCATGCGATTCACTTTACAAGGGATTCTTTGTACTCGCGTCGCGTGAACATATAAGCTCGTCACTTCTTGCCTTTATCTCTGATAGTGCCCCAGTCTCAGGTACCTGTGGACAGATTTTTTTTAAAGAAAGAAACAGGAAGAAGAAAAAAACGGGGAAATGCTTTTTCTTCTTCTTCTTCTTTTTTTTTTTTTTTCAACTAGAATGTGTAATTGGTGATATATATTCCTGGCTAAGTGGGCCACCTTTGGCAGCATACCGACGTCCTGGGGCGTTGTCGTAATTAATTTTGACCAATGAGCTTTTTAATTATCAAGGACAGAATTTGGGCCCAATGACAACAACTGCCAAGGGAACATGGCAATGTTTATAGATGTTTATGTACTAGTGCCCATGAACGACGAGAACGTGTTTTGGAGCACTTGCTTGGGAAGGGGAACGAATTTTTCCCATCGAGCACTCAGCAGGAAGAAGAAGGAGTATGGAATATCACAAACAAACTTTTGTGTCAGTTTGCGCCGTTTCGTGAACTGTTGACCACTCAGGAAAGGAACAAGACAATAAGCATGAAATGAAACTGAAATGGATCGTGAAAATCAAAATGCAGGTCGAAAGTTCGCATGCTATGCACTGTACGGTAATATAACTGTAAGACCTCGCACATCCAAGCACTTGCTAAAAATGCCACAGGAAAAAATATTTTCACACTTTTTTCAACCCCCCACCCACCACCGAACAGTGAGAGTGGTCTCACTGTTCGGTGTGGTGAGAGGGGTGTGTGGTTCAGTGTGGTGAGAGTGCTTCGGCTGGCCAAGGCAGTGATTTATCCAGACCCCCCCTACCCCCCCCCCCCCCCAATGTTGGGGGCGACACCGCCCTTACATTTTTTCCCTGTGACCCACTCCTCGTTTTTGTACCCCCCCCCCCCCCCCCCCGCGCGTTTGCGATTCTGGATCCACAGGGCCAAGGTGTACCGAAGCGCGTCATTCGTCCGCATAGATGCATGTGCCTGCAGTACATTACAACACAGTGAACCACGAAAGAGAGTCAAGTTTATTAACTTCAACTTCAAAACAATTCGGTCATTGCATGTGTTAGAAAAACATAGGAGTACACGAACGTGCAGAAGTGCGTGCAGAAACAGTATTGACGCCAGTGTGCAGGCATTGTATCATGAATGGCTTGGGCAAAATGTGTGTTATCCTACGTTGTCTACGTTGACCAGGGTCGTCGTCACTGCTTTGCAATGGCTTACACGGTGACACAGGTGGCAGTTGCGAAGTGAAAGAAGCGCTGAGGTTACCCCCCCCCCCCCCCTCGCCTTGTTTCTCTTTTTTTTTTGTTGTTGTTGTTGCTGTTGTTGTTGTTGTTGTTGTTGCGGCGTGTTCTGCAACGAATAAAATGAGCTCCAGCAAAAGAACAACGAGTGCCGGTGACCTACGGCGCTCGCGCGAAACCTTTAAAAAATCCTCCACTCCTCCTCCTTCTCCATAGAGCATATAGGAGAATGAGGGAACATCGTGACGTAGTGTATTCCCCTGGCATGTGACGCGTGACGTAGACCGGCGCGGCTCAATGTAGCTGAGCTGAGAAGAAACAAACAAAGAAGAAAGGCACGGGGACTTTTCGACGTCACGCGAGGATCGTGTCAGCCGTCCGCGGCTGCTTTCTCCGACTGTTTCTGCAAATTTGATGGCGCAGTGTTCCCTTGTTGTTGTGGATGGGCACTAATTATACGCAAGGTTCTCGCGCGGGCTTGACTTTTTCGTAGTCCCTTTATCCTCTTTCTCCGTCGAGCGGTGTGTGGGGCACTGAAGAGAAATGTGGAAAAGGAAACAGCGAAACGCGGGTTCGGACCCCACCATTGGATGTGCTTTCTGAATTCCCTATGGTCCTTGGCTCGCTGCGGAGATTCCCGAATCAGGAATTTCCCTTCAACCCCCCAGAGTTATTTTTTTTTCTTTTTTTTTTTTTTGACACCGCCCCTGAAATTTCGGAGATTTCCCACTACATCTGGGCTACCAAAACATGTATTCATATAATAATCCACCCACTCCCGCCTAAAAGCTCTCTCACACCAGACAACTGTCATATCCACCCCGCTTGACCGCGCGCTCAGGTTTACTTTGAGTGCAGTATACAATGTCGTTGGAGTCCTGCGAAAGACGCAGCTGTGACACCTCATGGTGTAAAATCCTACCTCTCCGTGATCGAGCTCCGCAGCATCATCCGAAGCTCCACAAGTCCCATACGGGACCTCACTGGGATCAGTGCACTGTATACCCAAGAACGGCGACCCGTCCCCCTCCGCTCAAGTACCCTCCTTATTCTCATAATAATATTTGCTCTCAGCCTCTCAGCATATTTGCCAAACAATAACGAAGCAACGCAACCGGGTTCCTCCAGAAACGGCAGGAGGGTCGAGTTTCGCACTCGATTCGTTCGGGCAGAGAGACATTATTGTTAGACCGTGGCCAGCCATTCAGACCGGAACGTTCCGCGTGGACGTGGTCTTGGCAACGCGTGAAAAATAACGCTATCTAAAGTACTTTGGTTTCCGCATCTTTAGCTCATTTATTCCACCCTATTTTTTAAAATGAAAACCAAAGGAATCGGGACCATAGAACCCCCTTTCTGCAAAGCCCCCTTCCAATCGTCAAGCCTCCCCACCATTTCTTGTAATTAAGTTTCTTCCTTCTCTGTTTATTTTTCTCCTCTGTGTTTGTGAGAGTGTCACACTCCAGCCTCAGGATGTTGAGTTAGGGGGAACTCAGCTCACCCCTCTGCATATGTATTCCTCCCACAACTATATGCTGTTCGCGACTCTCACGGCTATGTCGAGCCTTCTGGAACGCGTCAATCTTGCATAAGCGTCTTATTTTTGTTTTCGTTGGAATGGTGTTGGCAAGCCAAAGTGTGAGATAAGCGAGAAGCATCTCAGCCATTTATCATATTTGCATGCATAATTAAAAACAAGACGAGGAGACCATCTGCCAAGCGCGCAGTTGTCTCGTCTGCAATGCGCAGGAGGAATTCCTTCACGAAAAGGAAATGACCCTATTAAATTTCATTGTGTTGCATGTTTTTGGACAGGTTTCAGCAATATTAATGACACAGGGGTTGACAACACGTTGAATCGTAATTTGTTTCATCTGAATAGTTCCCGCCAAAATCAGCGTTACGAAGATGGCGCCACAGTAGCAAGGACGACATGTTGCTAAATAACAGCCATTCCGTGTGTCGCGAAATAGTGCTATGATGATGCAGTAGAAAAAGTAATCACAGTATGTCCGATCTTAAATTTAAGGCACAAAATTGCGCATATTTTAATAAGTAGCATCATTTACATTGCAGAAGTACAATAATAACTCGTACTTCTCTTTTTCTTACGTTGAAGTGCACACGGGGAGTAGTGGATAGGGTGAGCATTTAACGCTACTGAAAACGAGAGTTGCTCCGGTTGTTCTTCGCCGCAGTCGCTGTTCCGAGGCGGACCATGGCTCCGTGGTGTTGGGCCGCCGTCACCGTCCTCACGCTGGTAGGCCTCGCGAGGGGTTATGACTGGGGCGGTCGCTTTACGCAGCCAACATGCCTCGACATCCCGGACAACCTCACGCTCTGCAGAAACATCGGCTACAGCAAAATGCGGTTGCCCAATCTCCTCGATCATGACAGCATGGCGGAGGTGCAGCAGCAAGCCCGCTCGTGGGTTCAGCTGGCCAACCGGCGATGCCATCCCGACACACAGCTGTTCCTGTGCTCCTTATTTTCTCCGGTGTGCCTAGACCGTCCCATCTTTCCGTGCCGTAGCCTGTGCGAAGCCGTTCGACGCGGATGCGAGGAGACGATGCTGCGGTACGGCTATCCTTGGCCCGATATGGTCCGCTGCGACAAGTTTCCCCAGGACAACGACATGTGCATCACTGTGCAGTCGACGGTCAAAGGAGGTGAGGTCGCGTTGCCCTGGCAACTGCTCATCGATCACCCCCGAGTCTGTCGACATATTTTGTTTATCTCGTGGGGATCGTCTGCTGCTGTCAGCGAAGGTTGATGCCGTGCGTTTCTTTTGCAGAAACAGCTGCCTGTCGGGCGTGTCATCAGCCGAACACGACAGAGAGCTTCGTAGACAATTTCTGCAGAGCAGATTTTGGTGAGCCCCTCTTGATATTTTGCGAAAGAGAGATGTGTGGAAGAGCTAGATGATGATGCTTGCCAGCAATGCTAATAATAGCGTGGCCTTGCATAATTTCGGCCGTGCGACGTTCTTGTAAGTTATAAAATCATCCTCGCGAATTTTCATCGCCGTGCCTTCACAGCCCTAAACACTTGTGCGCTTTGCAGTGCAACTAGACCTGTATTTTTCCTCCGATAGGTCATCTATCCTCTGGTATGCTATAACAAAAAAATTAATCAAAAAATAAAAATGTCCTGTTTTTAAGGTGTGCCTTCACTGTACAGACATCTAAATATTTATGTAGAAAAAGCAAAACTGGCATACACCTTCTGAATCTATGGCATGGCATTTCATTATCTGTTCTGGTAGTTTCAAACTAGTTCTATTCCAGCCACTGAAGAACAAAACAAGCAGTGTCTTGCCACGGTTGACATCATGCGGTCATAGCCGTAGCTAAGTGCCAACCACGTTGTAATACTGGAAACGCAACGCTTCCTTTTCAGTGGTCAGGATACGTGTGAAGCAACAGACACCGACAGTGCTACGATGTAAAAAGGCGAAAGTACTCAAGCTCCGACCGGGGCTGTCACGGAAGGACCTGAGGCGTCCAGCCTTCCACAGTGCAAACCTGACGGAATGTTGCGGAGAGCTCCGAGGGTCCCTCCTGGTGATGGGGACGCGGGACGCGGATGGTCACCTCGTCCCCACTTTCATCGTCCCGTGGAGGCGTACCGTGGCCTTCCGCAAGAGCGTCCGCACAATGCGTCGAGTTGACTGCACCAATCCGCTTGCTCACTAGTCGCTGAGGCACAGCTCTTCCCTGGTTCTGTACCAGACTGTCCCGTAAGGTACTCGCAGCCATTTGGGACGTACCAGTGTTGTCTACCAGCAGGTGTGTGTTGCGGTATATGTGGGTGGAACCCTAGCTGGACCCGGCATAACGTACGTGCTGTATTGTTGCGTCTTGGCAACATTGCCAAGGGTGTGCCATATACCGATCTGACTCAACCTTTTTTTTTTTACGGGAGATTATTGCGTCGTGCAAGCCGTTTTTGTCGGACGAGGTTTTGAGAGGAAAAGACATTTTACTGTAATTCGTTTGGTCTGAAATTTTTAACCTTTTTGTGCACAAAATTTATCGGGGATGATATTTAAAATTAACCAAAGAACTAGCCCATAGACAATACATTAAAACATGCCGGGTGATGCTTTGCAGGGTGACTTGCATCAATGTTTTTTTTCTTTTCTTTTTTAGGGTGTGGAGATGTAGTTTTATGGTGGACAAACGCATAGCACAAGGACAGCACTTGAGGTTATGGGTTATGGGTACCACAGATAGGAAAGTTATTATTCCTTTATTTGTGCATGTCTAAACAAACGCAAAAGCTAAATACTCATGGGTGTAACTGCAAGTACAGGATCATTTTATCACCATTACACCTTCTGAACATGCAATCCCTAAGTACCACTTACGTTTCCAGTGAGGTCACAGTAACTCTGTTTTTTTGTGTGTGTATATGTGTTTTTTTGTTTTCCATGCCAGTTTATTTTTGGAAAAATGCAATACGTATGCACACAGAACCAGGGAGGAGCCGTTTTTGCCACTCCCTCTACAAGTGCCAATGAAGCTTTTGCTGCATTTTCATAGGTCTTTCAAGATTGCAAATGCTGGTCAAGATAGGGCAACCAGGCACAAGGTGTGTGCCAGGCAAACACACTTATTCCTTTTTCATAAAAAAAAAAAAAAGCAGCAAAGCAAACAAGCAAACTTTCTCTGAACATACAACTTTGCTATCAGAACAAAGGCGATGTTCCTTTTGACAAGGCCAAACTGTTGTGCCACTAGTGTTTTGTGCCAACTTTTACTTGCTGCAAATATGCCAACCTATTTGCTACAATATACGTGAACCGACCCTTGCATATAAATATATACAGGTGTGTATACATGTATGATAGAAGCCTCGACTGTGCCATTTTTTTTATACTTGGGAAGGGGTGGGGAGAAGGAGGCTGTGACATTTTTAGTGCTGCAACCTATTTTGAACTTGTGCATTTTGTGAAGTGTCTTTCTTTCCTTGCTTGTTGTAGAAGTTTGTGCCAATTTTTAGTCAGTTATACCTTGATCGTGGCTGCAATTTTCGTTATATTAGTTAGATTTTTGTTTGTTTGTTTGTTTGATGGCAAGTCATGGAGTGTTGCACTATCTCAGTTTTTAAAAAAAGGTTTACCAAGTTTGCCTGATGCGTCTTGATCAACGTTTCATGTTCAAAATTAGGTTGCCGATTTTTGTCGTTTTTAAATGTGTCGTAAAGTATTATTGCTTTTGTGGCATGTTTTCAGTATTTTTCTGCAGTAATGCTTAATGGGGGCCCATCTGAAGTAGCCCTTGTTTACTGTGATAAGCATTAATAAATAAAAGCTCTAATTTATAATGTCCGTGTTGTTGTTTCTAACGTTCGCCGTCTGACTTTGAGGTGGTAACTGGTGAGTTATTTTATAAAATAATAAATTAAGCGAACAATAAATCAGAATGCAAGTAACGGCTACTTTCGGAACAACACGCTCACGAAAGCTACGCAGGGACCATTTCGAAACTCGTGTCTGGCCACAATGTGCAGCCTGTCTAGCCATTAGCCATATCCCAATCCGTTGCCCAAGTCAATAGCGGAAGGCACGTTTCTTGCACGACAAACGCCGGTGTATTATCAATTTATTTTGCAGCTCGGATGTCAAATAAGAAATGGTGAAGTTAACACCAGACCTCATAGAGTCAGCAGCTCAGTACATAAATCCAGTTAGGGACAGAGAACTGGATCTAAGAGGTAAGATTCGACGTCATTGTAAGCGTCACTTTACAGCAGCCTGGCGTTTGAATAATATCGTTGAATCCTAACTGTCTAAATTTACAATTTTAGGGTACAAAATACCGGTAATTGAAAACCTTGGCGCCACTTTGGTAAGTGTCTATGCACTCTATGCTGTCATGAGGCTATGAAGGCTTTGCGAATCATATCCAATGCCGACCCGTCTGTGTTGCTTGTGCAGGGGAATGAAGTCTATGTCGTTTATTTCTAGGACCAGTTCGACTCCATCGACTTTTCAGACAATGACATCAGGAAATTAGACGGGTTTCCACTCTTGCGTCGAATCAAGACACTAATCTTCAACAACAACCGAATATGGTGGGGTTACGCTTTTTGTGCAATGCGCCACTTTGTTTCTAGACGGTTTCACAACAACTTTTGGAATAACCTGTATCCATTCGCCACTTCCCTCTACCACGGTGTTACCT
This sequence comes from Ornithodoros turicata, assembly GCF_037126465.1. NCBI lineage: Eukaryota > Metazoa > Arthropoda > Arachnida > Ixodida > Argasidae > Ornithodoros > Ornithodoros turicata. The sequence goes on from NC_088204.1 coordinate 5,954,431, forward strand.
TTCTTTCTTCTTTTTGAGCAGTCGCATCGGCGATAACCTGCAGGAACATATTCCCAATCTGGAAACTTTGGTGCTGACAAGCAATCACATACAGAACCTCGGAGATATCGATCCTCTCGCCAGCATCAAGACCCTGACATATATGTGGTAGGTAGTCACGTTAATAGACTAAAATATTATTAAAAACGCAAAAGTTTCATAACCCTTTTCGGAAACTTTTTAATTCCCCTGCAAGTCTGCTGAAGAACCCTGTCACAGTAAAGAAGCACTACCGGCTTTACGTCATCAACAAACTACCGCAGCTGCGAGTGCTGGATTTCCGTCGGATACGTCTGAAAGTACGGCCAGGTCGGCTGTGTTATTGATGCTTCGTAACTGACTCTTGGGCTTGCCATAGGAACGGCAGGAGGCACAGCAGCTGTTCAAGGGACGTAAGGGCAAGCAATTGGAAAAGGAGGTCGGAGTTACCACGGACGAGAATGGGCCATCTGCGGTTGTCACCAAGGGAAGTGGTGATGCCAGCAGGACATTAAAGGGTGCCGTCTTGCCTCCTGGTGGTGGGTACACGTACTACCTTTATCTGCACAATGAGTTGTCTAGTTTCATTCGCTGAAGCTAAAAGGCTTGTGTTGGCAAAAAAAAAAAAATGTTTATCTCGCACTGTAAAGTTATCAAATTTCTTCACATGATACGCGGCACTGTGCAGTATTAAAATGGTAATCACAATGGTAAGAATATGGTTCCGTTGAACTGACACCTGAGAACGACGTATACACGTCTTGATAGACATGTTGGTATTGCTGCAAATTATCAGGACTGATAAAATGTCATTTTGTGCTTGTGCTTTTCACGCCTAATTACGATTCAGAGCAATGTCGGATTCAGCACGACACATCCTACGAGGTTGGCATATTTCTGTGTTCCTCATGGATCAGTTTTGAAATTTTTCTTCATCTACGGACGACACTAAGTCTTTTGTGTTTACTTTCAGTTTCTTGCAATCGTTTCAGCCGTTTACTTTCATCGTTCTTTTCCCCATTTCTCTTTATCGAACAGAGGAGGCCATGGACACAGGAGCGGTGAACGGCAGCTGAAGCGTGGCTTCTCGTCTTGACAGAATGGTGCAAGTTTGTCAAAGTCTTGCACGTCCAGGCATTGTACATTTTCCCATTCATTTCATCTTCACAGCATCCACACTGTGGTTCATTTCGCTGTTTCCGGTCGAAGTGATGTTTGTTCAGATGCTGTAAAGAACAGTTACTACTACTACTACCTTTGGTCTGCCAGCCAAAAGTGTTGATACTTTTGCCGAGTTGCGATGTGTCTTTTTTTTTTCTTTTTTTGTAATAAAGACTTCCCTCTCGTTCGAGGCGGATAAGCATCTGTCTGTTTCTGGTTCTGGAAGGAATCGAAGCCAATTTGGATAACTGTACCAAACTTTGAAGTTTTGTTTTTTGGCAGTCTTGTGACCCAAGGAGGCGGGGGAAACAGGCACAGTTTTTGCTATTGGCCTCCTACCTTCGGTTATTTATTAATTATATTGAATTGCCAACAGAGGCATAGCTTCTTATGAGCTCTGCTGGCAACAGCGAGAACCCCTTATGGGTAGTTGATTATCTATTTGAGTGAGGACGGGAGAAGGTGAAGCTCTGAGTGATCTTAGACTGTGCGGAAGAGATGATCCTATGGATGATAAAATACGGTATGCCCTGTGCATGTTAAAGAACCCTGATGTGGGAAAAATTACAGAGTAGCTACTGTGGTGGTGTTGGCGATTATGGTTGTCTTGCGACATAAAATCACAAATTATCGTTATTACATAAACACGAAACATTGATGGAAGATGCATCAGCACACGTACGTGTGTGGGTGATGTTTTTCATGGTCTTTATGGGTGACGCGTATGCTCATTGTTTGCTACACCTGTCGTCTGTTACTACAAGTACGTTACTTCAAATTTCCCAGAAATTATTCCGCAGTTCTAAGTCTGAGAGCCTCGAGTGAGTGAGGGGATATGACAGCTTATAAGAGTGTTTTTTTATGCGTATTTTGTCTTATCTTTCTGTTCTGGGAATACTCCACTTCATTTGTCGTCTGCCTAGTCTAACCACTGCCCCATTGCATCTATGAAATATGGGCAGGGAAGGGTAACTGTAATGGTAACGGAAACAGAAACGGTATATTACCGAGATTGGAGATGGTAACGATAACAGAAATGGAAACTCATACCACAGTCCTCCATTACCGGAAACGAAAATTATCGTCCGGTGATGAATTCGGGTAATGGCTTTTCCTGTTGTGCGATGACATTTGAGTGACTTTTCGTTTTATCTTTGTGTTTTGATGACTCCATTCCCTGTAATGCTCTAAATACTATACGAGAGCATGGAAACAAAGCGCAATATTGGATCTCTAGGGCGCATCCCTTGTCTCAGGCCTCGTAATTCAGTGACATCAACACATCAGTGTACTCCACGATAGCACGAGGACGACAGCCTACGATTTTTAGTTATTTATTTTTTACTGTTTTCATTTGGCAGTATTATTTACTACTGAGGGCGTCCGCCTATGAATGCGACATTGAATGAAGGTTACGCCCATCTTGAGTTGCTGGACTCAGAATGAGTGAAGACTGAAGACATGTTCCTACATTGTTTTAAAAATCTTGCAAGATGTGCACACCCCAACGACGTAAAATTACTTGTGTAGTGTGTGCGCGTGACACCGAAGCAGCACTTGAGCAAAACAGGGTGCTGACAGGGTGCTGCTCTGTAACAGCCTTTCCGTTGCCGGAAACAGTAACGGAAACGAAATTGAAAGGCTGGTGTCAGAAACGGATAACGGTAACGAAAATATAGCGGTAACAAAAATAGAAACTGTAACGAAGATACGTTCAGTTACCCTTCCCTGAATATGGGTACTGTATTTGAGGTCCGTGGCCTTGCGAGTGTCACAAGGCATTGCACTTAGAAGGAACCATGGTTTTCCCCTCTTTGTCTTCATTTCCCATTCGCGAAACGCAATTACACGAGTGCATTGCCTTTGGAGGGACTTCCCCCTGGTTTTGCTGCTGCTACTACTATGGCAGTGACAACTTCTCTCGCAGAAGTTAACCTGTTGCTTCGCGTTTGTGCGACGGTATTTTTCCGACGTTACCTTTTTCGATTAATTCCTTTTCCCGCAGTTTACTGAAAGTTTGCCGTCGAATTTGTTTCCGTAACGCTAACCCGTACGGTACAACGCGGTGAAGCGGATGCGATTCGGTTTGAGAGAACTGTAATGCTCAGCCTTATTCCAGGCGCGTACGTCTTCGAAATGTAGTTCCTGGCAGAGCGATGGGTTAGAACTACGCGACATCATATAGCGCCTCCTTCCTAAAAATGTTTTGTGGAAAGTATCTTGCACTAATCTTCATATTGTAATTATATACGTGATCGCGCGAGGCTAGCGATGTTTGCAGCACTCAATTGTTCTTCGTGGAATAACTTTTAATCGGCCGTTTACGGCGGCTGTGTACTCTTTGCCGACGCGGGTGGGTGAAGTGTGCGTGGTCGCAGGTGGATGGCGGTGTTTCTAAGCAGCCTATCGTAGCTGCCGGAGCGGCTGTTTTGGAATGCGGTGGGCAGGCCCAGACGATCTCTCCGAAGACAGGTTTTCGCGGCAACCTGAGAGTCAGTGCGGGGCGAAAGTGCACGTCGACCGATTGCTATGGCGGCCACGGAATTAATACGGCCGTCTTGTTCTGCGCTGACATTAAGTCTTGTGGCCCTGTTTTGTGCCGTGGTTCCAACCTGGGGTCACGTGGCGTTGACTTTCCCTCCGGCACGGAATTACAACTTGGACTTTCTTGACAATGGCCGCACCAAGGCGCCCTGTGGCATGCCGAAAGGTGAGCATGGTGTCTCCGAACTCTTTTTCTCGCTGTGTAGATCTGAGCTTGTTGTTCGCGAATGCCCGCAGTTGAGGGAGGAAGAAAGTTTAAACCTTGGTAAGAACTATAAAGATAGCTGCTTTCTTGTTAACTGAACCAGTTAGATGAATGGGCATTGTCTTGATTGTTCAATCACAAGCCCCTCTTGTCCGTTTTAGATCTGTGCTCCGATAGCATGTATTGAGATTTTTAAGCTGGGACGATTAGTCCTTGCAACAAGCTTTGTTGTCTCTTACTTTCTTTGGGAAGTTTGCTTGTGTCGTCTCGTAAGTGCCTGGCAAAGCAATCTTGTCACTTGTGTCCTACCTGCCTGAGTACCACGGACCCGGTATCCGTGAATGACAGCTTTCGTTATTTCCGTGGGCCGGATTGTGTGCATGCGTGAAGGTCTGACGGACAATTTGGCAGGCGTAACAATACTTAGCAGCTGCTCGTGTACGTGAGTGTGCTCAAAAAATCGAAATGGTTCAGGACTGCCTTGATCCTGCGGTGTCGGTTGTGCAACCACGGCGTATGCGTACGCTCAAGAATGCTGATAATCTGGAGAAGGTGTCACGATCTTTTTAACGCAAGCTCGCATTCTGGTACGATTACGCAATTGCTCAAGCGGGGGCGCAAAGTGATTGTTTTGCGCGCTTTAGCTGCGCGCTTGTTGTAGGTAATGTACACATCGTTTCGGCGTGTTTGTGATCAGCATAATTCGTTACGTGAGTCGAGTTTGTGCAATTGTTTTTTCTGTTTTTTTTCCTGTTTGGCTTGTCACTGTCTATTCAAAGGTTGCATGACAATTTGCTGCAAGTGTGAAGGGAGAAAAACTGGAATGTGCTGAGTCAACTACATTCCACTGGACTCCAAGGTCCACTTTACACACATTCCTCGTCAATGCAGTCGTTTCTAAATATCCTTGATAGAGCGAGCAAGACGTGGCAGGGTTCCAAGATACCGTTAAAAATTATGCGATTTGCTTTTCTCTTATTCTGCACCTCTCGAAGGGGAGGTATAAAAGAGGTAATAAAAACATTAACATGAAAACAAGGCATCTTATTTTTGCGATCAAGAGGGTAAAATAATACACAGTCCAGCTTGTCGAAACGTCGTCAAGAAAAATAATAACGAAAGAATGAAGCACGAAGTCAGAGTAACAATTTAATATGTGAGCTTTCGGGCATTCTTCATTTATCCCGCTTCTGTTTGATTGTCGTCTGCCATGGACATATGTGTCGTCTGCAGATTCGTCGGGTCCGAAAACGAAACTCAGGAAGCGCTAGCTTTTCATTTTGCGCACTTATCTCGGTCATCGTGGGCACCGCAGGTAAGGGATTCACCGACCGTGACTGTTGCTTCTTCGCCCATTTCCGGGTCGATCGTCCGTAGGGTGAGCCTGTGCGCTTTTTTTCGTGCAGAATGACCTCTCCAATACGTCGTCTCCTTCATGGCCGTTCAGCTTTCTCGGGGGGTTTTCCGCGTCACAAGGAAAGGGCAATTCTCATTGATTTATGGTTGCACCTCACCTTGGTACGTTTATACCTGGTACCTCACGTCCTTGACTAGAGTTGGGGTAATGATGACTCAGTGAATGTTTCTGTCAGCATCACCTCTCTCTCTATTTCCTTCTTTTTAAAGTTTTTCGTCCTGACTTTTGCTCCCTAAAGTTCTTCGGAGTGTTCAAAGCCGGAGCTTGAGATATTTCGACTCTCGCAACTACATGGTTTACATTCATGATGGGAAACTAACTACCGAGGCTGGATTTCACGAACAGATGAACATGACACGAGCCTCAAGGTACCCAAGAAAATGAAGTATGGCGGTCATTTATGTCATCGACAGGGTTTCATTCAACAACTACCCAAGTAATACAGATCACTCGAAGAATAGAGTATGTCTGTAATTTATTATACGCCGTAAGCGTGCGAGACAGTGATTTATCCAGACCCCCTACACCCCTCTAACACCCCCCCAATATTCAGTGACACCCCCCCTAACTTTTTCACCTGTGTACCCACTACAGGAGGTGCGCTTGCGATTTCAGCTTTAGACACATGTTGGTAATGATATGTTAAGCTGTAATGATGGAACTTTAATAATAACCCCCCCGCCACCCCCATTTTTTCCAACACCCCTCCGTGCATGGGATTCTGGTTAAACCACTGGTGGGGGAGACTTGCGTCAAAAGGCCGGGAATGGGAACATGGGAGCACGTGTCGTTACCAGAACAAACTGGTGCTTGCATTCGACCACAAAATGCCACGTTTTAGATCCGGATCCGCGTGCAGTTCTCTGCATCCGTGTAAATTTGAATAAGAGATGAGTACATAAAAACGAAGTACGCGCATCCTGATCTACATGTATACCTCCGTGACGAATGACCTTTAACTGAAAGTTTGCCGTATTGAAGCTGCGAAGTTCGCGGTATATACGACTGCAGAAACCGGTGAAGCAACGCTTATAGGGTGTGTCCCGCGTTTATTTCTGATAAATTTTTGGTCAAAGTCGCGTTGGTTGAAGTCTAGGAAACGTAAGGCGGCGAAATTGGTTTTTCGTCCGCGTGGGAGGCCGGGTGTGGGCCTGTCCGTGCGTTGCCCTTGATCGAGTGAGCCATTTATTATAGACAGGAACACAGAAGAATTCCCTTTAATATGAACGTGCATATGATATAGTTTTGCGCACGGACTGCTGCTTGCGGTTTAAATTGCGCTCTTGTTTGCTCTTGTAAACAACAACCCCCCCCCCCCCCCACACACACAAAAAAAGATAACGTAGGTATATACAAATATGGGTGTCACCCACGCCCCTTGCACGCTCCTGAAAATCCTGCACAAATGCTTCAGTACTGGTGTCGACGGTAGAACCCGTACTCACTGAAACATTATGAAGCATTATCGCGGAAATATTATGAAACTCAACCAAATTAGATGCATGACTTGTGTTTCTGTGATAACACTTGACGTCCTCCCCCCCCTTTTTTTTAAATTTTTCATTGATGACTTTTTCTTCCGTCACCTGTCAAAAAAGCTTGTGACGAAATCAAAATATGCAGACGGCGACCGTGACACACATAATTGCGCAACGATTTTAATTTAAAAAATTTTGACGTTACCTGTCTTTTGCAGAGGTTGCAAAAAAAGAAAAAAAAGAGGAAGAACACGTCCACACATACGCAAATGACAGGGAAATTGCCGTAGTGCCATTTTACGACGCCGTCACTGCGAACAAACGACCAGAGAATTCACCCACTCCGTGAAAAACCTGATCTTGATCACACATACTCGCCTTGTCGCGTTCCGCTTTGATATTTTGCTAATCTCTCTCGCTTTTTTTTTTTAATTGTATTTCTCCTGCGCGCGCGCACACACATACAGCCTTCCTGCATTCCTCTGTGTGACCTCGATTAAGCCCAACTCCCCGTTACTTGCAAAGTGTATCGGATTGCGTGGACACACATTCCTCCTCGCGCAAAGGGCTCTTGTAAAACGGGCGAGAGCGCTTCGTGCCGCCTTGAGTTTTGATCTGCTTCGGAAAAGTACTCACGGTGCGGTTTCGCTTTCGTTTCTGCGCGTGAAGCGTTGAAGCATGAACGCCATTTCAGTTTGTTTGCGTCAGTGATTACGCTGTCTCGTGGGGTATACTTCGGAAGAGCGATTTCGTTTTGTTTGTGTCGTCTGCAAAGCAGATCGTCTGCTTACAGATTGCAGTAGCAGAATTGCGGGGGAGTAATTGCGAAAGTGTTCTTTACTTTGCTCTTAGTTTAGAATGGTGAAGGGTCTGCGTAAGGTGCTACTAAAGAAAGAAAGGGGAAAAAAAAGTGAGAAAGGGATCTCAAGCACACGACACGTTTGAGCGGATGTGTTTGTTTCGGTCTGTTTTCTTTCTTTTTTTCTTTTTTTTGTCGCTTCAGTGGTTTCTCCAGCTGCGGGACTTCTCACGATACTGAGGGGTATGCTAAAGGGAAAAGAATGAAAGCGTACCCGTGAAAAGGGAGTAGGTTACGAAACGGCACGTAAGTAACTGTGCTTTTTTTTTTTCCCTTCCTGTATATGTCGTCTGCTTTGCCAAGTTTCGCTCAGCTTTCGTGTTTCGCTTTCTTTATTTTCTCTCTCTCCTTTCAAAACGACGTGTGCTGCCTTCCTGCTACCGCCGTAAAACGCTTGAGTTTCTCATTCTGTTACTTGGCTTCTTCTTTTTCTTTTTTCCCCCCTGCCACTCGGTTTTCAGAAGACGTGTCAAGGGTCGGCGACACAAAGGAAGTGTCTTGACAGCGACACGTCTCTTTTATATGTTGTTAGCAACCTGCTGGAAGCATCGTACGAGTTGTCCCCTCTTGTATATTGTGACGGTGTGCGACTTTTTCCATCCTCACTACGCGTCTGTTTACCTTATAGTCTTTGGCGATAAGGGCTGCGTATAAACACTAAAAAAAACGATCACATTTAGCTGCCAAGGACGCCCGAAATATTTGTGGCTATTTCAAGAACAAGATAATACGTCGTGGACATTTATTAAATACGCGTTTCTAAAGAAAGAGCGGCACGTTTTTCCTTGATGACGTTTTCCTGAAGCCAGATTACGGTTAATTACGTAATTTTCGGTAATTATAGCCGGAGGTAGTTTCATTGACGTTAAGTATCAAGGTGGTTGAACCTCAAGACGACGTCCTCTTTGGATCGATTGTTTGGATGCAGCGAAACGGTGTCACTGCTTGCACTCCAGATGGCTTTCTGGTCTGTGCGACAAAGCAATCACATAGAAGGTGTAATTGCTGTCCATCAGCAGCTTACGGTAGTTCGTATGTAACTTTGTCTGTGACTTATACGCGAATAGGAGTAGTGTTAAGTTGTGGCTGCCGTGTTATCATGGAAATCAGCGTCTGCCGAAACAAATCATCCTTGAAATACGGAGTATTCGAAGGACACAGAACAAGCAAAGTCCAGCAGTGTTACTTTTTAGGGTTTGATACAAAAACACATGACATGAGTTCACTCTGGTAGAAGTTTCACACCACAGTTTTACAAAAACTATAAGACATCAACTGAAAAGTGAGACCCTCTATCTTCCAGTCTGTCGTTGACTATCGGCTAGATTTGGCAACACCCCGAAGGTTGAACACGATTTTTGGTGGAGTGTATACCATTGTGTTCACGCTTGCACTACAGGGTGTTCAAAATTAAGCTTTCACGAGCGCTACGCAAACACAGCGATGACAGGAAACCGGATGATAACTTTACGCTACCTGTGTAAGAAACAGGTGCTGCTAATTATGTAGCACCTGTTTCTTACTCAAGGAACAGAAAAAAAATAGCACCAGTTTTCTTTCGTTCGCCTATTTATAATGTGCCACTGAAAGCTTAATTTTGAACACCCTGTATTATTGCTCACCAAGTAACAGAATGAACGCAGCACTCCTGCTATTCCACGGTTGGCCACATTTGAAAGCGTGAAGTGGTGTAAGGTCGCTGTTTTCAGCGGAATCCCGTTCCCGTGTTTTCAACAACACCCCACCAGTTTCCAGTTAGGCTTTTTATTTATCTATTTATGTTTGCTATTCACCGGCGTGAATAGGAAAGGGACCCCGAAAGGTTCTAGCGGCCTTGCAGTGACCTTGTCTTCGTACAGTACATTCTTTTCTGTGTTCTGTCAAAACCGGCCTGCCCGTCCACCACAGGTAGCCACAAATGGGTACCTTTGAAAGATAGCCTTTTATAAGTTGTTGGCGGCTCGCCGGTCTTGTTGTTGGAATCACTTTTTTTTATTTTTTTTATTTCTTTCCTGCTTTTGATGCGCTCGTGCTTGAATGAATGTCAGCTTTCTCTGTTGGATGAGCAGTAATTCAGTCGTGTCGGAGAAGAGAAAGACCTTGTATTTATAATTAGACACATTCACTGTTGCGGAACGTCACCCAAGATGACGTAATGTCGTCTACATCCGTTGGGAAGGATGCCCGTATTTTGACGAAAGTTTTTGCCTGCGTTTTGAAGGTCGGTTTATGCTGGAAGTTTGCTTTTGGAAAGCAAGTGACTGCGGAGCGGAGGTTAGCAGACGACACGCTGACACCATGTCGTCTGCTTTCCCGTTTTCGTTTTTGCAGGGGTTTTGAAGGTCTATTTATGCTAGATGTTTGCTTTTGAAAAAAAAAGAAAGAAAGAAACGTATAATGTACAGGAACACAGAGGCATAAAGGATGCGCACAGTTGGCAGTGTATGAAGCATTTAGCTGGTGATTGCAAAGCGGAGGTGACACAGTGACACCATGTCGTCTGCTCTCTTGAGCTGTATTTACAATAGCGCTTACCTCTGAGTGTTGTCTGTACGCACAAGGGAATGTGGAGAAACAGCGGTACGACACCTGTGTTTCCGCAGTATCTCATTTGGATTTGGCAATCTTGTTGGACAGCGTAATTAGTGCTGTCCAATTAGGAAAGACCGCGCGACATTCCAAGCGTAGGTCCCGTCCAAGGTTGCCTGGCTGGCTTACACTGCCGATGTTGTGGCCTTCGCGGTTTTGCCGTCAGCCACTTGTGTACCGATCTTCTTTGGGATAACGATGGAAACTGTGTCCTACTCTCTTTTTTGTCGCCGTCCTCTGTCGTCAGCTCGTGAAACAAGATTGCCTTAGATTCAGCCAAAAGATCAAGAGTAATTTCTTCCACATATTGTCCGCACCGTGGATGGATTTACATGATGTAGTATCTACATTGTATTTAACAAGCATTTTCCTTTCGGGAGGTATGACGTGCAATTATTAGAGTAACTGACAGGTATGAAACTTATTTTTTTTTCTCGATCAAATAAATCATTTGCCCGTCGGACCATCATTTTCCTTCATCCCGTATGGTCGCACACATGGCCAGCCATTTTAAAGTACAGTGCCTCCCAGTAGTGGTTAATTATACTTTGCCAGTGTATAAGCAGAGTAGCTCAGAGGTATTGTTACCTCTGTGTTGTAAGAAAACGTGCAGACCACTGCGTGGAACTCGTGAACGGATAAAAAACAAGTATTAGAGCGGCTTATTTGCATCCAAACTTCGCGATCTTCCTCTCCGCTCTAGACATTATCACGTGACGTTATTATGCGTGTCGTCTGCTTCGGAATTGCTTCCTCTTTCTTCGATAATGTCGTTTTGGTCGTCTTGTGTTGCGTCATTCCGGTCACCGGGTGTATGCATGTCCCTGCGTGATCATTTCCTTCTGATGATGAACTTGTACTCAATCGCTTCAAATGGCCCATCATGGTTGCATAATCTGGTGATGTCATCAAACGTAAAGAATAAGTGAATGTGTGTGCAGTCGACAAGGAAACGAGACGCAGAGAGTAAATATATTGTGCCTTTTGTTTTGTTTCTTCAGGCAACATTGTGACGACGCTGCCTGTGGGTGCTACAATAAACGTGACATGGCATCTGGCGTATCCTCACCGGGTAAGAAAACCGTGGATAAAATGAGGATCTTGTTTCCAGTATATTTTCTAAATTCTGAAGGAGGCTCGATATTCCTCAATAAAGAATTACGCGTCTTTTCTGATGGCCTACAAATTCGATGTCGGGACCCATAGCCAGCGGTAGGGCTACCTTCATGGCGCTTTGAGCAATACGCCTGACGCTGTAAATCTCGTAGCAGTTTCTTTCCCTCTTTTCTTCCTCCCTCCTACTAATCAACCCTGTCACTAGTAACAACGTACGTGGGACTCCTTCTCTAACGTTTTGGAGCTGCGTACACCAGGTGAGCAACTTTAGCTGGGACGTCTTCGGGCAGAACAGGTTATGATGTCCTTTTGAGGCCGACACTTAATCTTATGCGTGCACTGCAGGCAGTGTTATATTGAGCGCTGTACCAATTAACTCCCGGAGATATGAGTCACGGTTATGCGGCCAAATGAGCTGAGGAGGCGAATAGCTAATGCGGTCAAAGACACCAACTTGGTAATAAATAAAAAAGACAACGCTACATCTTCCCTCGGGCGCGCAACGCGGAGGCGTGAAAAAAAAGAAAGAAAAGAAATGTAGTCACGCCCCATCGTCACCGCCATCACTCGCAAACCGAAACTAGTGCCGCGTGGAAGCTAACCGAAACTAACGATTCGCGCATTATAGTCTCTATAATCTCGCTGCAGAATTACACGTGGTGCTGACGTTTCGTGACGCGTCCGGTGTTGCTTAATAGCTCCACGAAGCTCAAATTTCAATAATTAACGCGTGGAAAAAGTAAACAAGAAAGAGAGGAAACCGCACATAGCGCGCGCACCCTTCTAAAATTTCTTCACGCGGTTTATGAGTTTGACGCTGAGCGCGACCACGTGCGGCGGCTCAGGTGTTCCTCTTGAACCCCCCCAACACATTTATTCTGAGTTTAGATCGAAACACAGGAGCACAGAGGGGGTAGGTGTGTCATCTGACATGTTGAACCTTTGTGAACAGGGTGGCTACAAATTGGAATTGCTGGACCCAAATGAGAGCCACCTCAGCGACCTCACGCCAACATCTGGTCCAAACGGGGAGTTTCTTGGCCTAGACGATGCGACGTAAGCTGCCATTTGCGTTTGCTGCCTTTAACACCTTGTGGTATGCAACTTCGCTGAAATGTTCACAGGGCACAGAGTTCCACTATCCGGTTACCACAGGGCTTGACATGCCGCAGTTGCTCGATACGCCTCGTTCGACAGGCCGGAGAGTGGGGCAAAAAGTACTTGTTCTGGAGCTGTGCTGACATTGATATTGTACAAGGTAAGAACACGACAAGGCTCAGCTTAGTCTTGAAGAGACAGGACGTTTACTTGCAAAAAGTAAGCACCGGCACTAAAACGTAAAAACAATTGACATTTCGGAACCAGTTCTGGCTCCATCATTGGAATGGATGCACTTGGCTCCCTACCTACGTATTAAAGATAAGGAACAATCCTGCCAGCCAAGTGCATTCATTCTGGTGATGGAGCCAGAACTGGTTCCGAAACATCCCGATTTTCAATTGGTTTTATGTTGTTTTGTCGGTGCATACTTTTTACAAGTGAGCATGACTGTTCCCGACCTTTGTCTGCAACAAGCACTTGTTTTATCGTTCATCCTGGTAGTGTATCTATTGTGCTACCACTTTTTGTGCTTAGATGCCATTCAAGTTTTATGTGGCATTGCCAAAAATCATATTGACCTCACTCAATCTTCTATCTCCAATGAGCTCACGCGGAGTGAGAATAAGAACTTTTCCTATTGGCAATGCAGTTTCTGAATTCAATGTGATCTGCTCGGGCCACGGCAAACTGGATGGAGGCCGATGCAGCTGCGATCACCTTTACTCTGGCAACGTCTGCCAGTATAAAGGTGAGAAAATTGAATACTCTTTTCAGTTTTCTGGTCTGACAGCCATGGGTACTTTATGTAGATGAATGCTGGACGGATTCCGACTGTGGTCCTAATGGACGGTGCATTAATGTGGATGCTACCACCTTTCCAAGGATGCAGTGCTTCTGCCAAATGGGATGGTTTGGCCCTAAATGTAACAAAGGTAGACTACTTATATTAGTAATTTCTCACTTAGATATGTATCCTTGTACAGTTCTGCATGGTCATATGTTCAATTCTTCTCCCTAGTGTCCCCCATCACAAGAAGTGGCATTACATTAAAGGATTATAAGCAACAGAAGTTATCCGACGAATTTATTCTGTACTGGAAGATACTGGAAGTAAGTAAAATAACTTTGAGGTCACTTCTGTGCCTGTGAGATCTCATGGTTAAGTTCTTCACCTGATATGTTTCACAGAGAACATCAGAGATAGAGATGGTTATGAAGGTCCAAGGGACATCGTATGCATCTGTGGGATGGAGACCAAATGGAATAACTGCAGCCTGTAAGGCATTCCCCCATGTGGACGATAGGGCTCCTAGAGTACGGAGAGAAGAGCCAACTGCAGAACCCGAACCTGTATCTGAGCCCGAGCCATCTGCCGAACCGGAGCCAAAGTCTGAGCCCGAGCCATCCGCTGAACCGGAGCCAAAGTCTGAGCCCGAGCCATCCGCTGAACCGGAGCCAAAGTCTGAGCCCGAGCCATCCGCTGAGCCGGAGCCAAAGTCTGAGCCCGAGCCATCCGCTGAACCGGAGCCATCCGCCGAACCGGAGCCAAAGTCTGAGCCCGAGCCATCCGCCGAACCGGAGCCAAAGTCTGAGCCCGAGCCATCCGCCCAACCGGAGCCAAAGTCTGAGCCCGAGCCATCCGCCCAACCGGAGCCAAAGTCTGAGCCCGAGCCATCCGCCGAACCGGAACCAAAGTCTGAGCCCGAGCCATCCGCCGAACCGGAGCCAAAGTCTGAGCCTGAGCCATCCGCCGAACCGGAGCCAAAGTCTGAGCCCGAGCCATCCGCCGAACCGGAACCAAAGTCTGAACCCGAGCCATCTTCTGAGCCAGAGCCAAAGTCTGAACCTGAGCCATCCTCTGAGCCAGAGCCAAAGTCTGAGCCCTCTGCCGAACCCGAGCCAAGGTCTGAACCCAAGCCATCTGCCGAGCCTGAGCCAAAGTCAGAGCCAGAACCATCTGCCGAGCCTGAGCCTAAGTCAGAGCCAGAGCCGTCGGCAGAACCTGAGCCAAAGTCAGAGCCAGAGCCGTCGGCAGAACCTGAGCCAAAGTCAGAGCCAGAGCCGTCGGCAGAACCTGAGCCAAAGTCAGAGCCAGAGCCGTCGGCAGAACCTGAGCCAAAGTCCGAGCCAGAGCCGTCGGCGGAACCTGAGCCGGCAGCCGAACCAGAGCCCAAGGCATCTGTGCCTGCAGGACGAAGCTACAAAGGCAGCCATGGCCACTCTCGCACCTACCCGCCAAAGAGTGCATACACTCCACGTGCTGACTTTCATCCCATGGATTGCACAGACATTATCATTGGTTCCGCAAGGGGCAATCTCAGTCGTGTGTTTGATTACTATACCAGAGATCGCTCAACCCCACAAGTTGACACTTACTTTGGTGGCCAAGACGACCTCACAGCGGCTTTTGCATATGAAGAAAACGGTGAAACCGTCGTCCTTTTCAGGAAGCCACTTAAAGGTGGGTTATGTTACAGACATGTTTGACTGCCAGAATTACTGAACAACTTGAATATGCTTCAGTGTCTTGTTTTATCATAATATTCCGTCAGAAGAAGTGTTTGGAATGTATCTTCATGCCTCACACAATATTCTCAAAGCGTACACACAGAAACAGATACTGCTGTACGGAACGTTCGATCGTCATGCACTCCTGAAACGTCATTCCAAAGACCCAAAAGTACTGCGTGGTCTCGTATATTTTTGAGCCACGTTACAATCATTCATTCAGTGCACATGCACTCTGCAGGGCATATCGCTAAACTATCATAATAATAGGAATACACCTTAGCTGCTGCGTTCAGCGAATGGCAGTAAACTTTTTCCCGTCACCCTTCCAGCCAAGGAACTGTCGGACCATTCCTTTGATGAGGGACTTATGGATGTTATCTGGGCAAGAGGACAAGAACCTGGAGCGTACGTGCACAGACCTAAAACTGGCCTCGATGAAGGCAAGGCCCGCATTCTGGACTTCTACAGAAGGGACGAGGTCAAATACCACGGGCACGGGGATCAGCGAGGCAAGACGACCATAAATTTCCGTGGTGAGTACAGCCAGAAAAAGGTCATTGTCGAGTTCAGCTATACTCGGTTGAAATAGTATTGAGTTGGATACCGTACAAGCTGGATGTGCTTCCATGCCTAAATGGGGCGTTTTGAAAAGGAAACCTAAATTTTTTTATTATTAATTTATTTTTATAAATTATTATAAATAAATAATATATATATAGTTTACATAATAATTATAATATAATTATTTTTAAATAAATTATTTTATTTTTAATTATTATTTTTTCTTTACTTTCGATCAACAATTTTTGTGGTATTGCCCTATCATATTTGTCATTACAGTACTTGTTTTTCCACAAAACACAGTACATATTTTTTACTGTCGAGCATCAGTGATTCTGTTGAGTACTGACAATCCTGATAGGCGTTAGCAACTCTAGGACATGCACCATGCTGATTCCACTAAGCATGTCCTCTTTTGTGGTTTCCGCAACGTGAATCGGGTTTTTGAACAAAACTTTGCAGAGAGAGCATCGAAACAAGAGGCGCCCAGCTGCTACGGTGAGTGGCGGTATCCTCTGAAGTGCCAGGGGCTCCAGTGTGAATACATTGCCACATGGAGGCTCAACGACAAGACGGACCACATCCAGTTCCAGATCCAGACGAGGAGCCCGGACAAATGGACTGGCATAGGATTTTCGGACAACACGCGAATGGTAAGAGCACGTTGAATTGGGAATTTCCATTCCGCCTTTTTCCAAAGCGTGGAGATAGCTGTAGTCTCTTGCCCCTTTTTTAGGACAAGACGGATGCAGTCATTGGTTGGGTTGAGAAAAACGGACGGTTTTCCATTTACGATGCGTAAGTGATTTCCCTTACGGTTTCTCACTTTTTCTTTTTGCCATGAAAGACAAAGGATGTATGCCAGTTCTTTTTTTATATATATATATATATATATTACCAATGAGTACCGTAAAAGTAAGGCGACTGCCTTACGCCCCGCGCTTGCATAGGCCCTGTGCACGAAGCCTTCAACCAGGGATTACGTTTTTTTTTTTAAATATCAAGTATGCACTTAATTGCACGCGCGATCTTCGAAAACACGTTCAAAAACAGAAATGAGAGAAGAATGTGTTATGTGCCATTCCGTCGTGTGATGGGAAAAAGTCCCACTTTTACGAAAAATCCGCCAACCCTGCAAGCTATACCGAGGATTTCGCACCCTTCTCTCCTTCTGCCATTTCCCGTACTGCTAAAATCTTATCATTTCTTATCTTTTCATTACTGCTGGTGTGAAATAGGCCCCACACACCCCTAGCACCGGCCCTGCCTACCATCGACACATTTTCTTACTGTTATGGGCATGTTCGGCAGAATTTTTATCATATAAGCGTATCAGCGTTCCAGAAAGCTTTAATCTGTATGTTTCTTGGCCTTATCAATAATTTCCCTCCGAGCCAGCAAAGCTCAATATCATTACATTGATTACAATCTCTTGTTCTCTCATTCATGACGCAGATGGATCACTGGCTATGATCAGCCGACACTAGACAAGTCCGTCAACATTGCCAATGCAACAGGACAGTACCGTAATGGACTGGTGACAATCCAGTTTGAGAGGAAGCGAGACACGGGTGATGCATCCCATGACTTGGCTTTTAGTGACGATCGCTGCCTCCACCTGGTGTTCCCCGTGAAAGGTGGACTTTACAACAGTATAACGAAGAGCATTCGCAGACATGAGAGGACGCCAATCGTGACGCCGAAAAAGGTGTGCATACAGAGCTGCGGACCAGGTGAGCTTTAGAGCCGTGCTTATCAGTGCGAAAATTTTAGTCTGTTGGAACGGTGCTGATATCTTTCCCGAGACGTCATGGTGCCATCTTAGAGAAAGTTTCAGTACTTGAATTGCTGCATAGCTTGTGGACTGCTGTGTACATGTTGGCAATTAGAAAACATCACTATGCTGCACTGTTAAAACAGAACTTCACCACATAGCACGCTCCTACCCAGCCATCGTTCCGAATGATATCATTCTGTGTCCTAATTTGTTCAAAACGGGGGGAGGCACCTATCTGGGACAAGCATAATCTGTCTCAGATAGGCGCTTCCTCCCATTTTCAATAAATCAATAAGCAAGAATGATATCATTCGGAATGATGGTTGGCTAGCAGCGTGCCATGTGGTGAAGTTTCGTTTTAACAGTGTACGACCTCCTCCAAATGATAGAAAAGGCAACGTTGGGTTTGTCAACCAGTTTGCTCATTGCTGATACTAAACTGAAACGTAAAGAGAGCACACTTTCTCACCTTATTAACTAATGCTCCCATTCTTTGCCCCCCCCCCCCCCCCCAACCCAGTACGTATGTGTTATAGAGCGACACCGTGTCAACGACCTTGACAGGTTCTGTAACTGGCAGAAAACAAACTTCATTTCAGAAACACCTGTTCCAGAACCGGAACCTGAAGGTGTCCCCGAACCTGAACCAAAGCCCGAGCCCGAGCCAAAGCCCGAACCGGAGCCAGAGCCAGAGTCGAAAAGCCCCCTGGAAAAGGGACTGAACAAGTGTCGTGGTCAGTGGCGTTATCCTCAGAACTGTGCAAGCGACACCTGCGAATACGTGGCGACTTGGAACTACCAGGCTCGGACGGACGAGATTTTCTTTACGATCAGTACGAAGAGCAACAAGTGGACTGGTATCGCATTCTCAAAGAACAAAGCCATGGTGAGTGTTGCTCGAAGGGATAGTATTTTAACCGCTGCAGTCTTTACAACCACTTCCGTATTTATGCAGCCTGAGACGGATGCTATTCTTGGCTGGGTGGAGGAAACGGGACGTTACTTTGTTATGGACGTGTAAGTAATAATAAGTAATGTAAATGTAATAATAATAATAGGTAATAAATGTTCGGATGAAGTAACCAAATGGGCAACGTCTCGCTCTCAGGTGGATCGATGGATACGAGCCGCCGCTGCTGGATCCGGTACAGGACGTGGGAAGCATCTCTGGGGCACGGCAAGACGGGGTGACGACGTTGCGTTTTGCGCGGAAGAGGCGAACGGGAGACACGGGCCACGACCTGCCGCTCGACGGTTGCGTCCACTTGGTGTTTCCCACGCACGGCGGAGTCTTCAACGCAGTCTCGAAGAAGATACGAAAACACGAGCTGCGTCCTTTTGTATCCGACAAGCCCATCTGCTTCAACGAGTGTGCTGGGGAAGGTGAATAATTTTTTCTCGCTTTTAGCTGGTGGGGGCAGAGCAACTGCCTTAAAAGGTTGAGTTGGTTTGGGTTGAACTGCTTGAAAGGGCTAAGCAGTTGTATTCTAATCTGGATTACGTGTAGGGTTGCCACCTTTCGGAGTGAAAAATACCGACTGAGGGAGAGGAGGTGGAATAGAGGGAAAGAAGGAAAGGCTCGTGGGAAAGGGAAAGTGGGTGAGAAACGTTCTAGCTGGCTCGACACAACCACCAACAGCTTTGCACAACCACTGCTCTTGTACCCTCCGAACACAAGACGTAATGAATAACAACGATAATAATAACAATGAATAATAATAATAATGAATAACTAAGAAAACGACTGGTGACTGCGGAGTTTGGTCTGTGCTCCAGATTTATTCAAGCTGTAGTGGAATGTTGAAGGAAAAACCCCGTAAAAGCCATTATGAAAGGTCTTGAGCCACAAATACCGGCAAAAGGCTGCCGGTATCACCTTCCTACCGGCAACCGGCAGAGGAAGCAAATAACCGGCCGTGCCGGTATAATACAGGCCTGGTGGCAACCCTAGTTATGTGTGACACACACAAAATTTCCACCTGATGGTTTCGGGTGGACACCACCAGGTGGATGGTTTCACACCTGATTTCAACCATCTACCAGATGGTAGCCACAGGAGAAAAACCAGGGCTATAGTTATCCTGATGCCACACCAATTTGCAGCAACTTCTTATCAATAAATCCAGTCGCTCTGAAGCCAAATTACACAAACAGAAGGAAACCTACATTGGAGCTCTTTACTTCCATGACAGCTGTGCACGTGCCTGTACGGCCAACCACTCCAAAAGCGAAAACAGCCGCGCCAACCACGCCGAGCACAACCGGGGCTCCCACACCAGACGTACAGCTCGAGAGGGAAGAATACGTCGTCCGCATCAAGCTTGATGAGTTGTGGTCGTCAGAGTACAACAGCAGGTCTTCCCCGAAGTTCACTAGACTTTCTGAGCAGATAACCAACACCGTAAGCTATAGATTTCTTGCTCAAATTTTTCTGGTGGCAAATGGCAACACTGTCATATAAAATCGTTACGTGTCTTTTGTCAAGTTGACAAGACTGAACACCGATTGACTGAGCGACATTTTTACAGTTGGAACCGACATTGACCCAAGTGCCTGGATTCCACAAGCTTGAGCTCACAGGGTTGAAGAGGTATCTAGTTGTTCGAAACACTCTCATTGCTCAACAACCTCATTTAGCGACGTATTTGCTGTTCATTGATACCTAAGTCTCCGTTAGAATGCTTGCAGAACGTTCAGTCATGGCAGTCATGTCTGTCTCCTCTTTCAGCGAGCCTGGGAATGATAATGTCATAGCAGAAATGACTGTGGTGCTAGACAATGACAAGCCCCAAGAACTTGAAGACTTGCTCAACGCCACCGTTGCAACTGGATCCCTAGGGGCACTCAGGGTCGACCCTGCTTATCTCGTCATCAGACCAATCAGTGCTGAGGATAACGAAATTTTACACGTACAAACTGCAGGTATGTTGACTCAAGTTGTCTACTATCCTCATGTCGATGTGGCCTCAGTGAACTGAGCGAACTCGCTCTGGTATTCAGGAGCCTCCCCGAATGCTTGGGACCCGGAGCAGACCAAGTTCTACGCCATTATCGCTGGCGTGGCCGCGCTGGTGTTCCTCGTTTTAATGCAGGCAATCTTCATGGCCTGCAGGGACAGGCGACGCAGGAGTCGCCAACAGACTGCGCCCAATAGGGTGAGTATAGCTAGAGCCTGAAGTTTTAGGGCTTTACCCGATTCTTCCCCGAATTTGCACCCCGAATTGAAGGTTGCCTCTTTAGGGTGAAACCCGATTTTTACCTGGAAAATTGCCCTCGTTGGGACGTCTGTAGGAATGCACCAACTTACTTGTTTGGCAGAAAAATGTAGTTACATCACCGTTTGTACCAAATCGCTACAGTTAGTTTGAATAACTGAGCCCGATTTGTCCCCGATTTTAGCGTAATTGAAGTTTTTTTCACCTGACTTCGCATGAATTTAGTGCACATGTTTATTCACCCGATTTTTACCCCCCGAATTTAGAAAAAAATATTTCCCGAAAACTTCAGGCTCTAAGTATAGCTTAGTTGGGAGACTCCAGAATGCGTTGTCAGTACACTGTAAACATCTTTTAAAAAAGGACCTTGGGGAGAGGCACGAAGGAACTTTAACGAAACTTTAAATCTGAAACAGGAAAAGCTTATCACTAACTCAAACTGGAAAGACTACTCAACGACTGCCAGCAGCAACTACAGCTACGAAAACTTTGCACTCCGTGGCGACGAAGACCATTCCATGAAATACTCCAGCAAACCCCGCGGAGGAAGCGGGCACTCGACATCCAGGTCGCGCGACGGGACGACTGCTCCGTACTCGACGGCGGACCGACCGCGGTCAGACCCGCAGGAGCTCAACCCGGACTTCTACTTCATGCCGCATCAGCGAAGGTACTCTGGTGAAGTGGTGCGTGTTTTTGTGGACTACAATAATCCGGAGTATGCCGGAAACAAGTGATACGAGGTGGTCGGAGTGGCGGGTTGACTCGGGGTGGGATGTGGGAGGACTCTGCAGGGATGGACTCTCAGTGTACATATTTTCTGTAGATTTTTTAATAATTAACTCATTTTTTTTACAGTTTTTAATAAAGCTGCCTTTTAGCGTTTTTACACCTTGCTGCAAAGGATGCCCGTATCAATTTCCGATCATCGCAGTGCCCGTATGTCTTGATACAAAATCATTGCAGGCTTGAATTACCGTCTCTATTTGCATAATTAACGCACCTTTTGTACGCAAGAGTTTTCTTCTGGAATACCTGGGTTGTCATCCCTGGAATCAACGGGCATTTTCCTGTCATTGCTTGAATTTTGTTGTTTCAATAAGTCATCATCCTCTGTTCTGCTAACAGATTCACTCTGTCTTAGAGAGCCTCAGGCTCAATATAATACAATAATATAATACAGGTCACACTACAAGTTTTCCTGTCCATTTTAATCCAGGTGCTATCCAAATTAATTTGTGTGCCATTGAATTTATTTCAGGAGCAATCTGAATTAATCTGTAGTGCTTTTAAACACCTTAAGGGGACTATAGCATCAAGCTAGTGGGTGCCAAATGAGTGGTTTAGAAGGCATCCACTGATAGGGAGTTGCTGATAAGGGCTCAAGGGTGGGCTGATAAGGGCTAAGCTGTGTGAGTGCCCTCTTGGACATGGGCCGAGGGTTGACCTGAGTGAGAGTCTGATGAAAGATGGTAGACTGATAAAGTTGCTAGAAGATAAGAAAATGATAAACAGGGCCTCACACACTGATCCGGGTTGTGTTAAAACATGGCGATATAGCAAGCAATTATCATCCTATTAGTAGCTAATTTTTTTTTATAGCAGAAGCAGTCTTTATTTGTCCTTATCTGTCACGTGTTCATTTCATTGGGTGGCAGGTTTTCGTACTTATCCACAATAAGAGCACGAGACCTTGTTCATCATTTCCTTATCAGGACTAAAGTTAGCAATCTGGCAGCCTTTATCAATTGTTATCACTCCGTGAACCATTATGCCCAGTTCAGCAGGCCACAGCTGGCGCTATAAAGTCGCTCTGTCCGTTCATCTTTGGTTACCCCCCCTTATCAGCGGTTCCTCAAAAGTCAACACGTCCACATTTTCTCATCTATATACCCCCAACTCTGTCAGTTATCAGTCAACTAAGCTGGAATAGCCTTTTTTGTTTCTTTTATAGCCAATTATCAATCCTGATCAATAACCAGAAACAACTGGTCAGCCCCTGTCAACACCAATCCACATGGGCCTCAGCAGGATCTTGTCCATTACCAGTCGGTACTGTTATAAGTAAGCTAGCTCTTATCACGAATTATCACCAGTTGAATATTTATTGCAAATCTACAAAATATCCAGCCTTGACCAAGCATTTTTAGGGATGGATTAAATTAAGATGGCACTTGGATTAAAATGGGCGGGCTGACCTGTACAACAATCCACTCCTACGGTCTGGGGGCGGCCACATCTCTTCCTTCATCCTTGTGAGGTGATGTTCGGCAGTCACTGTCCACTTAATATATACACGAGTAGTTGTGGGACACCCTCTTTGAAGAGTTTGTTGAAAGAAACACCTAGTGGCACCAGTGCTCCTGGTACTGCTACAATGTGGCATAGCACATGGTTCATTTTTGAAAACCTGTGCAACTAAACTCAACTTGTGAAACCGAAAGAACTATCCAACGTATCGCTCCATCCCTTCTACTTCCTTCTCACATTATTTGTAGACCGGTACGGCCCTTCTCTTCCACAAAAGTGTGCACAGACTTGAGCATGCTAGCAATGCTACTACAGCCAACCCTCGATTTATGAACCTTCGATTTATGAATTCCCTCGTTTTATGAATAGGAGCACAAGGAACCAAACTTTTTACACGAGTTTTTCCCTCGTTTTATGAACCTCGATATCCGAATAATGAATGGAATTTCTGGGAACGAACTAGGAGCTGCCCAGTGTTTTTGCTCTCAATTTATGAATGGATCGTTCCGAGGTCAACAGAAACCTTCAAAGGGATTATTCTATGGTCTTACGAATGACGCCGGAATCAACGAAACATTTTCCGGGTGTTGCACCGTCGGTTCTCAAACCCTGGAAATCTGGACAACAAACGGGTTTTCCAGGGACGAATTAGGGGGACCAAGTGTTCCTGACCTCAATTTATGAATAAGGTGGCCGCAGGTCAGGAAGATTTCTGAGCATACCAGTCACGTGGTCCCGGTCCATGTCAGCTATTGTGCTAACTATATGTTACATTATCAACGCAATCCCAACTCTCAAATACTGCTCGATAGTACTAACCTAAGGGAATTTTCGATTTATGAATCCCTCGACTTATGAAAAAATTTTCAGCAAACCGAGGGTGTTCATAAATTGAGGGTTGACTGTATTGGCATTATGTACCCTCAACAGTCTGGTATATTATCTAGATTCCTGTATGTAAAAAAAACATTTCGTTACACGCACATACATTGTATGCACGTAACACTACTGCCGTTGAGGGAATGGTACACAAATTACGATATGATGACATCATTTACTTCTACGATGCAGGTGCGTTAATTTATCGACGAAAACAAACAAACACAAGGTTTAATGCTTTGGCTCATCTGATGCTGGTGAATAAGTTGAGAGCGGACTTGGCTTCCTTTTGCGATCGAGCCTTGCTGAAGACATTCCAGAAGCGTAGGGTTTCGTCACCCGCGCCCGTGACTATGCTCTCTCCATCCGGGGACATGGCCAGGTACAGTACCCTGTACGAGTGGCCCGTCAGTTTGGCCACTTGGCTCAGGGAAGGGTATTTCCAGACCAGGATCTGGTTCTGCGAGTACCCGTGGGTACTCACCAGTTCGGAGGCGTGTTTTGACCAGGCCAGGTTGCATACCTGCGAAGGAATTTGGAAGGCAGTGGCTGTCAAGTGGGCTTTCTGAAGGCTTGAAAAGACGGACCTCCGCAGAATAATGTGCATGAAGATGTCATCATGGTATTCTTTTCTTTCCCGTATTTTATAATATGCTGTCTATAGCACCCGCAATAATATGTCAAGATCCCGAGAAAGCCTTTTCAATCATTACGATATTTAAATTATCCAAAAAATGAACGTGAGCGCCAACAAAATATCCTGATCCCTAATCCGAGGTGGACTAGACCCGAGAAAAAAAATCTGCCGGGACGCCACTTACTCCAATCTTTGATACGCGAAACACAGATCACTCCTTCACACGTTTCGTTTTACAAATGTGTGCCACAACATCTTTTTGAGGCGTACCTGAGAGCCCGTATCGACACACTGCATCGGTTGCCCAGTGAGCGTGTTCCAGAAACGAATCGAACGATCCGCAGTTCCGCCTCCGCTGGCTAACAGTCCGTGGTGATGAGGTGACCACGCGATGGCTTTGACTGCTGCAAGGTGTTCGGTGTAGCTTTGTACAGGGGTGAGGCTACTCAAGTTCCAGACGAGTAGCTTGTTGTCGTTGCCACCCGACGCGAGGTGCTGGTTGTCGGGGGACCATTTGAGCCCGCACACTTCTTGCCGGTGGCCCTGCAACCTGCGCTCCGAGCCACCAGGCGGAGCCCGCGCGTCCCGTTGCAGGACGAGCCGGTCGCGGGATCCCGAGGAGAGCACGTCGCCGTTCCAGGCCAGTGCGCCAACGCGAGCGGAGTGTCCTTGCAGGACTGCGGTCTGTTTGGCGGCTGCTACGTCCCATACCTGGCAGAAACGATAAGAAATGTATGCTTCAATATTCTAAAATTGATGCGCTGCAAGAAGGACGGAGAAACCCGGGAAATTATAGAGTGTATAACTAGAGCCTGAAGTTTTCTGGAAATATTTTTTTTCTAATTTCAGGGAGTAAAAATCGGGTAAATAAACATGGGCTCTAAATTCACGAAAATTCGGGTGGAAAAACTTCGAGTACACTAAACTTCTGGGACAAATCAGGCTCAGTTACTCAAACTAACTGAATTAGTTCCGTAGAAATGGTGATGTAACTGCATCTGCTGCCAAAAAATTAGTGTGCATTCCTACAGACATCTCAGTGAGGGCAATTTGCCGGGGTAAAAATCGGGTTTCACCCTAAAGAGGCAAACTTCAATTCGGGGTGCAAGTTCGGAGAAGAATCGGGTAAAACCCTAAAACTTCACTCTATGTATAACTTGGATGTTGCCACACAAGCACCAGCTGCTGTGACCTTATCGGGACCTGTTAGGAGGTCATGTGGAACGTGATGTCCTCCAGTCAGGTTGAGAGCTTTACCAATTCAAAGCTTTCGTGCAAAGCCAGTGACCCGTTAACCAGCAAGGCACCCACTGTCCATGAGCCAGGGAAAGTATTTAAACACTGTTTTGCCTAGTATTTCAGCTGCTTCAAATCCTGCAAGCTTTGTATGGTTCATCGTCTATTACACTTTTGTTCAGATAGTGATTCCATTATGTACATCCATAACATCTGCTGAGAACAAGTCCCACAGAGAAATGAACTGTTAGCACCCTTCCATAACACCACCTCAATATTTATTTATTTATTCTTGTACCTCAAGGGCCCAGGGGTAATAAGCTGATGGCATGTGTCGTGAAGCTGTTCTACTGACTGCATTACATCGAACTGCTTCACCAAAACTCACAACCAGAGAAGAATAAAAAAAAGAAGTACCTGCACAAGGCCCTTATGCGTGCCGACTGCCACTAGATGCCCCCGTTCCGCCCACGCCACCGAAGTGACAGAATCCCCGTCGCCCGACAGGTCGCATAACCGGGTAACCTGTGATGTGCACGCACTCCAAAGGTAAACGCAGGCACCCAGGCCAACGCTCAGGACATTGGTCGACGACCAGTCTACAAGGTTGAGATAAAAGTCATCCTGCAACTCTGGCGCATCGAGAACCTAAAGAGAATTTAAAAAAACAAGCCGTATTCTAACAATTGTGATGGGACAAAGTAAATTCTAAACGACGCGACATACCTTGAAGGGGATCTTGGAGATCTTGCGAGCCTGTTTACGTGGTGAGCTCAACAGCTTTTGACTCTTTCCACTGACCGGCGATAGACTGTATGGTGACCACGACTCTGAGGCCGGACGTTGGGCCCCGTACCGGAAGAGATTCTGTTGCGGAGACCACTGCAGCGGTCGTCTTTCTTCGGTCTGTTCCTGCAGGACCAAGATGACGGGTATTAATGTTGTTCAGGTCGTTTCTAAGAACTAACCTTGACATCCTCGATGCCTGCACCGAGAACTTCGTTCTTGACGAGGCAGGCATAGGCAATGCTGTCCTTGTTACCATCCGCACTGCCGTCTTTGGCTTTCGGAGTGAGGCACTTGGAGTTCTCCTGAATGCGAGCAAAGTTCACCTGCCAGTTGGAACCAGCTCGGCTGGGAATGAAGCGATCGCCACTTCGTGGGCTCTCACCGGGGGAACCTGCTTCCGGCTGGAAGAGACATAAACGTAAGGAACGGGTGGGAAAATATTAGCTGTATCTTTTAAACGTGACAGCTTCATAAAAGGCCATCATTTGCGATAAATATTTTTGCGAAACTCTTTTTCAAATGCTATTGCTATTTTATGCTATTTTATTGAAATTTGCTTAATGTTTTGCGAAATATTTAATTATTGATGCATTCTTGCCGTGGCAGATACACAGTTTCAGCGTACTGCAAAGCGAGTCGGGTGACGAGATAGTAGTCGCTTGAGTCTACAAGCTGGAAAAAGTTTACGAGGGTGCGTTTGTACCTTTTGAAGAGCAATAAAAACGGGCCTAGCATTTTGAGATGCTTCACGCCTTTGCTAACAACAGCCTTCAGGTCTTGTTTCCGAAAGACCGAAGTTAACGGTGGCCAAAAAAATCCAACCAAAATCAACCCGATACTCACGGAGTTTGAACCGATGCAGAATTGTCCGTTGTGCTGCCTCAAGAGCCTTTTCTGATACTCCGGGTCGATCATGGTGCTTTGGCACCTGAAATAGTTGGCAGTGACGCTACAGTGACAACAGCTGTGTGCTGATCGGGGCTTTTAACGGATCCCAATTAAACATGTACAAAACACATGTGACCGTTGCTACTAGCGCATCATATAATGAGGCGTTCGCAAGATCCTGTATCATGTTTCGACTACAACATGTGGCGAGTGCTGAAATGTGTGCGACGTCGTCAGCTATGTAATCATTTTTTGTATCTTATCTCTGGCCTCGCACGCCAGCTGATTGCATGTTTACACAGTGCTTCTAGTCGTAGATGCATTTAAAAGGACGTAAACGACTAGACGATATGAAAAGCGGAGGCGTTTCTGCTCTTTTACGCCGCGTGCGAAATGTGAAGAAATAGCACCTTGTGCAGTAGATTTGAAGAAACAACGTACTTTGCTTAGCTTATCCTGTAGAATACATGTCCGGTATTCGCAGAAGATGCGCTATTCCGAAAACATGTACGGGGTCTTTCGACGCAGGAGTTCGTCTGCGAAAGGTATGTGCGATGTTATCCCGCAGGAATCCTACAAGAAGTTCATTAAACTTCCTATAAATTCACAGGTAAACAATCGCAAACTCCAATGTGGCAGGCACCTCGCGTCACATCTCGTTGTGAACGAGAAAATGGAGACAGCGAGAGTTGTTCGCGATGGCGATCGCACCTACCTACCGGTTTTGTACTGGCGGGGAATTTGAAGTTGGTATTTTGGGTGAAAGCTGTTACCTGGCATTACCAATCAAAGAGTCTTCGTAGATGCCTTCAAGTTCGCTAAGGAATTAATATTTGTCACACAGAAGGGACACAGGAGGGGCAGGGATGTAAGAAGAACATTAAAAGTAAAGCCGGGAGTCAGAAATGCCACAAATGCTGTTGGCATGACCTCAGCGTTGATTTGCTGGTATACGCTTTTTAGGCAGCTTTAGGTGAAAGATGAAAAATGGCTGCAACTACCGCTCCACCCAATTTTGAGATATGGGTGACGGCTTTGTTAGTGTCGTTTTGCATCGGTGTTGTCGAAGCCGAGAAACATAGGCTCCATGCATTGGGTAGATTATTCCAGCCAGTGATTTATCCAGACCCTACCCCCCAAATCTATGGCAACATCCTCCTACCTTTTTTACCATCTACGGGGAGGGGGGGGGGGGGCCTTGGTATTTCAGATTTAGGCACATGTCGGTAATGATACGTGAAGCTGTTGTGGTGTAATGGCCCCCAAACGTTTTTGCCCCCCCCCCCCCCCCCCCCCGTGCTCTGCATTTTGGATGAACCACTGATTCCAGCCATTATGAAGCAGCCTCATCTTCAGAATGAGGTTCATCCATCACGCGTCAGCTATTTAAACAGGGGAGCGTACCTATCGGGAAGCGTTCACCTATTATGCATCTACTAGACAGGATGCCTTCTACTTTTTCACTCAAACGCAATGCAGCAGCCAATAATCGCTTTTCAGTTTGTTACACTTTCTTGTAGCCTCATATTCCGAGTTCTAGACCTCTTTCAACATAGCTTGGCATTCACTGGCAGTCATTCAACGACTCTCATTCAATGAAAGACTGCATGCGTGGTTGAAGTTTGTTTCAGGCAAAGTATACGTTTCATGCGACCCCTCATAAAGCAGGCGCGTCCGTTGTGCTCGACTGCCTGCTGCGTTATACTAACGCCCACGCGCAGCAAGTGTGGGCAGGCGATGACTGTAGCGGCTGCGACCCACAAATCGATGGAGATGCTCTTGACCGCCCACGCCGGCGAAAGAAAGTTGAGCGCAGTTTCCGTGCTTCCCGATTGCAGACGACACGATGCACGCGATGTCGGCCTTTCTGCTGGTATCGAGAGAGGGCGCCACTTGGCCTGTAGTACAATTCTTGTTTCGAGAATTCTTGTTATTATACTGTTTGTGCTTTGGAACCTTGTGTTACCGGTTTTTGCTTTGTTTGAAAATCAGGTTTCATTACAGGAGACGTAAAATCGGACAATATCAGATGCAGAAAAAAAAAAAAGAAAGAAAGAAAAAGGAAAAGCGCTTCTCACTGTTCAGATGAACACGAGGTGCTCAGCGTCCGTGCTGAGTGCGAAGTGCTTAGCATTCTCCATATCAGGGGCGGATCCAGGGGGGGGGGGGCAAGACACACCTCTACCCCCATTCCGGCAGATTTTCCTACCGCACGGCGGGTTTTCCTGCTACATGGCGACCCCCCCCCCCCCCCCCCCCCCGAGGATCTTCCCTGGATCCGCCCCTGCTCCATATCCTGTATTGATGGCTGAATTTGGATTCGAGTTTTGCCCTGAATGATAAAAATCAGGTGTGAAAAGTGGTTTTCCTGAGATTAACGCAAGAACACAAGGTGTCGCCTGTGGTGTCCTTGACGCACCTCAACAGAACTGCCTGACCGTTCCCGTTTTCACTTTCGGGTGGTGCTACGACAAGGGGTTTCTTGCTTTCGGCGATTATACTATTTTGAGACCTCCCGAAACGCAGCGAAAATGAGCGCAAAACCAAACTTAAGCAAAACAAATCTGAATAAGTTTATAACTTTGGAAGGTAACAGACTAACAGGGTATACTAATTCTATTCGCTCTGCACCCGCAATAGCCTGTGCTAATGACACCCATAATTTCATCCCTAAGCTTTGTATTTAGTCATTTTAATTCCATACTTCAATACTTCAATAAACAATAAACAATACCTTAATCGCCGACTGTAACAGTCCCACATACATCTCGTAGAGGTAGATTTCAATGTAAGCAGATGTCTCAACTGGAGCTCTTTATTTTGAATAAAACGTTCAAGAGTAATGCCACCCAAGTTAGAGTATATTATCTACCGTCGCGGCTCGTACTTTACTTCTGTACACCGTCTCAGTTTTTGCGAACATTACTTTGTAGTGTGATGTATGTTTCGACTTCCATGCAAGCTCGCTAGTTTTCATTATGTTTCAGTGCTCAGTATGCGCTGCCAGCGGCGCGTAGCCAGGAAAATATGTCGGGAGGGGTTCTACGGGGATTTTACACGGGAGAGGGGGATTCCCCCTCGTTTACCTCTCCCAAATGCACTACCAAGGGTACCGTTTCGTGGGTTGACCCCCCCCCCCCCTCCCCTCGTGTTGAGATATATAAAACGTCTTCTCTTATCTCAGTACCTTGTTGTGTGGGAGGTTCTTTCAAAGATGCATTCGACACAGACTCATTCAATGTTTTCTCCATTTATATGTCTCAGATGAGCTTCCTGATACATGGTCCGAACCTCTGCCAGAGCCTAACAACTTGGAGACAGAAGATCAATACTCCGCTTAATGTACTACCTGTACTATAAACTATAATTGGAGAGCAGTGTTATAATGTACTATTATCTATAACTAGATTCGAAAATGTAGCAAAGCACGATTTTTATGCTCCGTTCTGTCATTAAAAAAAAAAGTAATTTGAAGGTCTTTGCCAAAATAGTCTTGCAGGTTCAAAAGTTCCAGGCAAGTGCTCTCAAAACTGTACGTCTTGTCCATTCACCCAGTGACTCAGCATAAACTTAAAACATGGCTGCCAATGCATCCTAATCATTGCACTTGACAAAGAAAAAGGGTGATGCAAGTAAATATATCGGGGTGCTCTAGCCAATTCTTTTCTTGGCAATCAAAACTGCCTGCAGTGATATTTGATGACGTCATCCTAGGACGTCATACAGGAGGAAAATCAGCTAACCATTGCAGGCCATCAATATTTTGTTGCACGTCATAGTGAGGTGCGGGAGCTGTCGATCCCACTTGAAGAGAGCGGCGGCGGCGGCGGCTCCGTTTGTAGTTCACACACGTGCCGCAGCACGTCGCACTCCGACCTCCGCTTTGTTCTTCAACGTGACTAGTTTTCTCAACCTCTGAAGTTGAGTAAGTCGCCGAAACGGTCCAACAAGTCATCAAAGAACCCTCTGAAGTTGATTCCGTAGGGGGTTCGTCCAGTTGGTCTTCGAGTCGTCGTCCACGTCGTTGTCGTTCGACGCGTCGTCGTCGTTCGACGCGTCGTCGTGGTCGTCCTTGTGGATGCTTGGGGTTCATTTCGCGTTCCACTTCCACTCTGTGGTTTCGTGACGCAGGCGCCCTCTCGGCAGTACTGAAATAAACCACAAAATAAACAGGCCTCTATATGGGAAGGTTATCTACTCAGTCAGAAAATACGCCTTTACTGTCGTGCTGTCCCTTTCGTTTCCACGATGTTGGGTGCACGCTGCTTCGAAGCTAAGATTACTTTTCTTTTGCTATTATTTCCGAGATTACGTAACAAACCTTTCCCGTTGCACATGTGGTGCCGTCCAGGGCCGGATGCGCTGGTGTAGCCCACGATCCATCCAGACACCATAACTCCCTACATACATCCTACGGATAGAGAGCAGAGTTGCGGAATTAAAATTCCGGAATTGGAATATGATTCCGGAGTGATGACCCGTTTTTAGCGCACCGGAACGGAATGGGAAAGGAGTTAAGTCACCAGCTGTTGGAAATGGAATTTGAATAGAATTAGACCTGTTTGGGGCTGGAATGGAATGGCCAGCGAATGGTGTTAAATTGCTGGCCTCCATGCAGCATGCTGGGTTTTGAGCGGAGGCCACTCAAAATAAATGTCTGGCAACCATTCAATCGAAGGTCGTCTATATAGTTTCGGATTACAACACAAGAAAAAAGTCCCCACTTCGGACGCTGTACGTACAGGCAATCTTGCTCGTCAACGCTCGTCGCGGCGCTGGTTCTTGTTTTAAGACGTTAATGTTGGAAACAGAGGAACATAAAAATTCGTCAAAATAAAGCAGTATACGACTTTTTGTGCGTTGGCTGTTGGTGGGATATCAAGTATTCCCTTACATGTTTCTTTTTCTTTTTTTGCACTGATCAGTGCACCAGTTAATAATTTCTAGTGCCATCACGTTAGCCCCGGAGTGGGAATGGGAATGAGCCTCGCGTCTTCATTTCGAGGAATTAAAAGGAATGGAATTTCGACTCGCGACCATCTCCTCGGAATTGGAATTGAATGGATCGACCCATTCCGCAACACTGATAGACAGTCGATTGCGACACTCACGTTGAAGGGACTCTTAGAACCCCTATATGGTTTATGTCTTTCTCCGAGCGCCATTCGGCATTGATCTTCAGCCGGAAACGCTTCGCCTGGAAGCAGCTTCTGTCTTTTCAGGTCCACTTCCGGGGACTCGGGTTTGCCCGCGTTGCTCAGGCAAACCGATGAAGGGCGTCTGTGCGGAAGTTGAAACATCTATTTGTATTATGAATTTACCGTAATTTCACGCTTATAAGCCGCACCGCAGATAAGCCGCAGGACCCGTTTTTAGGGACGTTTCGAAAATTTTCCGACAGATAAGCCGCGGGCAATACGACGCGACTGATTTGTGCGACGAAGGAGACCATACAGGAAGGTCATAAACCCTGTGGTCCATACTCGAAGATCGGCATGGTGTACAACAAAGGTGGTCAGTCCTACTGTTCAACCATGATCGAATTGTGCCCTTTGTTGTGTGTTTTTATGGATCGACGGGTCGGTGGCCTTCCAGAAGAGACGAACCACTGTCACCGCTTTCGTTGAAGTTGCTTGGAGGAAGGTACCAGGAAGGTCAGTCTATGCGACCCCGGGATGGACGCGCCCCTGGACGCGCCCCTGTTGTGTATTGTTCGCGCATTGTTCGTGTATTGGCAGGGCAGCGCTGTTCCAGATACACTTTCGTTAAAAGCGGCGTATGGGGAAAAATACCAGGGCAAAATAGCCATCAGATAAGCCGCACCGGTGGATAAGCCGCAGAGCGCCCGCGCAAAAAAATCGCGCATAAGCCGCGGCTAATACGCGTGAAATTACGGTATTTGTTTATGGTTCACTTCAGCTCACTCATTTGTTTATGGTTCAGCGCGCGACACTTACTGTAGGAACCTCTGTAAGTACTTATTGCTGCACGGTGACCAGTTTGTCTTTCCAGCACCGGTTCTGTCCGACATGATGTACTTGTCTCTGTCGCAGTCGTTCCCCGTCCCATCGTGTTGCATTCCGAGAGAATGACCCATCTCGTGCGCAATGACGAAAGCAGCCTCGAAGCTCTTGCCCTCGTTGATGGTACAAGAGTACATGCATCTGCACATACCGTTCACCCAAGCCAGGCCCAGTACCTGCATGGACAGCGGTCACCGACAGTCGGAGTGCTCTATATCGCATGCTTTTGATATTACCTTCGTATTTCTCGAAGATCCGGTCTCTTTGTAGAGATCCAGCCCTGTGAGTAATATGGCGTGATCCCATTTCTTGTCCGCGTTCTTCGCACATTGCCAGTGGCAGAAGTTGTCCAGGTACGAATCGATGTCACCGCCGGCGGTCGACGGCGCATCCTGCTCAGAAAGGAGAAGCAGTGGCGTCACTAGGGGGGGTGCGGGGGGTGCGGTCCGCACTGGGTGAAGCGACAGAAGGGGTGACGCGCCGCACCAATACTGCCGCTCCCTCCCGTTCTCTGTGGCACGATGACGCCAAAAAGATCATGAGGAACCTTCTGCGAGGCACTTTTCTTTTCTTTCCTTTTTTTCTTTTTCTGAGTGAGGTGTAATACGTTTATTTATCGTGAATCGCCTGGTACGGGAATCCTGGTATCCGTTAAGGGGGTCTTGGGGTGGGGTGGGGGGTGACCCAAAGAGGTTCCGCACCGGGTGACGCCTGCCCTAGCGACGCCACTGAGGAGAAGGTGCCTGCTACTGTGGTCCTAAACAGCAACGTTGACACCTTTACGTCCTGGTAAGAATACTATAGGAATAGGAAATGCTTCTGCACATTAGCAACGCCGTCGATAAAGAACGTCTGCTGAAATTATTTGCTGCTGCCTCTCTTGCTACGGTTGGACATATGGTGCAGGGGCGGATCCAGACCTTCGGTTTGGGGGGAGGGGTTTCTTTGTCGGAGCGCGTAGTGGGGGAGGGAAATTCAATGTATAAACTGACGTTTTGGGGAGCGGTCACCTCCCTCACCCCCTCTGGATCCACCGCCGATATGGTGGACGTGGTGCTAATGAAAGAGCTCGGCGTTGTCGGCCTCACAGAGGTGGGCCAACGTCACGACTAACGCTCTTGGGGAATGTGCGTCCTGGGCCGACTTCTAAGGGAACTGTGCAGATATGT
This sequence comes from Ornithodoros turicata, assembly GCF_037126465.1. NCBI lineage: Eukaryota > Metazoa > Arthropoda > Arachnida > Ixodida > Argasidae > Ornithodoros > Ornithodoros turicata. The sequence goes on from NC_088204.1 coordinate 5,988,854, forward strand.
CTGAAGGCGTCTGAGGAAAAACCCCAGACAGCACAGCCGGCACCGGGTACGTGGACATATTTAGAGCAAGGGCGTCGTCTGTTTCAGCCAATCACCGCATACGAGTTCAAACAGACTTTCTTTGACTACAAGTAGCTTCCCACGCTACTAATGGCGGCTCGTTTCCATAGTCACGGCCGTCGAAGCACGTTACAAGAGGGATGCTTCCTTCGAAAGTTGATTATCATCATCATCATTCTTCTCATTCGCATAGGAACTGTTGCTGTCGTCTGCTATGGTAATCGTCGTGCGTCGTCTTCTGCGCGTTCAAAAATCAAATTTCCATCGTCCAATCATGATGCAGATCTCACAGGCCGACGGCTAGCGCTCCTAGCGGACGGGCTCCTCATTGGGTTTGCCGATTATGACATGGTCGCTATATTCTAGTAGGTCTAGTAGGCCACACAGACTAGAGGCTAGGCTACAGGTTATGCTACAGTGGAGGGCTCACTTGAGGGAGGGCGCTTCAGATGGACTGTAGGCGACTCTTTTGGCAAGAAACAAGCGCACGTGCTTGTCTTTTAATTGACTCATAATATAACTGGCTTACCTTCTCGAGCACTTGATACCTGACGATGATAATGTCAAAGTTGGGATTCAGTGTCTTGTAGTTGTAGATGAGTTGCACTTGGTTCATCATTGCCAGGACTTTGTTGGTGAGAGCTTCTCGTGTCTCCAATGATTTTGCCATGGCTTTATCGACAAACACGCCGACTTCAATGTTCATCTTTGTCTCCCGTTTTCTTCTCCTACTGAGCGACGCATTGAAGCCGCAGAACCTCTCCGCTGCTGCCAAATTTCCTTTGACCAGGACGTGGTCCATGTTTCCCTTTAAGACATCGTGTACTGGACATTTTTATGACCATTAGCGAAGGTTTACATTGTAAAACAGCTGTAATACAAGTTTCAACGATGATATAGTAGTTACATCCTCTTTAGGGCTGTAGTGCCTATATATGAGACTTTAGTCCTGGTGTCAAACGCAAGAACAGTCGCGGCAGATTTGCTGGCGCACCGGCTACGGTGATGTCACGTGACCGTGGCCACACGGTCGTGTCATCAACTTGAACCAGGTAGTACTCCCCTCCCCCCTTTTTTGACGTAGAGATGCTGCCATGCACGTGTCACTACCCGACAAGGAAAATGCAAAGATGAGCAACAAAAATGTCAATAGGGCTAGCCATGGGCAGCATATAAGTCTCAAAGCGGATAAACTACTCGTTGAAGTTCCTTTGCACTAGGTGAACGTTAGCCGCAAGTTCCCTGCATAAAGTTCTTGAAGCTGCTGTGCAGTTGAACCACGCTGCTTCACTCAAGAGACTTCCGTACCTTACAGAACTCCAGACGACAAGTAGAATAATGCTTTTATACTACATGTTCCCTATACTAGCAATTATTATTGTTTCAACTTGCGTTAACTACGTTTTTAGAGGTAATTTAGTGGTTGAAGATCGGCTACTTTGAGAGCAGTTGACGCCCATTGCTGACCAGGACATAGTCCTGACAGTTGTTCACCTGGACGGAACTTGCCGCAGGCTCTAACATGTAGACGGAGTCTTTCGTGATGATCATAGCGTGAACTTGTGGCCCTGCTGCCGTCTCGTGACACGCCGTCACAGCTGCAGTGCCTCCTCCTCCTCCCCCTGAAGACTTGTGGTCCAGAAGCTCGCCCCTGTAGTTGCATCCCGGTGGTGCTCCAGGAAAGTCCACCAAAGTGGTGTGGACGTCCTCCTTCACTTGGATGTAGAAGAGCCTCTCGGGTGTCCGTATCGATACAACAGGGTACTTGACGTGGACTACGGCTGGTTCTGGGGATGAGCCTTCGGTTATTTCTGTTCCGGCGCAACGCTAGGGACAGAGAAGTTGGACCCTTATTCATGCGGCAAAAAGCTTTTCTCTGCAGACTGGTTTGAACAAATAGAGAGGAAGGTATCCCGTGCACATTTTTTCATCTCCTTAACTGACTGCGCATAGGTCACAGGAAGGTGAGTCTCTCTCCATTCCGGGGAGAGGACCACATTCCACGTGACGTTTTTGTGACACTCAGTGAAACCCTGCTCAAGTAAGACCTGCTGATGACGTACGAGTCATAATAATGACGAAACAGACGTCGTTGACTCCCTGTATTCCTAGCGCAGATATTGGGACACACACTAAGCACGCAAACACTTTGCAGTCGCAAGGTGGATAATATCAATGTTCTATCCTGTCTGCGAACATGGCGTCGATAGGGCGCAGGTCATAGCAGCTACTTCGGGTAGAAGTTATATCTAAAGCACCAGGTCATCATCTGGTTCCGCGATTGCGATTCCAATACAGCAAGCCTTCGTTGTAACGGGATCGCATTTTTTTTTAAATTATCGTTTTATTCGAAGTCTCACTCTGTCCCGACAGCGATGCATGCGTTCCGAACCCGATTAAGTGTTATTCAAGTGGACTCCACTTAGAACGATGCACAGGCGTGGACTCCACTCTGTTTGTTCGTTTGTTTTCCCCACGAATTAAAAGGCTGCCAAGATGTTAGCCACCACGATTTGTTCGCCTGCTCGAGTACTTCTTTGAAGCTCCCGCGTTATTTCAGCACGCTTTCCTATAGGTTACACTTACACTCACTATTTTTGTGGCACTTCCGCTTTTATCGAATTACCGCTTATATCAAACATTTTTTTTCTAGTTCTGTCGACTTCGCTATACAACGAGTGTCTACCGTACGGTTTTTTTCCAGTGCGACGTCTTGCGAGGTCGCTTGGCCGCTAATTCCAGCTTTCCGTTGACATAGCTCGCGATTGTCCGTGCGATAGCGATGACCGTCATGGGACATTGTGTAGTGGGCGCCTTTTGACGGTGAGCGACGGTCAGCTCTGCCTTTTGTGCCGTCCAGCGCTGAACGGTGCAACGACGGCCTTCGCCGATCGGGGCTTGTCTTTTGGCGGAAGCCTCTTCACGGGCACCGGAAGTAGCTTCCTGTTCACGGCCAGAGCGGCGCGCGTCCATGTCATGCGTGAATAGACTTCACTGATGCCAACCGGACCGTGTGATTAATTGGCCCAATCCACGCGGGGCTCAACGTTAATGAACCCAATTGGTTTGTTCCAGTTTAAGGTTAAAATTGGAGTGTGTCCTGAATTTGGGTTCGTTTGAGTTTAATGTAAAGTAGATACCCATAGCTATAGAGTGTCAAGGCCCACATTGCAGAGAGGAGCCATTTTCTTTTTAGCGAGGAAAACGTCGTAGGTGCTTCGATGATTCGTTCTTATTGTGATGTCTGAACCCTCTGATGCCGGAGGGTTCATATCGGGCGAAGACACGTAACATTCTTTTTTTTTTTTTTTTTAATGTCAGAAGGATTGTTCAATATTATCGTTGGGCAGAAAGTATACTGTGGGGCGAACGTGAGCGTACATACTGGTAGAAAAAGGTAGGACCTGAAATAACGTCCACGAAATGCAAATTATTAGTGGGTTTCGGTGTCGTATTGCTGCTATGAGTTACTTAACAATGTGCGTCACTGTAAAAATATAGTCAGCATCAACTGTCAGACAGGACCTCATTTTTATCTTAGAGAAATCCAGAGAATGGCACTCCGGTATTCTTCGCTTGCTAGGTCACACAATTCTCCAGTATCCTGTAAACCGTTTGCAAAAGTTATTTGAGGAAATATATTACGTATCGTAATTCAAGCATCACAGACAGCACAAGCGTTACTCGTACTGGGAAATTACAGTACCACATTACAGGGTATCACATACACCACAGGAACAGTACCAGTATTTGCTTAAAACGAAAGTAACACTATTTGTAAATACACCGCGTACTCAGTCGGAAGTTTGACGACGAATTAAACCTCAACGTTATTGAAAATACCATAGACCATATATAAGCTGTACTCGAGGCACATACTTTTTCAGTCACCAAGACCGTAAGCATAACCAGAAGTCTATATAGCAAGACATTCGGCAAACTTGTAAAACTTTGTCATACCTGTAAAACTTGCAGACTGTACACAAGAAGATATCCTAGGAGCGTAACATAGACGTGTGAGGTGCACATGGTGAGAGGTTCGGACGGCCGCCATCCATGCAGTACTGCATTCTATAGAAGAGTAGCCCTCCTCACTCTCTTACTGCCCTTTCCACATGCAGCACGTCCAAGAGACACATGTACGGTATACCCGGCGGATGCTCCCTTCTCAGCGTGTCATTCATGTGCGGGGGGCGAACCGAATTTTTTCATGGACGTCAACAGTTGTGTCACGTGATGAGGAGCCTTGACTTTCGAATGTGTGCTTTTGTAAAAAAAAAAAAAAGAAAAAAAAAGAAAGGTTGCTGTATACACGCGATTGACACAATGTCGACGAAATGTTGCAAGCGCTAATTTGCATAGTGTAGCGTTTTTGTCGGAATGCTTGGTGGGGAAAAGCGTGTGAAAAATGTTTCCGGTGGACGTTGGGGCCTTGCGCAAGCACTCATAGCTATACCGCATCCTTGATGCACCCGACTTGTAAAGTAACACAATTACTGCGTGTAATTACAGTGTCAGTAATTAGCCGGTTCCAGGATCACTTTTGATATTACGTGATTGTAATTTAATTAGTTTTGCGAGTGATTTGTAGTGCAGTTGGAGTTACATTTTGAAGTTACTTTGCATGAATTAAGTACACATTTCTAGTAACCGTATACGATATTTCATTTGTTCAACTGTAATTGTAATGAAGTTATAATTATGGATTTGTAATTAACTGCAATTCGATTACTTTTGAAGAAACGTAGGTTTACTACATAGATACTACTGTTACGTGTGCCCTGCATTGAAGCATACTTCACAGGGAAGTGGAAAATGTCCTCTACACTCTGGTGAAAGATGAAAGTCACTGAAAAGGTTAGCCAGCTGTAGGACTCGAACCCACATCTTCTGGAATGCCGGTCCAGGGCTCTACCAATTGAGGTAAGCTAACACGCCTTCTCAGCGACTTCCAGGGTGCGTCATCTGAAGGGACAAACCAGCCACTCTCTCTCACTCATCCTCCTTTCACTCTTACATTTTTGCACACTCATACACACATTCATACGACAGGGATCGACGAAGGGATATGACGCAAATGAGCCACCGGTCGGCTCCTGGCCCATATTCCGTCGCATGGTGTTTTCGTTAGCGCACTTTTTAGTGTTCACATCCTCTGACGAAACTTCGCACACCTGGCTGAACGTCATTAATCTCTTACGAACGGGCCCCGTAGACTACTAATTTTTTCTTACCAGTCAGTCCTTCATGTCTTCATGCTCCTACTTCTTCTGCGTGTCCTTATTATACTAAGCTTACCTTTCCTTGTTCATGCGAGGTTTTGTGTTTGTAACGTTTCGCGACGTTTGGGTTGTTGTGGAGTTTGCTTTTGTATTGCCGTATTATGTTAATGTGCAGCAGTTTTCAATGAGTTGTACATAATGTAAATATTGTTATTCATTCACTCATGTCATTCTTGTACGTAGCGCCATGAACCATAATAAACGGTGAAAAAGAAAAAAAAAAAAAGACAGGGATCGACGCGAGCGGCGCAACTGTTGAACACGAAAGAACTGATGTTCTGAGGCTGGAACAACATAGAAGGGACAAATACATACAAAGCCTCAAATTGCCTATAAGAAATTAACGATGAAAGATGAAAGTCACAGTTCTCTCATGTTCAACAGTTGATCCAGAAGTAGATCCAACGGCAATCCACAAGATGTGGGTTCGAGTCCTACAGCTGGCTAACCTTTTCACTGACTTTCATCTTTCATCGTTAATTTCTTAGGCAATTTGAGGCTTTGTATGTATTTGTCCCTTCTATGTTGTTCCTGCCTCAGAACATCAGTTCTCTCATGCTCTACACTCTGGTTTTACTAAGCACATTTTAGTTCAGGTACCTCGATGTTTCGTATGCCTTCCAGAATATGTGCTTTGTATTTCAGTGCATACAGACACGATAAAACCCCGAGACAAGGAAAACAGACGACCACAAACACATTCTCCAATATACGTATATAGAAGAATTCACGTATTCAGGCATCTTGACTCGAGTACTAGCCCTCACAAAAATGTGAAATTATTTTCTAAAGAAACTCTATTGTATTGACTCTATAGACACGTTAAATACTCTATAGAGAGTCTATAGAAATTCTAATGAGATCCTGACGTGTCCCTACTGAGTTCTTACGGAATATTGGCCACCGTAATTCTATAGAAACTGCAATGAGCTACTAATGAGAGAGTTTCTATCGCTTTTCTTTAGAATTCCTATAGAGGTGTCGTGTGCTTTCAGCGCCATAAATGTTGCATGCAAGCACATAAAACAGGCATATGCTATATTACTGTGCACATTTTAGCGCCAGTATATCGTGTTCTTCTTATAGATCCAATGTTGTACACACTTCCTTATTGACCATGATAAATGTTCGGCAAAAAAAAGAATAAAATAGAATAGACCAGCTCCCGTGGGCATAGTGGTTTAGGGTGATCGCTTTCCACGCCGATACTGGGAGGTGACACGGGTTCGAACCCTGTCACCGGCTGTGTTGTCTCAGGTTTTCCCTGGGTTTCAGAACGAATGCCGGCACAGTTTCCTCTGAAGTCTGCCCAGGACGCATACTAGCCCCTCTGTCTCTCCACTCCTTCCTGCTGTCCTCTCTCCATCTGTCCACGTCTGTACGCCGCTCATATAGCCACAGTTGCTCCGCGGCGCTAACACGCTATCTAAAGAACAAAACACTTCCCTTTTCACTTCCCGATATCGTCGCTTCCTATTTTGTGCACATTTGTCAACTTATAAGTAACAAGGCTGGTGTGACGACTTTTTATTCGCTCGTGTTTCCACTTTGAGTAACAGTGTCTTATTTTGGGCTAGTCTTGGCTAGTTTTACAGCGCGCGTTCCAAGCCACGACAGTGTTACTGCTTTTGTTACCCAGTGATGGCCAGTAGTTAACTACATGTAGTTAAACTACTAGTTAAACTACCTGATTGTAGTTAAAAAGTAGTTATCAACTACTTGCATTAATGTTGTGTGCAACTACTAGTTAAACTGCTGTTTCGAGTAGTTAACTACAGTAGTTAGGTTACTGCAGGCGGCAACTACTTCCGATTTTGCCGCAAGCTTTATGGCACGATTGTGCTTCCGACTTTTACTTTGATTGATGATTGATTACCTTGATACGTTGATTGTTTGATGAGAACGGAGGTGCAGAGCAATTGTGCCGTGCATGTGTACTAAATCTTCCTTTTATCACTGCTTGTGATTCATATTTAGGTGTCCAAGAACACTATAGAATGGGATTGGTGTCGATGGACAACGTTAAGTAGTTAGAGTAGTAGTTAAAATACATTGCAGTAGTTAAAGAAGTAGTTTTAACTACCTCCCCTGAAAAGTAGTTGAACTACTAGTTAAACTACTCCATCACGAAGTAGTTAGTAGTTATAGTTACTGTAGAAGTAGTTAGTAGTTATAGTTACTGTAGAAGTAGTTAGTGGCCATCACTGCTGTTACCTTTTAAGGGCCAGTTCTCACTTGACGACGCCAGACGCGACGTCGTGAGCTGGCGGCGGAAATAGACGCGCATTTCCGGCATTGGGAGAGGAGAGACGTCGAACCAAAAACATTTGCCATGCCGGTCTCGTTCACGACGTCGGCGAGAGTTGGCGAGAACGATACACTGGCGACCAATAAGGTGTCACAGAAAGGCCACGCCTCCTGATTTTTCGTCTGCTTTGGACGGCGGAATGCCACTGTGGTGGGAACATGAAAATCGCGCGCGCTGCGAACGGGCGGCGGAAATGCGCCTCTACTTCCGCCGCCCGCTCACGACGCCGCGTCGGGCGTCGCCAAGTGAGAACTGGCCCTAACGCTGCGACCCTTTTGCTTTTAATGCACTATTTACACGTAGTTTAACTTTTTGTTTTTATTACCTGATAATAACAAATATAATGCAAATTATTTCTTGCACTGCAGTTCTTTGCTTTTTAAAACACTTCTTACAGTGCAACGTTTTGATTCCGTTTGTACCGCGATGTTCTTGCATTTCTTGCCTTTTACATTTCATCTTTCTACGCAGGGATATTTCCAGGATTTTCGTCTCGGGGGTGTTGGTGTTCTGTAGGGGGTGATGTGGAACCCATATTTGCAACTTTTCTAGCTTTTTTTTTTTTGCCTTTCTGAAGATAATAGACCTCTACCCGAGAAACGTCATCATGAAGTTAGTAGACAGACTGAAACCGAAACAAATCGGAAGGGGAGGGCCGGGTTCCACGGGCTGGGCACTTGTTCCCTGCCTCCCATTGAAAGAAAAGTAGGACCGAAGGTCGCGTCCCTTTCAGAGACCACCGTAATCCCCTCAAGACCGTGGCTTTCAGGCGCGACCTTGTTCGACCCCTAGCTTCGACCGTAGTTCAACTCTACCAAATTGGTGGCGCTGTCGAACACTATGACGTCATTTGTTTACAAACAGGGAGAGGTCTATTTGGAGGGGTGTCTCAAGATTTTGGGGGGTGTCTTAGGGGGGTGCTGAGAAAATCCCTGTTTCTACGTATACGATTTACAACACTTTTGTTTTCTTGCTCTCTACAGTTTTGGGCTTCAACAGGCATTTTTTACATCGCGATTATGTTGCTTTTTTAACGTACATTGGGTGCAGTCCAACATTTCTTCTTTTTTTTTTTTTGCTAACATTTTATAGCCTTCTAGCTTTGCTGTGTTTACCATGCACAATTTTAACGACAGGTGACAACAGGATGTGACGTATAGAAACCCGTGCAAATCTACAACAGCTTGACGGACAAGTCTTTGTAGCGGGAGACGTGCGTTTGCGCAATGCGTTGCCCCAACACACAGGGACATCCTTACGCGCAGGCAGGCAGCGTGGCTGACGCATTCATCCGGGCATCTATCTCCCCGCTGAACTAGTGTGAAAACCTCATGCAATGTTACTGGAAAGTGTACCAGTGTACTCTATTGTTTTGTAGACCTTCACCTGTCATCGAATGTGACCGTGGTGGGGATGCACATCATTGGAGACGTGATCAGTTAAACAATTGCTCGCAGTGTTCAAAACAGGCGCCATGTTGATAATTAATGGCGCTTTCAAGTACAGGGTGTCTTTTTTTCTCTTAGATACAGACTTTTGACAAAAAAAAACTGTAAGGGCTATAGACATCCTGTTTTCACTTTTATCATGTCTAGGCCGGCGGACGTTCTGTTGTTCAACCGTCGAATGACTAATTAACTAAAAATCGTTCATTAACTTTTTAATTATAAAAGCTACGAAGTTGTCCCAATGAGAACATCTGATCCCTTCCGTCACCTGATATCGGAGCCGTTTTCGGAACGGAAATTCGTTCCATAGATCGTCCGCAAAAAAATCGTGAAATAACACAATTTTTTCTTTATTTTGTTCATTGCGGACCTTCGGAGACGCGTCTTTCCTTCACCCCCAGTGTGAGGGGGTGAAGGAGCACAGTGCCGCCTCATGCGTTGAAGATGAGTTTTAACTTGTGGAAACAAAACAAAAACATCGGGTGACGCTATCCGAACTATACCCTTTATCGTGGGTTGCATTTTCAGTTTTTTTTTTCAAATCCTATTCCGGGACGCAAGGCGGCACTGTGCTCCTTCACCCTCTCACATTGGGGGTGTAGGAAAGACGCATCTCCGAAGATGCGCAATGCACAATAAAGGAAAAAATGGTGTGCTTTCAGCAGTTGTGGTTGTGGCCTTGGAGAAGAACCATGCACCGTCGTCTGCGAGTTGTGATTGAACGTCCCCGCGTACTAAATGGGAAAACTACATATACTACTTCAATACATAAATAAAATAAATTATTAATTTATAAATAAATTATTATTAATTAAATACATAAACTACTTATACACAGGTACCGCCTCGGTGTCGCTTTCACCCCGCTCTTTAAATACAGGCTTGGTCGCTCTGACATCCTGTTATGCTCCGGGTGTGCCGTGCTAGCAGATATCCAGCACGTGATCGTGGACTGTGTCCTTTTCGGGGTTCAACGAGAAAGGTTGCGAAACCGACTGGAAGCCAATCACTGCTGCTCCGTTCACTTTGACTACAGTCTTTGGGCCCTGCGGCTAGATTTTGAACTTTTCGCTATCCCGTAACGCTTGCTGAACGCTCGTGCTCCCCGGTCGACGGCCAATGCGCGTGACGGATGAACGCGCAAATTTTGAAAAATAGCTATAACGATCGCTATGTGCACATCAAGATTGAGCCCCTGGTCCGACATCCTGCAACACCGTCGGGCCCCGCAGATTTTCCTGGATTTTCTGCAAGACACCGGTCTCCTTTATGTTCTTTAATCCTGATGTGCGGCATGTGCAACATATAATTGACAAGCTAATTAAGGAATTTTATCTAGTCGTCCGGTAGTTGCATACACTGTCTCATACGAGATCAATTTACATGCGTGTCTCGGAGTTCCCTGTAAATCCACAGCGGGACAAAAACAGCACCACTGTATTTGTGCGTCTTGGACACGGGTAGTGGGCCAAGGGTGCACAAGGGTGGTACAAGCCACAAGGGTGGTAAGCCGACGCGGAGATGCAGCCTCATGGTCGCTGACCACGAGTGCTAAAATGCATACCTGTCCGAAGAACTGTCTTGAAACCTTCCAGGGGTTTCTGCCCTTGTGCAGCTCTTCATCTGGTAATGCGGTTCGAGGTGCTGGGGAAGAGGACATAGCCAAGATCGCAGGAGTGCTTTTGGAGGGGTATATATGTACCAGCAACAAGATCAGGAGAGCTACTCATTTGCGTGGTGGCATTTTTGAAGCATTTGTTGGAAAATTACCTCCGATTTTTGCTTTAAAAAATGCGTGACCGCATCGCGCTTCAAATAAATTACTTGTATTGTATTCTTTTATTAGAGGTTGGAGGATGGGGACAAGACACAATGCTTGGTTTGTATTATACTTGTATTGTCGTGAAGTCTTATGTTGGAGACTGGAAGACGGAACAAGACGCAATGCTTAACCACATCGCGTTTCAGAAACATGCTCCTATTGAAGACTGGATGGGACAAGACATAATGCTTGATTTGTATTGTACTTGTATTGTCATCAAGTATTCCTTGGGAAAGCACCTCTGCTTTTTGCCTCAGAAATGTGTCCACTGTCTCGTATTGTATTGCCAACTGTAGCATGGAACAAGATGCAATGCTTGCCCACATTACAACACCTAATGCTCGATTTCTATAAAATTGTACTCGGTTTCTCTTTCGGTATTCGGTTTCTGAAAGGTCATACATGTTGGACGTACGGGCCCCGTAGCAATAAGCCTGTCCTGCCATTTTCATCCTCTCAAACTGTGTCTTGGTAAGGCCAGGTAGGTCGTGTATTCGCGGTATGGAGTCTACGTTTCAGTCAATCAGGTCCACAGGTTACGTTCTGCAGGTTATCTACAGTAACTGCTATGTGGTATTGCCGAAAAAAATTCTTAGAGAGTCGTTTCATAAGAAAAACAACCAGAAAGTGGAGGCAGGGAAGCGCAGATTCGCTGTGGTACTGTACGTACACAATGTTTTACATAGATTGAAAGGCGTTTTTGCAAAATCGGGCCTGGACTTGGTTGTTTTCGGCACCTGAAACATCCATGGGGGAAACATCCCATGTGATCATCACTTCTCCATTTGTTGTTTTGTATTGGAAACTGGAACGGTTTAACCACATGAAGAGTCTGTGTTGCCAACTGTAGGATGAATGCTTGCCCACATCACATTTGAAAAATAATACTGCCCAAATCGTAAAATAGTAAAAATAGGCTGGAGCAACACGCAAAAGTCAATATTTATTTCGGATATGGCGTTCCGGGTTTAACCGACGAATGTCGTACTTAATTCATATTGTATCAAAAAAAAAAAAAAGAAAGAAAAAAAGAGAGAGAGAAAAAAAGAATACTTGCCCCGTGATTTCTCCCATCTCGAATTACGAGGCGTTGCAAGATCATTTATTTCGAGTAAGAAACACGTGCAGCATATTGTCCACATTTCAATACATGGTTCCATACATGCAGCAGTACACGGTTGGCCCCGTTAGTAATCTAATGAATATGCGGGTATCCGAAAGTGCAATATTCGCTGTCCAAACATATAAAATTGCACATAAACACTGGCAAGCTGACGGACAAGATTCGTGATGTGGGAAACGAGAGCGTTTGCAACAAGCAAAAACAGACGACTTCTGCTTTGCCTCAGCAGCAGAGGCAGAGCAGACGACGGGCAACGAAAGACACGAGCGCGTAGCAACCTTGTTCAAGAACCGCTTAGCATAGCTTCTCTCAATAACTTGCGGAGGCGGAAAACGTGCTTCGAAGATTGTGAGGTTTGGGGTACACATACAGTGGGCGCGCTTCGGGTATACGCGTAGCTCAATGCCAAGAATAAATAGCGATAATGAATAATGACGACTGCCTTTGCTACGTAATTAAATAGGTTCCCGGGCATGCAGACGCCCAGGAATCGCGAGCTGTATATAATTCTCGCTTTTCCGGCTTTTCTCACTGAAGACGCACGCACGATAAAAGGTTTGTGTGACGATAACATGGACGTGAGTTTTTTTTTTGTTTTTTTATCAATCGTTTATTCAGAACTGCAAGCACCGCAGTGGTGGGGGGCTCCCCCCACCGGGTCGCGGGTACGCAGACCCTCACATTGGTGGTGGTGATGATGGTGGTGGTGTGTATGTGTGTGTGTGTGGGGGGGCGGTTCTTTGTCCAAGCGCGTAGTGGTGTAGGGGATAGAGGGAAACCCGATGTATAAACTAGCGTTTTTGAGGGGGGGGCGATCGCCCCCCCTCCGGATTCGGCATTGACGGGAATCCACAGACGCCGACTGCGTGGGGGCCAGAGATCCCCCCCTCCCCCGAGAAGTCACACCGAACTGACACGACTCAAAATGAACGTGTCGAGGGACACCCGACGCATCGCGCGCTTCGTGAGACTGAAGTTGAAAATCTTATAAAAATTGGCCTATCTTGACACGGAATCCAAATAAACGGAAAATCAACAAAATTAATCACTATTGATCCACGAATTCCACCACTTAAAGTACACAATAGTACAACTTCGCGTTCGTTTGTAACTTCGATTACATTAGTCTAATTACCGTGCCCGTGGAGCCTTACCACTTATCTTTTGGGGGATTTTTGGTAGTTTTGGTAGATGTCGGTTGGTCGCATAGCAACATTGGGCGCCGCCTGTCACCTTTTTTTTTTCTGCGTCGCTGCTTGGGAGTGGTGGCAGTTCGTGGCATGGTCGCGTACAATTTTAAACTGTACGCGTCTTTACCACATCTTACAAACCCTTCGGATACCACTGTCTAGATACTTCAACCTACCTCAATTTCCTACACGCTGACCTACCCATCGCTGTACATACTTCCCGGACTTTAGAATGGTCGTCAACGCAACATGGGAACTTTACGAAATGTTTCAAGCATTTCTGAAGGTACGTCAATAATTCATGGAGCCAATTGAGTACACCGGGTGGAGGCAGGGGTATAGAACAGAGGTGTCTTGTTGTCAATGCTTGCGTTGCGGACAACGGGTTCGTGGCTGCGATGATCTGGCAGCAACCGCGGTTTCCGTGGTGCGCACACACCGACGAATCTTTGAGAGTCGAAATCGGTTATGATGCAACAGCGTGTTAACCGGTGCCTGCTACCCATGTACGAGCACGAAACGTGATCTTGAATTGCCTCCAGTAACATTAACGAAGGTTTTTCTAACGCACGCCGCCGAAGACAATCATATTGAGCGACATCTTTAGAGCAATCCTTTTCCCTTACATACCGCATGGAACGGCACCAGAGGCGTAGCCAGAATATTTCGTTTGGGGTTATATGGGGACTTTATATGGCGGAGGAGGTCTCCGCCCTCGTTTCCCTTTCCCAAATGGATTACGTGGGGCGGGAGGAGGGAGGGTTGAACCCCTGAAACCACCCCTGGCCACGTAACTGTATGGCACGGTATTCTCCGGACTCCGACGTCATATATCATGACCGATGTATGGATCTTCTTTCTTTTTCCTTTCCTTTTTTTTCTTTGTAGCATGCTTATTTTTATCCACTTCCAGGCTCCGGTATACCACTTGACTCTGGAAGCACTTCTTTTCATGTGGGTCCTCTGGCTTATGCTGAGAAAGAGCTCACCAGTCGAAGGTGCAAACGGGAAGCTGACCGAAAAGGTACAGCTTACTTCTGTTGGTGCGCTGCTGTAAAGCGTTGGAACCAACAGCATTTCTGTTACAGCAATTGCTTGACTTTTAACTAATTCTATTTTGCATTGCAGGAAAAGGATGATTTAATAGAAGAGTGGACACCAGATCCTCTAGTCCCAGACACGCCGCCGGATCATTACGCAGTGAAGCCAAGGATTGTCTCAGGGTAGATTCAGATTCTCAGCCACGTAAAGGGGTACTATAAAAGGGTAGTGGAATAAAGCCCCACGAACAGGCTTAATATTTATGGAAATAGCACATGTGTTAAGTTCCTGTGTAGACCAGGTATCTACTAGCACCTTCACTGAGTAGTCATCTTCCCTTTCTTTCTTTTTTGTCGCCCGATTTCATGCGATTTTGAGACTACAGGTCACCAAGTGAGTGTGAAGTAACTGTACCATGATGTGGTGCACGTAAATGTACATTTAAGCAGTAAATATTGATGCGAATAAAACTAAACATCGTCACGTAGGCTTTTCTTCACGTTGTTACAATATGGATGTTCAATTATTTGAGGTAGCTCGAACTATGAGAACTACTAATAACAAACTCGGATAATCGCTTCAAGATTCAGCAAATTTAGAAGCTTAAGTACAACTCCATGCTGCTGCTTTCAGGAAGGTTGGCACGCACGTAATTGTGGATGGCAAAGAATGCATCAACCTGGCGACACACAACTACCTGGCCCTCGTTGAAGCCGACATCGCAGAGGAAGCTGCTCTGAGGGGCCTCCGCAAGTACGGCGTTGGCTCGTGTGGCCCGAGGGGCTTTTTCGGCACTGTAGGTACGAAATTAGATTATACGAGAGAGTGTCCGTAACTGCCATGGTGCCTTGCGTTAGGGCTCTTTCTATAATTCTTAATTTTTTTTCGGCAGATATTCATCTGGAACTGGAAAGTAGAATAGCGGAGTTCATGGGTGTAGAAGAGGCCTGTCTCTACTCCTTTGGATTTTCCTCTATATCCAGCGCAATCCCAGCGTACGCCAAGCAAGGCGACGTTATCTTTGCGTGAGTCAAAATGTCAATACCCCCTGCCATTGTATACTACTACTACGATAGTCCTTGTTTGTAAGCACTACTGCGTTGATTAATGCTGTGTTTTCTGGTGGATAGCATGGTGTGCATTATACTACATTGAAAAAAAAAAAAAGAAAGAAAGGTGCGAAAAGAAAGGCGTTACACTTTGAAAAAGGTCTTCGGGTCTGTGGTGGATGTTATGCATTGAACTTTTTCTTATTTCTGCTAATTTTAAGGGGCGTGCGTTATACTCTGGAAAATACAGTACTTGTTTTGGCATCCTTAAGTACTTCCCCTTTGCCCCTCGTCTAGTGTCACAAGCACGATGAAATTTGACTGAACCCCGAGACAAGGAAAACACAGTTGATCACGCGTTGTCTCGAGGATCAGTCAAATTTTATCATGTATCGCCATTTAGCCTGCATTTTGACTCTTATTCACGAGCACTTTTTTGCACACATACTAATGTTGAAAATGCCAAACAGTATCATTTTGTTTTCAAACAATTAATTTAGTTAAATACATAATTGAGGAAGATTCGACTTATAGTAACTGAGTCGAATAATTGAAGTTTTGCGTTCTGTACTTCCTCGGGCATGACTCGCCATAGGCCCGGTTTCACCAACGCTGGTTAACCTTGAACCGAGATCAAAGATGTAACGCTCAGTTCTTTTTTGTAAACGTTAGCTGGTGACGTGATGAAGGTTTCAGTAACAATAACTCCCTTTTGTGAATCACAGTTAAGCGTTAAATTCAAGTTAAGCGACCGTTGATCTCTGTTCAAATGTTAATCAGCGTTGGTGAAACCGGGCCTTAATCGGCATACATGTCGGACGTGAGTCGGTCCCTCCGTGGTTTCTCTACCTGTGGATTGCATTCTACATTTTTACATCGCATTTTACATTCGTTTCAGAGATGAGGAAGTAAACTTTGCAATCCAGAAGGGCCTAGTGGCCTCACGCAGCCTGGTCCGTTATTTCAAACACAACGACATGGAAGACCTGGAGAGGCAACTAGAGGAGGAACACGAGAAGGACATCAAGGATCCGAGCAAGGCCTCTGTCACACGGCGCTTCCTTGTTGTGGAAGGCATCTACGCCAACACTGGCGACCTCTGTCCCCTCCCGAAAATTTGTGAGCTGCGTGCTCGGTACAAGGTGCGGCTCCTTATGGATGAGTCCTGCTCGTTTGGCGTGCTCGGGAAGACCGGAAGAGGAGTGCGGGAGCACTTTAACGTTCCTGTGAGCAGTTCATCGGTCCCTTTTACAGCTGAGGCGTATTTTTGCTGAAGACAGAGTGTGCATAGAGCCCGAAGTTTTCGGGAAATATTTAAAAAAAAAAATCGGGAGATAAAAATCGGGGGGAATAAAAGTGTGCTCTAAATTCGTGCGAATTCGGGTCGGAAAGCTTCCAATATGTTAAATTTAGGGAGAAATCGGGCTCTATTACTTTCTAACGAACTGCGCTGGTTTGTTACCAACAGTGATGTAATTTGTGTTTCCTGCTATACAAGCTAGTGTGCATTGCTACAGACAATTCAGTGAGGGCAATTTGCTCGGTAAAAATCGGGTTTCACCCTAAAGAGGCAACCTTTAATTCGGGGTGCAAATTTGGGGGAAGAGTCGGGTTAAACCCTAAAACTTCAGGCTCTAAGTGTGCTTAGGTGTAGCTTTCTTTGTGGAAGGTCACCATGCCAGTGTTGCCACACTGGCAATGACAGGGAGCGTAGCTGAATAGCCGAAATATTTGCGCTTCCTGCAGGAAGCTAGCACGCGAGAGATTAAAAGTTCACAGTGCAGAGAAGCCCCTGTACAGTACTGTTCAAGAAATTTCAACCACAGTACAGTAAAAACTTTTACTGACCGATTGGACACTTTCCTAGACAACACAATTTTTAAAAGATGGCGGCAGTAGGAGACACACGTTTCTCTCTT
Source organism: Ornithodoros turicata (assembly GCF_037126465.1). Lineage (NCBI taxonomy): Eukaryota > Metazoa > Arthropoda > Arachnida > Ixodida > Argasidae > Ornithodoros > Ornithodoros turicata. Next base: position 6,006,096 of record NC_088204.1, read on the forward strand.
TCTTTCTTTCTTTCTCACCTTCATTTCTGTTAAGGCACCTAAAAACAGCAGGAGCCTAATAGGTAGTACACCAATCGCACACAACAGAACAGCAACAGTTTGGCACCCCGCGTTCATCTGAAACATGGGAAACTCCTTTGTTTTCCACATGTGTCATGCCTGTTTTCTGCATCATTTGAACGGGGCATTTGAAGATTCAATAGGAATAGTGCCTGTAATTTAAAAATCCGAAAGGCATTCATATTCTTTAAAATTGCTGTTGACGATTTCTGTATTTCTCTACGTTTGTTCCAAAGACTTCCTCGTAAATAAAGAGGAAACAATTCATCCGTTTCATATTTAGAGTGTCCGCGGTGCAGTTATCTTCGAAATCTGTCGTACTTGCAGAACAAGGAGATAGACCTGATGTCCGCCTCCCTAGAAAATGCCGTCGGTTCTTACGGCGGCTTCTGCTGCGGCACGAGCTACGTCGTCGATCACCAGGTACCTTATTCGGCTGATGACAGTGAACAAACACTTCACTGCTGATCCTACTGAGTGCACTGAGACTTACTGTGAAAAAAATTTCAGCGTCTCTCTGGCCTGGGCTACTGTTTTTCTGCGTCCCTGCCACCATTACAGGCAGCAGTGTCACTTGCAGCGATCGATTACCTTAGTGCCCATTTGGGTGAGTGCAAGGTGTTGACGTTGAATGTTATGAAAGACAAAAGGGATGTAAAAATACTCGTAGTGAATGTGGAGGTATTTGTCATTCAGGGAAGTGTAACAAAACAAAGTTACCTGTGTTTCGTTTAGTCACTTACGCAGTATCTGACTGATTGCTTTGACTGCTCTGACTCGTGATTCTTTTTCTTTTTGTCTGATGTCCCACACAGATACGATAGAACAGCTACATAACAACTGCAGGAGCATACACGAAAAACTGAAGAGGTAAGGTTATTTTCTGCTGCTGCTTGGTACCTGCACTGTAATAGCAGTTTTTATACTGAATGCAGTCATTGGGACTGTAAATCCTAGGTTGTTAAATAAGAGAGATAAAGCACTTTTTTATAGTTTACATATATGAGAAAGTCCTCTCAAAAAAATATATCACTCACAGTGCAGGAACAGACATACACACGCTTCTCAGCACGTCGTTTTTAAGTCTCTGATGGTGAGATGACGGCAAGAAATAATTTCCATAAATGACGAAACTTCAAGATTGTTTTGCCAGCATCGATAAAAAAAATAATTTGTAAGAGAAACGATCCCTAAAAGATGGGAGCCCCGTAAAGTCCGAGTTTTTCCTGTTAACTAGAGTGTAAGAACGTCTTTTGGTTGCATTTCGCTCTGAAAACTTGGGCATCAAAAGAGGAGTTGAATTTACAGTCAGGAGCGAGTAATCTTTGCACACAAAGCGTGCTAGTATACAGCGATGATTGTGCACCTGATTCGTTTCATCTTCTAGCATTCCGCAGTTTGTACTGGGAGGAGACGTGATCTCCCCGGTGAAGCACCTGTACGTTGCGGCGCACCACCCACACGAAATGGCAACAGGGTTGCTGGACTCTGTTGTGCAACGGGTGAGGAGTTTTACATCATGCCTAGAGATGCAAAAGTTCCGGAAAGTTCGAATCGCTCGAAAAAAAGTTTTTTTTTTCATGTTTTTTTCTGAGAACAATAGAAACAAAACGCGGTTATTGCTGAGTCGAAGCATTGCCGGCCAAGCCACAGCATACAATGAGCTAGAAACTTTAGTAGTGTTCACCCTCTAGGCATAAATGCGGAGCAGACCCATGAGACTGCTGTCTACTCAGCGATAGGTCATTGGAACAACCCGTCCGCTCCGACCAGAACTCTGACATTGTGTGAACGCGATGGCGTTCGCTTGGAGCAGCCAGACGGAGCTCTAAGTTGGTGGTTGTTGGCGGATTAGAGGCACCTAAGGCACTGTTGGCGGGTTGGAATGCATCGAAGGCACGAAAATTTACGTTTTTGAATTTTGTCGCCCAAAAATTTTGGGCAATTTTTCCGGAGACTTGGAAGAAACCAGAAAAACTTTTTTTTCCCCAAAGTTTCCGTTTTTTTTCCGGGGCTTCGCATCTCTAGTTATGCCACCTGAGAAAATCTTACATGCGATCTTTTTATAGGCATGGGAAGAAGGTATTGCATTGACTCAAGCACGGTACTTGGGTGAGGAGCATCTCAAGAGAGCACCGAGCATCAGAATAACGGTCTCCTCTGCCCTCACCGCAGAAGAGATCAACAAAGTGTATGACGTATTGTGCAAGGCAGCCGAAACTTACTTGTAGTTCAGAGAGTACTCGTTTTTTTTTTTCTTTTGAGAGTTCCTACTTAATACAGAAAAAAAAAGGGCAGCGCAAAAGACTTTGCTGCCTTTTGTTCCGTGTTCAGAGCTACAGGGTGAACAAAAAATGGTCTTCATATACGATATTGGTAGGAGTTGTGCGCAGTTATCTGTTTTGCCCGTTTGTATTTCTGATAAAGTAAAATCAGTTCTGTCGTTTTACAGTGTCACGTCATGTTGTGACATCACAGTGTGCTATCTCGTGCTGCATCATGTCATGAGATCAATAGTTCTCTTCTTGCCTCAATGGCGATGGGACCAGAAGAACATCTCCGATTGTTTGATTTTGTAAATAGCGTAGTAAATGATCAAAGTAACAGAGAACAACACTCTAAAGAATATCAATAAAAGAGGTTGTGAGACGCGTTGTTTTTGCGTCGCATTCTGTTCACATTGATTTGAGAATACTGATCTTGTCTGCTGAGTTTGTGTTCCTGTGTTACTGACTGCATAGGGGCCAACTGCATAAGGGCTTAGGGATCTAGAGCCCCCTCCAGAACTTTGCAAGGGAGACCAGGCCCCCTCTGAGAAGTCTACCCAGCTGACACTCAAGATAATGCTAGGAGGGTATCAGAAAAATCGCATGGTGCAAGTGAACTTGACAACATTGTAAAAATATGCCTCGTGACACGGGATGGGGACACCCCCCACTCAACTCGACCTCTGTGCATGAAGCGGGGGCAAAGTATTCCGTGGCCCCGAGATATTTGTGCCGGAAAAGGGGGTGGGGGTATTGTGTCCCAGTCCCCTTCGGCAGATTGAAAATTCTCCCTCTATGACAGACTTTTCTGGTGGACTGCGTAATCATTGCTATGAAGCAATCTGAATATTTGCTGCATATTATTCAGTGCTGAAATCAGAGTCCATGCTTCTGCGGCTGAAATAAAGCAAGTCGGGCAACATTTTTCACGCAGCATTCCAATCCATCCCATAAAACTTGCAGCAGCATCTAGAAGTGTGCACGCATCGCCTCGCGATATTGCGGTGGTTCTACGTTCTAACAGCAGTTCTTAAAAAAAAAAAAAAACTTTTATGTCTGAAAGTAGCAGGTTACCTTCTGGTATGCTGCTACGCTCAGCGCAAGCTATCTATATTACAGTGTTCCACGTAACGTGATAGTGTCACGCTAGTTTCAGAAGAATGGTGGTCTAGCAGACCGCGTAGGCTGTATTGACCCACGTCGTTCCATTGTTCTCTGCTGCTTGCCCCACCATTTGACCATTGCACACGACCAAGGACGGCGGCTTCCACGGAAGGCGTTGATTGGAGAATGACGTTGGGTGACGTCAAGGCAACTATGACTGCGCAGGCGCGCGTGGGCCGCCGTCGCCAGCGCCGCGGGTTTGATGTGGGCAGAGGAGGCAACTCGCTTTTCATCGCAGACGGCGCGGTGAGAACATTACTGACGGTCCCATGTCGGCGGAGAGCGGCCGGATCACGTTGCACGTCCATACGACGACCGGCGGTCGCATGCAACTTCAGCTGCATCGCAACTGCAGTGTCGTCTCGCTCAAACGCACGCTCTCCGCCAGGCTACGACTTGCAAAGGACCGTATCGTCTTGCTGCATCGGAACAGGTCAGTCACCCACGCGCTGTGCTCAAACTTTCAGCAGCAAGTTGTGTTTCGTGTTTGTGTCGTGATTTGATGCGCAATTTGGTGCTCGGTCGTGCTATTCTGTAATGCATTGCAATCAAAATGAACAAAGCAGACGCGACGACGACGATGATGCATCCCACCACCCCCGCATGCTCGTCCGTGTTTTGAGCGTGCTTCTTTTACTTTTTTTCGGTCTCCCTCGGCTTCCTCCGGGAGGCCGCCCACGGGCTGGCATACCAGACGCCCACGGCGAAACTTCCCGGAATTGCGCTAGCGTGCGGTGAAACTGTACAGCGCTCCGACGAGGCTTCCAGTCCAACTTCCCACGGCCGCCCCCTTCGGCTTTCTTTGTTGCTGTAACCGCGCGTGCTTCTGCGTTTGCCAACTGTGTGAGCTCGAATAAAACATTTGCCAAAGTAGCACATGCCGCTTGCTAAAGGTCAGGCTGACACCTCGGAATGACCTTTCGCTGAAAAGGTTCGCGGATGACACTTTTCCGAACCGACCTTTTTTGTCTTCCCTGACGAAGTGACGTTCGTGGGTGGTGGGAGGTGACGTCAATCAGAACCCCCGGATCGATTTTTCTCGGCGAGGCACGAGGCCTGCGAACCTTGACGTCATTGTGACGTCACGGTGCAATCGATTTTTCTTTGCTGGTGTGTGTTTGCAAACGAATAAGTGGGTCAGTGGAGCTGCAAATGCAAAGAATGTGCAATTGGTTTGCGTACTAATTGACGGCTGAACACCGATTTCACGTACAATACATCATTGCTACGCTAATGACGTCATTAAACTGACAGCGCGAGGGGTTGTCTGCTTCCCGCTGAGGAGTGCATGCCGGCGGGTGGTCACGAAGTGGCTACTTTAACGTGCAAATCGTTTCCTCAGGCAACTTAAAGACGGAACTTTGGAGACGAACAACATCCAGGATGGAGAACGGCTGACTTTGTTGCCCAGTGTCGAAACCGGTCTGCAGGTAATGCTATCGTCTGCAACGCTCTCGAAATGCCATCTGCAATGTGTTCAAGCGTATCTTCTGCAAAAGCTCGCTGCATATTTTCGGTCGTCTTTACGTGAATTTGCGGCGAAGGCTGAATGAGCGTGCTTTCTCCTCATTATTATTGCTCTTCCGTAGGCGGTGAAACCTGAACAGAGTGTAATGCAAGCGCTGGAATCGCTCAGTGACGCTCAGGTGAGAAACGTTTGACGTCATCCCGCGGTTGTCATGGCTACGGATGCTCCGGCGCAACCTTGAAAATGAAAGTAGAAGGAGGAAGGCAGGGGATGTCAAAAACGGGAGCATGAGATGCAGTTAAAGTTCAATATGTTCTGGGTGGGCTGTAAGGGTTGTGTTGTGCTCTTTACAAAAACAATGACAAAACATATGGTTCATTGTACAGTGGCTGCTGAGCATGCTTGCACGTGTGAAGAGTTGCATTATGTAACTCGGCCGTTGTGTGTTTAAGTGAACTGTTTTTGCACGCTGGCTTTGAGACAAGTGCTTGCCATTGAGGAGAGAATTCAGTATGTTGCATTCAAGAGCACATAACATTTGGTGTGCAGTTTCTATCAAATTTGTTGTTTTTACCTTCTCAATATAGTACATTACATTTGCTAAAATACACGTACGTTAGCTGACGACGAGGGATGCTTACAGGTGGAAAACTTTTTATGTGGTCGTGCCCCACTGCATCTGACGATGCGGCTTGGAGATCACATGATCTTTGTGCAACTCCAGCTATGTGCTCCTCCAGAAACCCCCCCAGCAACCCCCACTACCCCTACATGCCCGACGGTTCCCCCCGAAGCATCGGCACCTCGACAAGAACAAAGTGTAAGTTGACGTCGTCAAGTTTTCTCAACGCTTTTTACCGGTCTTATGGTACTATATACAATTAAAAATGTTGAGTAAAATTTTGGGCTGAAACGGAATTAACGATGTTTCATTCTTAAAACTTTATAATATCAGTTTGTCTGTGAAGGTTTGATCAAGAAAGAAATTGGTGCCACACAATTTACAGAATAATCCAACAAATGAGTCATGGTCTACTGTACGGGAGTTTCTGTAGCGAAAAACACAAAAGTAGTGCAAGGTTCAACCTCTGCACCATGGTAGGTGGTGCAGTAGGTGGCACAAATGCACACCATAGCATTCCATGGGTGTCAGTGGTGGGTGCCTGTCACGAGCATTGGTGGAGGCGGTGTGTTATTATGACTTTCACATTTTGAAGCACAAGTAGGAGGCAGTGGGCCACAAACGGCTCTCGTGGGTGCCCCGCCTACTTTCGCTGATGCCTACTACTTTCTCAACGGGGAGTGTCTTGTCAATGGGTCACTGTGTTTGCAAGTGCTGAACGCAGGTTCTTTTTCCTTCGTGGAGATCGTATTTACAATTCTTCGAGCTTCACAATGAACGGCGTGGGTAAAAGGCACTAAAAAGGTGATGTGGCACGTACAGATGCAGACAGAAAGCACACTTTCAATGCTGCTTAACTGTACAACATACATAGGGACATACAACTATCGTGAAAAATCGGGTTTAACCCGAAAACGATGGACCCTAAACACACATCACCTGTTTATACCGTTGAAGATAAACCTGTTCCCTTGTCAGCAACAATCTCAAACTTATTTCAAAGGCTTGTAAACGTAATAATGCACCATCAACAACTCAGTAGTCACTGTTCACTTTGTTTACTCTGTTTACTTTACTGCTTCTTGTAGGAGGGTAGCGAAGCCAACTCCGGCAACAATCCGAATAACAACGCAGACGTGGCCAGCGGAGCAGTGATAGAACGCATGTGTCACCTGGGGCGTGGGGTGTACTCTGGCACCTTCTCTGGGACCCTGAGTCCCGAACTGCAGGACAGAGAGGGTCGTCCGAGACGCCATGTGACCACAATCCTGCACATCCTGCGTGACCTCCTCGGAGCTAGCCATCCTTGGAGGACTGCCACTTTTTCTCCAGGCACGCCGGCTTCAGCTTCGTCTCCTAATCCACTCGGTATGTCCTTACCAGTAGTTGATAAAGAGAAAATGCAGATTGGTGTTTTTTGTAGGCCCCTGGTACATCTCTCGGCACTGTGTTGTGTCTGCTTTATTGTTTGTAGCTTCCTTAGTGCTGTTATTCCTCAGCATGTCAGTTCATAAACTACCCCAACTTGCCACAGTTGTACATGTACCCCCCGTGGCCCTGTACCACAAAGCTGATGATTACCACAACTCAGTACTTGCCAAGGGCATCAGCATTACAGTTACTTTGGAAATTACTTCTACAATGCGTTCTAACATTAAAGAGTACAGAACTGACTTGTACTGTCATAAGTAGCAGGTTGATGTGAGGAATAGTTTGGAATTTGTTCTGACATAGAGTTTGTGTTTCATGGAACGTTTTGGTGTTGCAGTGTGATGTGGGTTAGATGAGTGTAATTTATTTTCTATATTATTAATTTAGGTAATTAGGTAAAGTCTCTAAAGTAAATTCTACGTCCAAAACCTTGTGGGCCTCTCCGACAGAGGGAGCTCCTTTAATTTCTCCTTTTTTGTCGCGAAATGTGTTCGTTAAATGACCTCTCATTTTCTCTCTCTCTCTCTCATTACCACAACAGCTACGCCCCCTCCAACCCCACCTCCAACCGGAGGAGGCACGAACCCCCAGCGAGCCCCTCAGCAACCCCCGTCCCCACTTGTCCCGACAGAAGAAGAGCACCGTCTGCTACGGGGGAAGCTGGACCAGATCCACGCAACCCTGAGGGAACGCCGGAGGGCGAGGCGTTCGACTCCGTACGGCAAAGCCAGCAGCGACGGCACCGTCCTCGTCTGAGGCCTCACCCTTCCACTGTATTCAACTTTCAGTATTATAATGAGCCCTCAATGCTCAAGTGTGGGCTGAGTCAGACACCAAAGTTGCACTCTGCGACGTTTCTTGAACAAAATAGCGTGAGATCGGGGTGTGCCTGATGAGAACGGGTGGCTGCAGGTGAGAGTCGGAAGTGCTTGTCCCGTGTACTCGAGCTATCTCTTCCCACGCGGGCCTCGATGGTACTTCGGGCTGTAGGGGCAAACCAGACAAGAACAACGGAGAAAACAAATTTTTTAATCTCGCTTGCACGGACGTCTTACGACGGCCACTTGATCGGGAATCCGAAAATTTGAAGCCACAACTGTGCTCTCTTTTCCTAGTGGTTATTCTGCTCTCTTATGTACCCTTTATCTACCCTCTATTGTGTATCATAGTGCAGGGTGCACCAACCGCTGTACCACGTAATGCCACGCCAGTGTGCTGGTCGATCACAGCGCTGCGGGCTAGAGAGCACTGTTTACAGCAGCATTTTGGCACGATGCACCAAGTGCAGTGAGACTTGCGAGAATGTGTACCGGGTCTGTGCTGTACCGGGTGCTGTACCGGGTGCACTGCTCTGTGTGTTAGAGTACCATGTTACCACCTGTCGGGTCAGTGCCCATCTACGCTTTTGGCAACGAAACTTTGTCTGCAATAGCTCTCCAGCACACCCTGGGTATCTCTGTATAAATGCAATGAGAGATTTGTACTGGAGCCAGTACCAGAGCACTTTTGTGCGTCGGAGCACATTTTTTTCTTTCTGTTTTAAGTACACGTATTTCATCTTAGCTTTTGCAAAAGTGTTGCTAGTGCGTTGGCATCGAAGTCAATCTTGTCACAAAATTTCTAGTTTTTAATTCAGTGTTTTGCATATAGTGCAGATTGTTCTCTTGACTTTTAGTGCATGCAACATGTACCTGATTTATTAATGCTGCTGCGTTTGACAACTTGAGCCCTGCGTAGAGTAGTGTCAAGGTCAACTGCATGCCGGTACGGGCACGTTTGGCCAACGAATTACGAACCAAAACGCTCCGCCCAGCAGGAATCAAGCTGTCTGGTCATGTACCTTGAGTTTCAGAAGCCACGTTGATAATTCGTTAGCTGTGCATTAACTGAAAGTGTAGGATATGTGGCACTAAAAGCACATGCACCCACGATGCAAGATAAGCCCAGACTTGTAGATAACAGCTACGACAGCTTACGGGGACTATGTCGTTTCTGTCACTTCCTGCAAAATTTTGTGTTCAATTTGTCTCACTCTAAATGCTGGATGGATTATTCTATTTGATACGCTGACGTGTTATGGATTGATAGAAAAAAAAAAAACTTTCATATCTGTTTCACTTTAGAGCAACTGCAATGTACTAATCGCAATAACTGCAGCACTTCGTGTTACACTGTATCGTATATTTTCAGTATTAGACTACGTTGTTTATTTCATAAAATTCCTATTTGCAAAGTAGAGTGTAGAAGACAGAGGTCTTTTTTTTTTTTTTAGTCTTGTGCAGTCGAACTACAATAAGTCATTTGCTTGTTGACCTCGCAAGTTGGTTGCAGTATTATCGAATCTTGCAGTTTTTCCCTTTCCTCCGAGAAGATTTTTTTTAGTCGTGCAAGTGGTGTAAACTGTGTGTTTGAGGGCGCAGTTAAGCCGTATCCAATACAGGTGTGCTCCATATCTGTCAGGACGGGCGTTGGTCCGATTCAACAACGATTATACTTTGTGCAGCATTACTTGCAGAAGTTTTGTTATTGTAAAGTATTATCCAGTGTGTTCTCTTCCCACCGTGCAGAGGTTTCCTTGTTTCAGGGATTGTGAAATCTGGGATGAAAAATTTTTCTGAGCTCCTACCCTGCCCCACATGTCGATGTTTTACATAAAACGTACAAGGATTTCGGAAACCTAGATCAGTATGCCCAGCTTTCATGACATCTGGATACAAATATACTGGCATTTCTGGGTTTATAAGTCGTGGGTCTGGATCAAAACACCTCAACTGTCCGATTCCTGCCCTGCGTGTATGATCGTGTGTGGTCTGCATTGTGCATCCCTCTCGAAACAAGGAAGACCTTTGCGTGTATGTGGGTAGTATGTAATTAGTATTTTGTTTTGAGCTGGATGTATTACCATAGTGAATGCTTTATTTTCTGTAGCCTACCTCAGTATTTCACTGTGAATGTACATCTCCCTCCCACATGTATTACAGCTGCCTTGTAGAGAGGCAGACCAGCTACAACTGGAAACAAATGACTACTCAATGTCGTTAGTCCTTTTAATATGCAGTCAACGATGTACATTCTGTTTATATGAGTCATTGAACTTGGATGCGCCACGACTTCAAGCATAGTGCTACGGAAGTTTTATTCGATCGTTTTTTTTGTAACCATAGGCTTCTCCTATTTCAATATTGTTGCTGTAGGTAATAAAAGCATGATGTGTGTTCTCAGAACACATCAAAGTTTTTTAGTGCCGAGTTCTTTGTGTGTTACAACCAGTTAAAACTCTCATCCTGCTATTGCTGGCGATGACATCTGTTGAACACTCAATGGAAGTAGTTCAACGTTCAATCAGCGGTTTACCCAGGATCCCAAGCACAGAGGGGTGTTGGCAAAAATTGGGGAGGTCATTATTATAATTACGTCATTACAGCTTAACATATTATTACAGACGTGTGTCTAAGGCTGAAATCGCAAGGGCACCTCCTGTAGGGGGTATACTCCCTACAGGAGGTGCCCCCCTACCCCCTACGGGTATACCCACAGGTGAAAAAGTTAGGGAAGTGTCACAACATTTGGGGGGGATCTAGGGGGGATTCAAGTTCAACTATCTGCGCAGCTCCTCAGGTTCCTTCTCTCCCCTGTTGTCCGTGGACCAACGTCGTTGGTTCCTCTCCCAAGCAAGGGGCTCTGTTGATCTGTTTAATGGTTGAGACGCTCCTGGTTTATTGTTGCCTTGTGAGTGGACAGACACTTCGTCGCGTGGTTTCTCCAAACTTTACCCCTGCGAAGAGACAGACCAACTCCACCACGAATGCTATGTCGGCGGTGTGTGACCTCTCATCTGGCAACAATGTACAAACAAAATGGCGGCTGGAAGTGAAGGGAATTCGTTTGCTGTGAAAATATCAAGAAGAAATGAATTGCTGCGGCCTCATGTTCCAAACTGGAATGTATTTTCGCTAAATCACGACATGTGAGAGCGGTATGTCTGGCAGCGTTTCGACCAGAACGAGAACGGTACGCGCAACACAGCCATTTTCACCGGATGTAAAGCTTGGCGTCCGTTCCAACAAAAAGAAGCATCGTAAAACTCAGCCCAAACTGAGGCCGTGCATAAAATGCAGCAAGTCATCAAGGTCAGTAGACTAGCTAGACTCGCACATAGCTTTATTTCTTAGGCGTCTCAAAATTACTTTCGGTTTCTGGCAGGCTTCCTCACAAATCACTATGTGCTGTCTGCATGGAGGTGTGTGCCGATCCACAATTCCAGGCAAATGTGAGCAGATCTTGAACCGGACGCTTATTGGAGGTACTAATACCCACTTGATCTGTGCTTGAAGGTAAAACAGACGCAACTAGAAGAGAAAAAACGTTACCTCGACGAAGCACAAGCATTCGCGGCCGACTTAGCGAAGAGCATCAATAACCCTGCGGCCGAGCGGCTGTACTGTCCAGTGTTTAGGACGCCGCACGGCGGGTGTGGATGTATGCAGAAGTACCTAGTAGGAACAGGTAAAGTTTTACTCCGGTTGCGTTTTCGGCTGTGTGGCTCGAAGTGACTAACTGGTTTGCCCGCAGACGATGGCACTCATAATAGAGCCCGCATATTGCTACAGTTGCTTCAAGAAGCAAAGAGACTCGCTCAGCAGAAATGTTACAACTGGAGTGACGTAAGCCATATATTTCCGTTTGGCTTTCAGCCATCAAGCATGATTTGTGGTGACTAATTCTTTTCGTTTAGGCCAAGTGTCGCCGAGGTGGCCAGTCTGTCGGACTGGGCAACGGTCAGAAACGTAGCAGCTCTTTTGAGCTGTTTGTCGCGGAACATCGCCCTCGGTTGAGGGATCTACAGCTGTGCGAGCGTGCCACACAGAGGGTGCTCTTCTACTCAAACAACTTCTTACATCGGGTGCTTAAAACAGAGCCAAATGTAAGTTATTGATTGTGGTGCCACTGGTGCAGCATATGATGCAGAAGATCTAAAGATGCCAAACGTCTTCTGACATCTTCTGACCATAAAGTCTGCACACAAGTTGGCACTCGCGAAAGAAGTCAAAGCAAAATGTCATCTTTACCAGTGCAGAGATGACACATAAATCGTGACATCATCACGATCATGAATGACATCATAACATGAATCGTGAATGAATGACAACAATGCTTTGGCAGTAGTTAACTGAGCTTAGGAGTGGTAGAGTCACTAGATAGGGAGAAGAGTAGTGACGCTGATCCATGCCGGCGAGAGAGACCGCCATCCTGGGGACCCGACATGGATGGCGTGTTCGAAGGAGAAAACACGTGACACGATCGGCCCAATCGCGGACTCCGAACGGCGGCTCCGGTGCGGAAAAGGAACGCGATACTCTGTACCCCTATTTAATGACTCCAGTCCTCACTGCATATGTGAAAGTTTTCAGAGCTCTTATGAGCTTCATTACTAAAATACAGATGCTCTTTAAAACGCAAAAGGTGTCCGTGGTTAATCCAAGTATAAATTGTTACGCTTCCAGAAGGGGCAGCGTATACAGCGTACGAAGGGCAAAGCAGCTCTTGGTCTACTTCAACCCATAGAGGAGCTGCCATCGGAAGCTTGCTGCCGCCGCCGTTGCACCGCATTGGCGCGACAGTACAGAACTCTTGTCCAGCAGTGGAGAGATCGCTCACAAATGGGACAGATGGAGACCCGCAGAGTTTTAGCCGAAATGCTCACGCCTTGCGCGGCTACAGCTACGAACTGCTACAAATTCATCTCCTGGGTAAATGCTCTTTGAATGCGTGCAGATAACGGAATGGATTGGATGGATGGAACGGATTGGATTGGATGGATCTATTTTTGCAGGTGACTGGATGCAGCTTCACCACAATATCCAGAGTCAGTCGTCAAATGCAGGAAACCGGGGGTGACAGGGATCCACCAGAGCATGGACTGAAAAAGTTGTTTCAGTCAAAAAACCTTCCTGAGGAGGGCGATGAGCAAACCTCTACGCTGCATGACATTACATGATGTCATCACCTATCAGCAGTGTCCCATCTCGGACTGAAAATTTGGCAGTGTCGCGTAATATTAATGTGCTAACGATTAACAGGGAAACTTACAGCAAAAGCAGCTACCATCAACACATGTGTGGTTGACAGTATTAAACATTTGAGTGTTTATTTTCGGTAAAATAATGAGTATTTGTTTCATAGTAATCCCTTATTTTGTATATGGCTGTTGCATTGATGATACACATTCACTCTGAGAACTCTGCGGCACGAATGTCATGAACGCGGTCGTAGAATTTGTCATAAATTTTCCTGATGATGAGTATCTCGTCAATGAGTGCTTGGGTGACCATTTGCACAAAGGCCAGCATGATTACAATCACCAAGCAGAGCCCTGTGATGAGGGTGACGTTTTCGCGGATGTAACGGTGGGCGGCGTCCAAGCAGTTTCCTGTGTTCACCTGCATGGAACATATTCGTAGTAAGAGATCTAGTGTACTACATATACAGGGTGTCCCACCGAAAAAAAGCCAGGGGCTAAAGAAAAAACGGAATGCTCTACACAAATGGAACCAACTGTACGTGCTTGTGTGGACGATTCCAGCGCCCTCCGGTGTACATTGACCTTGAGATTAGCGCTTGGAGACCATCCTTGGGCCACGTCACACAAGAGGAAGATATTTCACCTGTTTCACGGCACACCTATCGGAGTGCACTGCAATCGTCGCGCGCGGGCGCCGAATTATGGGGAGCGCTCTGTGGTGCGCGCGGCTTTTTAAACCCGGGAAAAAACGAAACCACAAGCCATTGCAACCTCGGACCACTTCAGTTGAGTCTTTTTCGACGTGTGCTACAACTTCCTCATTGACATCTTAGAGCTAAAACCGATAATTACCGCTAATTAACTGACAAGGGGCGATGAAAAAATTATTTTTGGATAGACCACACAACTGCCAAGCACGTACAGTTGGTTCCATTTGTGTAGAGCACTGTTTTTTCTTTAGCCCTTGGCCCTTTTTCGGTGGAACACCCTGTATATGGACAGCTGTTATGCTGTCACTATGGCCAGTCGGCAAGGCTTCTTTTTCATGATGGCAGAGAGGATGCGCTTGTTTTGTATTGTTTTGTTCCGTATTGAAGTATTAGGATCTTGCCCTAGGTACTATGTTCCCGTACGCCGAACTGCGGCAATACTGGTGTTACGCTATAGGGGCACAGCGTTTTACGGTGATGTCTACGCAGTTATTCGCTGTGTTGGAACGAAATGCTCCGTCTTAGAGACACACCACGTGAACTTGTTCGATCTTTCTGACATGCTGCACAAATAGAGCGATGAAGTTGTTCTTGTCACCACGTCTATCAGTCGTGTCTAGGCGCGAACACTACAAGCATGCGTCCGTTTTGAACGCACCCTGATATTACGATATAGCGTTATAGGTGGGATTTTCGTCACATGGTGCCCGAGAATCAAGATACCTTGAACCATGCGTCGTAGTCGGTCATGTTGAGCACTCCATGACCGCAATACAGGCTGACAACACTGTCAGTCTCGTTGCGTTTGCAGCACGAGTAGGGTACGGAGCACCGTTCGTAGCTCGGATTGGATCGGCTACAATTGAAGTAGATATTATCGTCCCAGTCCCGGAAGGCTCTCTCAGATATGCCGCAACAGCGCAGGTACTCCTGCAACGAGAAGCACACCGAAGTCAGTTGTACCGTAGCCGACACCTCCTGTCCCCGACCGTGTATTCAGACGAGCGACATCCACAGGGAATATTCAAGTAGTAGACAAAGCAAAAACTGCCCACGAAGCTGAAGTTCCGCCGTAATATCGGAAGTGACGTACTGCGCACATTGCAGACGACACCATCGACCCTGCCGTCTGATGCGGAACATATAGACCTCTACCTGAGAAACGTCATCATGACGTTGGTAGACAGACTGAAACCGGAACAAATCGGAAGGGGAGGGCTGGGTTCCACGGATTAGCACTTGTTCGCTGCCTCCTATTGAAAGAAAAGTAGGACCGAAGGTCGCGTCCCTTTCAGAGACCATCGTAATCCCCTCAAGACCGTGGCTTTCGGGCGCGATCTTGTTCGCCCCTAGCTTAACCTAACCTAACCGTAGTTCAACTGTACCAAATTGGTGGCGCTGTCGAACACTATGACACTTATTTACAAACAAGGAGAGGTCTATCGTGTTGAGCAACACGATATTTCCCATGGTTAGCGGAACTCCAGAACACGTGACGTTTAGCGCTTGCGCGCCCACGGGGCAGCAGGAAGCTGTGACGTTTTTCGTAGCTTTCGCCGAGGTATTCTGGGGAATGTCTCTGGTGTGACTGGAACCCAACTGACTGAAAAAGTTACGGAACTGTTGAAACATGCACGCCGTACCTGTATGGTGTCTATCAGTTGTTGGAAGTCCGGGTTGTCGCGATAGTGCAGGACGAGGTTCTGGGTGAGAGTAGAGCGGAGAAGCCGCTTGAATTGTGTGGGCAGGAAGAAGACGAGCAATCCCATTACGAGGTTGATGAGAAGCAGAGCTGTGATGAAGTAGGAATAGGTGTTGAGCAGGCAGGTGTTCTCCCGCAACGCACCCACACAGCCGCAGAAGGACAGGGATAGAAGGGCCGCACCCAACAGCATCACGGTGATCTCCACACGGACCATAATCACACTGCACTCCAGAAAGAGAGCAGTCATAAATTACATATCTTGGTTCTGGAGGCCCTAGCAGGGTCTGCGCAAGGCGCGCCACTTGGGTGCACCTTTCATGATTTCTGTTAACTGTCCGGCGGACCTTTCGATATTCAAAATAATTCACGGCTGGCACGTAATGTTCCGCCGAAGGCGCCGCAACGGTCGTGGAAGGTTGAAATACGGCAGTCGTCGAAGACGCCAGACCGCACTACGAACCACTACGCACCTTTCGATTGCCGATAGAGTGCGCTAACCAATTGCGCTACGCTGGCATCTGCATTCCGCCGACTTTCCAGTGAATATCTAACGACTAACGGGATCTCACTCAATCGGCAGTCGAGAGGTGAGTGATTCGATTCTCGCCACTGTCTCTTTTTTTTCTCGGTGCTTTATGTGCTTGGGTGCGATAGACATTTACTTCTATGTCCCCCACCATAGCTAATCGACATTATGGTTGTGTGGCCGTTCTTATGACTGCTGAACGAACTGTACTAATGCAACCCACCCTCCTACAGAATCCATCCTATCTACCTGTAGATGTTATTGCTGGAGCTGAAGGAGGAATACTGGGACTGGTTCCAGGTGTCGATGTAGGCATAGAGGCCGGCCATGATGAGTAGGAAGCCAAAGAGCCAAAAGCAGATGTTGAGGCTGACGAGTGGATAGCGCACGTACGGGTTCACGTCGAGCTCCACCGTGGTCTCCGACACGTGCATCTCCGTCGACACCGCCACATTCTTCCGTAGCGGCCCAGGGCTAATTTCTTTGACACCGGTCGATAGAAGGTCTTTCCCCTCTGCGGTAGTGCGATCCTGCAGTATCAAACTGATATTGACTGAATGCGCTCCTATTCGCGGCAACCTACTCAGTACATTGAATATAACGATTTTGAGGCCAACACCGAAAGTGGGACTGGGTACAGCTGAAATAATTGTTCTGGAATCGCCCTGCACGAACGGTGAATAAATGTCAATCTTGAGACCCTTCGAAGCAACCCGATCATCTAGGTACCGAGTGAGCCATTTAAATGCATTCGCTGCCGTCTATACTGTACACTGTGTCTGTGCGGTTACTACATACTTGAGATGGTTCTCGTTGTGGAGCCGTGTCACTCTCTAATCCGGCTGCCACGTCATGGTTCTTCGGAGGCTGCTCTGTTTCGAGAACGGGATCTTTCCCAGACGCTTCCGTTCCAAGCGCAGATGGAACTGACGTAACATTTCCTTCAGCGTTGTCTTCCAAGAGGTGCGACTGGGACGCCTTTGGACTGGCCTTCGGTGGTGACGGTAGTAAATCGGGGCTAGAGTGCGCCTGGTGCACGGATGTCCCCACAAGTTCTGGAATAATTGACGTTGTGTGTTCCGAAGTAATGGCCTCCGGGAGGTGGGGCTCAGACGCCTTCGGACTTTCCTTTTGTGGTGGCGGCGGTAGAGTGGAGCAAGACTCCTTGCGCGATGATGCATACACGTGTTCCGTCTCCTCCGGAGGCTTGTCTGATAAGGTGCCCCTTCTCTTTCGACGATGCTTCTTCAGTGAAGGTTCGGGACCCGGCTTGAGCTCTCCAGTTTTGTCCTTCCTCGTAGATGTCTTCATGGGCGATGTACAGGTTCCATGATGCGTGGTTACCTCGACGCCATCTGCCTTATCGGGGTCCAAGAAAGGCACTGTCTCGTGACTTGCGGCCGACATGGGACCAGAGGTGCAGCTGGGACCTGACCCTGCAGAAGTAGCGTCGGCGGCCTTACGCGTGTCGGCATCATGTCCACGACGGCTGGACGTGGAAGTCTTTCTCTGCTTGCGTTTAGACTTGGTCTTTGTGGTTTCCATGGTGAATGGATCTCCAAGTGGGATGTGCTCCCGATGTGATTGGCGTTGCTTGTCTCTTAAGGCAAGCTTCTAAGATTCCAATGCGCGAACCTATGTATTGGCACGTGCTGAAAGGATGGTGGCTGTTGCTCCTCGAGCGGGATGGCGCGAGGATGGTATCGGGATGAGCTTCTTCTTCTTCCCATGGATAATGGCCATTAGCCACAAGGGAGCTTGGCCAGGGTTATGGCATTGACTATCTAGACTATGACATGACTATGACAAACTGGACGGAGGATGTGATGGTGGAGGTGACGGAAGTGGTTAATGAGGGAAGAAGCTGGCTTCTTCCCTCTTCTTCTTCATCCACCAAGGGAAGTTGGCCAGAGCTGAACTGTAGGCTAAACTTGACTATGTTTCCTAGCTGTGATCGATGGGGATGCTGAATGTGTGCGCACATACAGTGGGCAAAAAGAGGTACAGAGATGCATTGCAATCTGCGAGGGAGCACGTGAAAAATGAGGAAGTACACGCGTTACATTGACCATGTTACCTAGAAGCGGATTACCTAGCGGTTACCTAGGGAGCGATGAACAAATGGTGTGACGCAAGATGCCACGGGCCGACTCCACCTTTCCGTGTCAACTGCCCCAGATAAGTTAGTGGTAAAGTAAGGTAAGTAAGTAGGTAAAGTAGGTATAAGGTAAGGTAAAGAAGTTAGTGGAAGAGGAACTCCTATCTTTGACAAAGGTACAACCACACAGCTTTTACAGAGGCGATCAAAGATTCGACAGCTAGGAAATGCCCTACCATTTCACCCTGCCCGTAGTGGATGGAGTGGAGTGTCGTTTGAGAAAGATGAAGCGGTCTCTGCCTGCCTTGTTGGTGGCAAGTTGCTCCCATCTGCGGCCGCTTCTGAAACACCTTGTACCTCCCGCTTCCTCCCTCCCCTCTGCTATGGCTTCCTTCTACTAACATGTAGCATGTAACATGTCACCGTGGGTCTCATGAGCCTCTAGAGATTACCCCGCACGAAACCCTGGCCAATCGCCCTGTGTGGCTGGTGGCCACTGTTCCTAGTGGCGGAAGAAGAAGAAGAAGTTGCTCCCTTAGCCCGCAGTGGGTGCACGTTGGGAACGTGCATGTTCCTGCAGGTGCATATAGAAACTGAGCGCAGGGGCATGGCAACGAAGGCGCGCCAAACAAACCTCGGTCCGTCGCGAGTCACATGACTTACAGCAATCCTGCTGCCAGGGGAAGGACAGGTGCTCGTAACCAGGAGTACGATGCCAAGATAACTCCAGGAACCGCCTATGTCTGGCTCGAGTGACTTCTGCAAGTGCAGGCAAGACTGCGATTATGTGTCCAGACAGGGATGTCCTTGCTAGGCTGTCCGCTCTCTCGTTGAGAGGAGCCTCACGGTGACCGGGTACTCATGTGATTACAAGCTCGGATATGTGGCTGGGTACGAGGACAACGATGTACGTATTTTAAGGAGTTTGAGGTGGTGGCCAAAACATATATTACTGATAAGGAATCTGATATGCACCTTCCCGAAGTTGCCAGGGACTTTCCGAAGAGTCAGAATCATGGCCAGAAATCCACTTTCATAAGGAGGAGTACAGGGAACCGATATTCTGGAGTAGGTCTTAGAGACGGCTCCGCTCAATTTTTCCTCACCCGCGTTCTCGTTATGAAACATGAATGCGCGGGATGTAGTCCAATATCGGCTATGGCTGCAGGCTATATACCACGTCCACATAACGCCGCCGCAACGCTGGGGCTGTACACTCTGAGAAAAAAGGGTGGACCAGTTCAGGAGGTAATATTTGTCGCATATGTTGTGCCGAAAAGGTTGCAAAGTTCTACCTGCTGTTTGTTTATGTGTGTTTTTTTTGCACCATATGTGCAGTGGCGTAGCCAGTGGGGGTTTGGGGTGTTCAACCCCTGAAACTGTACCTACTGTGGTGATTTTGGGAAAGGGAAACGAGGGTGAAATCCTCCTCCCATGTAAGGTTTCAATAGAACCCCTCCCGAAATATTTTTCTAGTTGCATATAGGCAGGCCTATGGCTGCTTATGGGCAGTCAAATAAAATAAAATAAATTATGTCAGCAGGATATTTCTGTAACAAGCATACGCTCAAAGCTACGGTCAAACACACAGCCACTGGCCACTGGCTGGTGGCCACTGTTCCTAGTGGTGGAAGAAGAAGTACCACTTCGTTCCACACTTCCAGCGTAGAGTATCCAACTCCGCGAGCTCTTACTTACCTGGAATGGAAAGCTACGGTCAACCACACAGCCATACATCTACAATGACTCTACATCTGAGTTATGCAAATAACCACGACATGCACGATGCTTGCCCTTGTGCCATGGAGCCAAAACAAGCGAACTTCAGCACCTCCACCGCTTCAACCATCACATTCTCCACCAACCATCACATTCTCCACCCAAATTTTCACCGTCAGCCATGGTACAGTTAAACATTGTCATAGCCCTGGCCGATCTCCCTTGTGGCTAATGGCCATTCTCCGTGGGACGAAGAAGAAGAAGATATTCCGTCGACGCCGTCGTGTACCGTGGTCACTAGTGACACGTGCACTCTATTCTTGCACGTTCACATCACTAGCAGAGGTTCAGAATCTGTGTGGAAGAAGGTCCCAGCTGACATCTTTACTGAGCTGGGCCTTCCCCGTTAGCTCCATTCGAGAATCTCACCTTTGTACTTTGGCCAGACCTGCGCAGCCCTGCCTTCTAGTTGTTCCCCGGCGCTCCCTTCTGAACATCAACACTGTCCTGCCAGGAAGATCCCGCTCCTGCACACGGAAGTCCGCTCCCACATCCCGAGTGTAAGGACGTGCCGCGGAAGAAACGCAAACACCACAGGAAAGACAAGATGGACGACAAAGGGAAACATAAGCGAAAGTCGCCTTCGGCGAAAGCGAAGGAGCCTCAGGGCTCCAAGGAAGACGCTAGTCCTCAAAGCCCAACTAATGTCAGCTCCAGCACAGGACAGGAAGCAGTGCATCCTGATTCCACTGGCAGTTCTTCGGGTGGGGGTGCTTCCGGTAATGTGACCGAAAGCAAGCCCGTGGACGTCCTTGTTTCTGATGTTGAGGTGGTGAGTCGGGCCTCCCCGCATTCGTCTTGTATAATTGCTCAGGCGTATACTGTCCAGTTCGTCTGTTGGTGCAACGGTGAGGACCTGCTGGGTCGATGGCTTCAGCATGTGCAGCGTCTGGTTTGGGCACCTAAATGAGCGCTGCTCTTAACGTATCATTGATTATGGGTCTCCATTGATTATAATAATGGTTGTAGCACTTTCACTTTGTTTCAAACACTATCAACCGTTTCAGCTCAAACCATCTCAAAGCAACGCAATGACCGACGCGGAGGCGCCAAACGTCCGCTCGCCTAAAGATGAACCGTCGAAGCCGAGTGCAGGACCTGCAAGTACAACATCAACTCCCGTACAAGGTACTGCTATAGACCCATCTTTAAAGCCTGCGGTTGCACCAGGACCTGCCACAGCACCTGCACGCGCTCCTTCCGATCCCGTGCCTGTGGATCCTGCTGGAGCGGTGACTGGTCGCTGGGAGGCGCGAGGATCAGACGTCGTACCTTTTACCAGGTCTGCTTACTCGGCGAAGCAAGATCAGGAACCATATCTGGTATACGCTCTTTCACGTCACGCCGACAACATGATTCTTTAGTTCTTTTGATTACGTCCCCTCAGGAGCCGACGACGATGCCGACGACGATGCGAAAGACGACACCGGCAACGTCGTCCATGCTAGTACCGACCGAGACGACATTGCTCCTGGATGTAAACCCGTATGTGCGCTTACCGCTCGTCCTTCTCAACATGTTCATCTGGTTTCTCGGGATTTCCATCATCCTGGTGGGCCTCTATGCCTACTTTGAAACCGGAGGCGACGCGCGTTATTCGAACACTCGAACCTTGTACAGGTACGATATACATTGCAGTAGCAACGGCCACCGCAACCATGGGCGTTCCAGGAGATAGCGCCCTCTCCCCCGGGACTCGACGGTCACCTGTAAAAAAATGCGTTGGCTGCTCGGTCGCAGGTCATCATGATTTATTCTCAGATGATGTCATAATAATATGCACCCTCGAGTAGAAGATTAAGTGGGGGTTGCGCACGCTTGGGAATAATCCTGGGAACACCCATGGCCCGTACAGCTCCCGTCAAATTTAATGATAACAATGGAAAAAATGTGGCCTCCTTCCCGAGCGCGATTACAGCAACCCTTCGGGCCATGAGGAAATCTTGATGGAAGAAAATTATTCTGTTTAACGAAAGGATTTTGTTCACTTAGCATTCCTCCAGTGCCCCTAGGCCATCACGCTCGGGAATGTGAGAGAATTTTTTACATTGTTATTATTAACTTTGACGGGAGCTGTACCAGCATCAACTGCACAATGTGAAAATGTCCCCATTCCACCACCCTTCTTTGCCTCTTCGGAAGTAACCCAGATGTATTCAATCACGTGCTCCCGTAATCCGCTGAAGTAGAGCATTTCCCCCCTGTTGCAGTTGGATCCTGGTGCGGCTAGAGGTAGCAGTGATGGCAGTCGGAGCGACGATGGTGTCATTGTCCTTGTGCGGGTGTTTGGGGGCGCTGCGTGAGAATACTTGCCTGCTCACCACCTATTCCTACTTCATCACGGCTCTGCTGCTTATCAATCTTCTCATCGGCTTGCTTGTCTTCTTCCTACCGTCGCAGTTTAAGCGCTTTCTGAGGCACACGCTCACCAAGAACCTCGTCGTCCATTATCGTGACAGCGCGGACCTTCAGGAAATAATCGATTCTGTGCAGGTACTGTGAAGGGACTGCCCTTCAGTCAACACGAACCCCCTTAGCCCTAGTGCAAGGTATCATATAGTATCCCTTCGTCCGCGCCTCCTCCACTGGCACGGTCGGTGGCTTGTTGCAACGTCACCTAGTCAGAAAAACCCTGCCTAATGGCTCCTCCTGGTGAGTGGTATTGCTGAAAAAGCCCGCCGCAGTGGGCCTCACAGAGGTAGGCAACGTCACGACTGACGCTCTGATGGAATGTGCGTCCTGGGCCGACTTCTAATGGGAACTGTGCCGACGTACGTCTGACAGTGTCTGAGCAAAAATCCCGGACAGCACAGCCGGCACCGGGATTCGAACCCGGGTGCCTCCCAGTCTCTACGTGACATGGCCAGCACGCTAACCACTCAGTCACGCGAGCTGGTAATGTCTCATCCCATCCTGCGTAGACACGTACCGTGTATTCACACGAGCGACATTCCCCCAGAAGCGGGAGATGCGAAAAGCGTCATAGCTTTCTGCTGTCACGTGATCGCGAGCGCTCGACGTCGTGTCTTCACGTACACTGCTAACCGCTGGTAATATCGTGCTACCCAGCCACAAGATATTCCGTAGCAGACGACAGGAAAACACACTGACTGTGCCGTCTGCTAAGTGTCGTCTGCTAAATGCGAGGTACGCCACTCCCTATATTCCGCTCTGTGTGAATGCTCAACATAACACGGGACGGAACTTCGGCTCTGTGAGCAGTGTGTTCCCTTTTTCTTCCACTAGAATATTCCGTGAGGATGTCGCTCGTGTGAATACACGGGTAGAGTCGCGATGTCGTCTGCTTCACCCAATCGCTGCATACGATTTCAAATACAGGCTTTCTGTGGCTACCAGTGGAGTCTCATGATGGCTCTTCTACATAGCTACGCCGAAAGCATGTCGTGACTGGCGCAGTCTTAACGACTACATCACGATGACTTCTCCATGTGACCATTGACGTCACCACGTGACCGTTTAATGACGTCACGTCGTTTAAGGCGGACTCTCTTAAGAAAGTCTATTGGGAATTTTCGTTCGAAGGGTTCTCGCAAAGCTCGCTAAATTTCTACACGAAATAGGTACGCGTGTGTACCCCTCGAGTTCATCTAGGGAATGACATATTTTTTGAAGACCTGACTCGATGCACTGATTTTTGGCGAATTAAAGTTTGTCAAATTTCCAATACATGGGAGTCTATGGGAGACGCAACAAAATCGCTTCTCTCGGCCCGCCCGCCCGCGATGTTTAGGCCAAAATGATGTCATTCCCTAGAGTAACAGTCGGGGAATCGATTGCAATCAACAAATTCAGCTTGCAGCAGTTTTCCAGATCCCTGCGAATGAAAATACAGTCGAACTCCTTTACAACGAAACTCAGGGGACAGCAAGAAAAATTTGCAGTAAAGGTATTTTCGTTAAAAAGGATGTGCATTATTGGACCTATAGGGCTCCAGCGGGACCGCAAAAAAAATTGCTGTAGTGGTATTTTCGTTAAAAAGGTGTTCGCTATAAAGGAGTTTGACTGTAATGACTTTGTCGTTTTCTAGCATGCCCTGCACGCTGGCGCCGATCACATTGCTTCCCCAAAGCGCAGGAGGAAAACAAAGCGAAGAAAACAATTTTGTGATGCTGCAGCCAACTCTCTCCGGAAGCGAACTTCTAACTAGACCGCATGAGTCCGCCTTAAGCGATCAGGCTGTTTGCTCTAGGTGGCGTTGCTTGTCCTCAGTCATCTAGGGAGCCTACGTGAGTTATCTGTCGTCTCCAATTTCTCCCTTCAGAAAAATAGATAGTACAGCTATAGTGACTTCCAACCGCAATAGTACGGCAAACGAGAGTTTTTCGTCAAGCGGGCTGAAGTGGCGAAATCGAAGCGTAAATGTCTAATGTCTATGTAAAAAATAGGGTGACTACTAATCCAGCCTCCGAACGTTTGTATTGTGCAGACAGACCTTCAGTGCTGCGGTGTGACTCAGCGCTCGTTTCGCGACTGGAACGACAACATCTACTTCAACTGCAGCCATAGCAATCCAAGCTACGAACGATGTTCCGTGCCACATTCATGCTGTCGACGAAATGAAAGCGATCCTGAAGCCAGTTTGTTCTGCGGGCGCGGGGTCCTCAACAAAACCGACTTTGATGCCTGGTATACGGTTAGTGTTGGGAGCTATCTTTCATATCCGTTTGAAGCGTCAAAGTATATTCAGGGTCTGACTTTTTCGGGTTAAATGTATCTCCCGGATCCGAGGGAGGCGGGGGGAGCGGGTGCTATTTTGAAATCCGAAATTTAGGGTGAAATCGGGTGCAATTCTTACAATCGGATGTTACCGGGTGACTAACCTAACCTAACAGGTGCACACATTGGTCAAACATGCGTTCATCGCGATTTATAGTCACAAACACCACATGATGTAACATTAAACGTGCTACGCATTCCTGTTGTACTCAGACGTGTGCACGTGAGCGTGATACATAACACGTAACACGTGCGTGATCGAATTCGGGGAGAAATTGGTCCGAAACTCATTCGGGAGGGAACAGTCAGGAGGAATTGTGTTCAACACAAAAAATGTATGTTGTAGTATATAAGTTGTATGTATGTGCTTGAGGTACAGATCCTGAGAGACAGATCGCCAGCAACATACACACGCACCTTTTAACCGATGTTACTCACCACGCGTCTTCCTCGCTCTTCCCTCATTGTGGGCAAACCTTTCCCTTTCCTTTTTAACAATGAAACATATTCCCCCTCCCCCTCGTATCTTGAGGCGCGAAATGTGGCGTTACAGGGAAACGTTACGCTCCTGTAAAGCGTGCTTTGGCTGCCGCGCTTTGTTGTGCTGCCGTGAAGCCCACTCAACGAGCAATCACCCTTTTTTTGTGTGTGTGTGTGTGTCTATCGGTAGGTTGCAGTTTGCGAATGTGCTGGAAGCGCAAAATTCGAGTTTAACGAGGAGTAATGCTTACTTGGCATGTGCGTGTGTTACCAGGCGCGTAGACGGTGTCTATTTCTCAAAATTAAAAATTAATTTAGATGAATAGTTTGGGAGAATACAAACGTAAATTCAGTCCTTTGTGGCACACTGACGACAAAATGAGGGACGACCGTTTAAGCGCAACTACAATAAGCTCAATTTAATGCGTTTACCAGTTACATGACGAACGCCGACGTCAGGCATGTAACGAACTTGAGTGACTACATGGAGTGCTAACATGAGCGTTCTTTCTTTTTGTTGACTCGAAAGGTGTACACGAACAACTGTGTGGATGCTGCGCACAGCTATGTCCGGCAGCACGTGACCCTGATCACCGGGATGTGCCTGGTGGTGGTAATCCTGCTGGCCTTTGTGCAGATGGTTACCCAGGCAGTCATAGACGAGATCGTGATCATCAGAAAGATCTACGACAAATTCTACGACAGAGTCCACGATATCCGCGTGGCACAAGGCCTGTCGACCGAATCACCGCCCACACCTGTCCCTAAACGCCACTGATTCCAATTATATACATTATATGTTATATTAATATAATGTCAATATGCGTTATGCATTCTTATGGCGTCCCTGTAATAAAGGTTCGCTCTATGATGCTGATGATTTGACGTGTTGCAGCACTGCTGCTGCACAATACGGTATGGATGTCCAACGAAGAAGTTCCAATGGAGTGTGTTTACCTGGATGCTGTACCGAGGACTCTCAGCTCGGCCCCAATGTATATATAGCGGACATGTTTTACTCAGAGTCGAAGTTACTATGCAAGCAAACTAAGTTACTAACGAAGTTGCAGGTAATAAAAGTTCCTAAGGTACTTTGAAAAAGTAAGGAAAAAGTTACTTTCATGTTACTTGTTACCTACTATACACTTCAAGTTTTAATCTCTACACAGTGCCCTCTATCATAATTACACTGCTCGTCGCAGTCTCCTAATGTACGGTGCTGACGTCTCACCACGCAGATCGCGATGTTCGGAACTAAAGGAACTTGCCCCAGAACTTTGAAGAAGTTAGCTAAAAAAAATAGGAACGAGTTCATGAAGAACTTACTGGAGTACAAAAACGTCGAGCTCTAACGAAGCAAGTAGCTTTGCTACAGTAACGAGGAGCTAGCCCCCCCCCCCCCCCCCCGCACACACACACACACAAACGCACAGACAGACAGACAGAGAGAGGGAGTCTGGATCCGGCCCTGCTGCACAGTAGGAACGCACTGAGGGTTGCGGGCCCGCTTCTACGAACACAAATAAAATAGCTTTGCTGGTGCTCTACGACCGAATAGTGTTGATGATAGTGGCGTGTGTCCTCACTACTGTCGAAGCGTCCGAGGACAACACAGATGAATTTCCTCAACTTTCGTGCAAGGGTACGTGCATGCCGTGCAAGCTTCCCACGCCGATTTCACCAACTCCATTTCTCGAGATTTCGACGGGTTGGCTCTAATGTCCTATGGGAGCCTCTAAAGGGTGTACTCCACCGTGTCTTGTGCTCGATTCCACCTAGGCCACATAGTGGGTTTCCTACGACGGTTTTCTAATTTGCATAGTTCCTTACTGCACCGCAATGGCGCTACGGATGCAGTCAACAATTCAATATGGCGCCGTCTTGTTTGGGTGATTTTGTTTTCCCGTTACAATATTTCTGATTGCGTCGTTGCCTTTCCGTGCAAGCCGCTGCTGTTCACTGCATCGCAATTTCAACGATGATACTATGAGAGTAAAGTGAAAGGTTAGTTGCCGTTGACCTAACTTTGGAGTTACAGGCCCGGATGACGAGGAACTGACGAGGAACCTATTTGAGGCGTACATATTTTATGCGGGTCATTGTATTTTAAACTGCAAGAAATACAGGGATTTCAGATAAAATATTGAAGAGTGTAGCAGAGGTGTTGCTTGAAGTCTTCATGCCACTAGTAGTTCACTTGTTAGAACAGCCTTGATCTTGTTGACGGTGTATGCACCATCTGTGTCAACGTTATTCCGGTTTTCGCCGAGGTGTACTTAGTTTATGGTGCCATTTCCACAGCTTTCCGAAGCGACTGCAATCCCGCAATCATGGCGAATAGAAAAGACCCCAAGGAATCTCTAAGCGGTGAGTCAACACAGACGCTTCGTTGGTGATACGTCGAGCTGACACTTGCTTCTTATCTCAGCTTTAGAAAAGAAGTTGATGACGAACCTGTTTGAAAACGGGAAGGCATCCGTGTTTTCCAAGCCGCTTACGAGCCAGAAGAGTTTTACACCGAAATGTGCGCCGTCATCGAATTCTACTCAAGTTCAGCACATGCACAAACTACCAAGTGAGTATGCGACAGCGAACGTTTTCGTTTTCAGTGCAGTCAGTCCCTCTGTCACGTAATTTTTTTTGCTTCTCAGCTTAGCGTAAGGCGAAAATTAACATTTTGTCTTGTCCACACAGGGTTCCCTGCCTGGTGCCACTGTGCGTACGTGCCTGCACATTACCGCAACATAGAAAAGCTTGTTTCTGGTCCCGGCGGTATCGACGGACAGTGTGTGTCGTCACTCTTACTGTCGTCAGGTCTTCCAAATCCAGTGCTGGGAAAAATATGGGAGCTATGCAGCAGAACAATCTCGGGGTCGTTCACGCAGCAGGAGCTGTACGCAGCCCTGGCTCTTGTTGCAGTCGTTCAGGTTAGTTGTACAGTGCAGCAGGCTTTTTCAAAATCTCTCAACAAAGGTATCCGAAAATTTGAAAAATAACTAATATAAGGTGAATAAAAAGTTCGACAAAGTTGTTGGCGATTGATGGCAATTAAGACTGTTTCTGCTTTATGTTTGTGCTTAGCTCTTCGGCGAATCTCCGAAACAAGTATTTACAAATCCGAAAAGTTCTCACAGTGCTTCACGAACATTTCCGCAGGCCGGTTACCCGCCAGCACTGGAGGTTCTGTTCCAGCTACCCCAACCTCCACTTCCAGCCTTTCTACAGCAACAGCCCATAAGCTCTACCACTGTGTCACCCGCGCATTGCACTCCTGACACCACCACTACATGGCGCCACTATCCCGTGCCTCCAAACATGCATCCTCCCCCGGTCAGCCTTCCGCAGGACCCTCAGCGTGCAACACTGACGCAGGCTTCCACTTTCGGTGGCCCGCAGAAGAATACAACGAGACATCCCGCTGCATTTGTTCCTTCAGCGACTGCATGTCAGAGTTCGACCTCGTTGGTAGACACGCCCTCGTCCACAACGAAGGTCGAAACTTCGTACCCGCAGCCGCAGTTCGCGGACGCTCCTCCGAGACCTGCAGTTTGGTGTAGTGAAGTGACAAAACCTGATCCTGCGTGCGGTGTTCAACCAGTTCGGCTTGATACAAGTGTACTTATGCCATCCGTATCCGGTCAAGGTTCAAGTCTTGCTTCTCAGGACTCCAAGATTGGCAACTTTGGTAAGGTTGTTTTCCTTTTGCTTAATGATTTTCGACGGCATCTTAAGCTGATGTGCTTTTTCATTTATGGAATACACGTAAATCTTCTTAGTTTGGGAGCATGCTGGCATGTTACATACGTTTCCTTCTGCCTTCTCTGCAGTCTTTTTATCGCCGCGTGTTGATCGTACGAGAAATCCCTGTCTAGATTCAATACTCACGGTGGAAACCATTTAGAGCCGTACAGTATACAGTCATATGTACGATAAAGTTATCTCGTTGATGACATTAACAAACTATGAATTCAGTTCAATGTATATCTCAATACTGCACGTAGAAAATCTCTCGACCAATTCGTACGTTTTTATCGGACACTCGGGAAAACTACTATCGTGCTTGCACAGAGAATGAGTTTGTTTCTCGTATATGCCGTTTTCTTGTCGTTTCCTGCATTACATTTTTGGTTTACCCCACGACGCATGGAGTCTTCAAATCAAAATTGTACTGTCACGCTCTGGTGCAAAATCATACCGTTGATAATATATTTGGGAGGGGAAACAAGGGTGAAACCACCCTCCCCCATGTAAAGTCCCCATAGAACCCCTCCCGAAATATTGTTCTGGCTGCGCCACTGCTGTCATGAGTGCACGATAGAGACAGCGCAAGTACTTGAAACAGGTGTCGTTGATTGACAACTGTCATCAATCAAGGTCGTAGTTGACACAAGCGTTGTTGCGGCTGCTTTCAAGACTGTAGTGCCAGAGATTGCAAGCACTGATGGGATCGGACTAGAATAACCTGAACCTATAACGTTGTAAGAATCATTAAAACACATTGAGCAGGAAAACATTATGTTGAGCAAGATGGACTTCTTGACGAGACACTTTCACAACTTTATGATGTCGAGCATATTGTCATCGGCACTGCCCTACACTTCTCAAAGCGGGCTACACAAACACAAAGTTAGATTTTGGCAGTCATATTCAGCTTCTCTGTTTTCGCTAGTGTATTTGCATATCTACGAAGAGATGCCAAGTTATTTAGCAGGTGTAGCTAGCTTTGCCATTATGATATCGTCGTTACACTTACCCTCACAAACAGCAGATGAAACATTGCTGCAGAACACAGTCAGTTACTGTATTTATGATTTTATCGCCTGTACCAAAAAATATTTTTCAAATTTGAGACTGGAGTTGCGCATGAAGTATTTGTGACAGACTACCCTTCTTACACAGATGATTTTGCTGATGACTTTGATGACTTCATGTCAGCCACCACCACCGCTACCACATCAACTACGAACGACAGCAAGGACCCTTTTGAAACGGGGAATTTTGTGACTGATCCAAGAGAGGCAGGAGATTTCGGAGGAAGCCTCCCGGACACAAAAGGGGGAACTAATGTTGTGATGCCTTCAGGAGACAGTTTAGCCATAGATTTTAAGGGACTGGGTGTTGCCCCAACGGAATCGAATTCTTTATCAGCCTTAACCAACCTAGATGTCAAGTGTGTGTCTTCCAAGAAACCGAGGTCTTCCTTGCCTAAAACGGGAAAGTTGACGGTGAAGAACATGGCAAACTCAAAACCATTCCAGTTCAAGATCGACATCTCGGCGATTACGTCGAAGAAGATCGACACCACAAAGCCGTCCGAAGCGAAAGTGAACGATGCAGAAAAGGCGGGAGTTCCTGAGGATTTCTGTGACTTTCCTGGTGGCGCGGTACCTCCGCCTGTTGAAGACGACTTTGCTGACTTTCAGCAGGCGTTTCCCGACACAAGGGTCGCGGAAGATGAGGGTGTTGCGAAGTGCACGGAGGATAGGTACAGTGTGTTTAAAGAATTAGCAAATGATACCATGATACAATGGAGTGAACCAGCGGGCGAAGATAAGGATAAGGACGACTGGCCCGCTGGAGCAAACAGCGATGCTTCACAGACTGGTGAGTATGGCTGTTCGGTTGTTGGGTTCGAGTCAGGTTAAAACAGGTAATTCATTATTCGTGTACAGGCAGAACGAATCACCTCTAAGAGTAAATGTCATGACTACATCCTTTAGTTTGAGTGATATGTCGCGTGAAAGAAAAAAAAACAACAAAAAATACGCAAGACAATTGGAACATCAGTTCCCCCCCTCTTTTTTTCTCGTTTGAGTCTCATCGTGTGCTATTTGTTCATTTCAGTGTCACCTCGTCTTTTCCCCAAACATAGGGCTATGCTTCTCGCATCGAGTATAATTGACTCTTACGGTTTCAGCGTTTATGTTTTATGAAAATTGGGGGAGCAGAAACTGGGTTTTACTTCAGGAGATGTATAATCTGGCAATATCGGGTAGAAAAAGAGATTTTGGGATGGAGAAAAGTACCACGTTTCAGATATGCACGACATGCCAAGCGGCTGCGTTAAATGGGCAGTGCATAGTGCCCGTATTGGTGGCTGAATTTTCACTTTGGCGAGCTCGTTTTCAGGATCTTTATGGTTTTGTCCCAACAGGCGATGACGCAAATCGGACTAAAAATTGGTTTCACTGGATTTCACCCTAAAACAATGCTCTCAATATACGCAAGCCTGCTTGCACACTACTCCTTGTCTTCACCACTGATGACTTTTCCATATTGGAACATGCCTGTTTTGAAACGGCCCAGCATCGATATTCATTAAGTCGTACAAAATGGTAACTTACAACTTCAGTATTTTTCACTTTTTTTTTTTTCCTCTACACTTTGCTTTTGAACAGGTGCTGTAACAGTTCAAGGTGGTCTTTTCGCCGAAACAGACGACAACGACGAGGACTTTGGCGACTTCTGCCATGTCATTGTCCCTCCTCCTGTTTCACCAGCTCAGAGTACACCGATGAGGTCTACTGAAGAGCCGGACTTTTTCGAAATTTCTAGTCACACCCCTGAGCAGGTCCGGAGAAGCAATCCGTCCCAGGACACCCTCTCTCTCGGTGACCGACTCTCCGTGTACAGCCTAGAGCTTGGGGGACGTAATGGGTCGTCGCCAAGCCATCACGGCTCGGTGCTCAGCTTGGAATTCAGAATGGGAAACAGCGACGGGACAGACGACGACGAAAGTCCCCGGATGGGATCAGACGACGGGGGCGGTGTTTCGGCTTCTGCTGATGAAACGGCTTCTGTGGGTTAGTATAATTTGTAGAGGGGACGATAAAGAACGTCTTTTGCTTTGCTGTTGGTTAATTTATTTGTTGTTATTGTTAGTGGCAATCAGGGAATGTCAGAAGTGAGTCAAGTACAGTCAGCACAAATGATAAAAAGAATAAAACATTGAAACTATGATAACAAAACATGGCCATGTTCTGTTATCGTACAAGCTTTCATGCAGTGGTCTGCATAGGTTGTGACTGTTCTTGGAGACTTGTCCCCTACAGTGGTTCACTGATCTAAGCTTAATATATTATATGTTGAGCTTCCTACACATTGCTGTAACTGACGTACATACATTACATCTGACTGTTACAGATATACCGTCTGACACACTAGAAGAAACCAGTCACTTCCAGGCCTGCCAACCTGCCCTTGTCCTAGACAAATATAGCTTTATACGCGAGGTTAACCAAGTGAGTATACATATGCAGCATCGTGATCTTTTCTCTTAAGCTCGGTTTTGTTTGTTTCATGTGTTACGACGTGAAATAATATTTTCTTTCAAGCAACCTACCGAGGAAGGTGATTGCGTTGACAAGTGGATTTGCTGTCTACGAGGCATTCTGGAAATAATACAAAGAGCAAATTCTTTCTTTGGACGTGAATCCAGCAGTCAGGTCTGCCGAGAGGCGCTCGAAACGGAGGAAGGAGCAAATTATGTGAAAAGTGAGTATAGTACTTGCATTAATGCGCTTCCAATTCACGTTGCGCATGTCCGTTGAAAATCAGTAAACTGAGCTGAGAATGGCTGTTCATTGTACACTGTGCGGCGATTTGTCGGGGTTCTTGAATCTCATTTGCCTACGTTGGAGTTGGCACTAAGTTCCACTAAGGTCATAAAGGGGGAGCTGGCTGTCAAGTAATCGCAGAGACGTTTATAGAGACAGTTTGGCCATTAGGAGGACCCTAACTTAAAGCGCGTCCACGAAGCTGTCGACCAGCTAGCGGACAGCATCAATGTGGCGCGGACTAGATGGCTGATAAGCGGATTCGGCTCGGATTCAGGCTTTTTGGGCGGCGCAACGAAACACTCTGATGTCAAAATAGGCTCCACCCACGGGGCGGCAAAAGATCAGAGAATGGCCAAACTCTCCCTACAAGTGGCTCTGAGTAATTGGTGCTCCTGTCTGTTGGAGTCTGTTGGACTGCAGAGGGATAAAATAAATCAGTATTAGAAGAAGTAAACCCACATTGCTCATTGGGAAGACAAGGGCTACAACTGAATTTAAAATGCTTTGGCTTCATAATCATAAGTGATACTGAAGCGGTGCGACAGAAAAATGTTTCTGTTCGAATATGCTTTGCTGATGCAGTATCTGTGCTCGCTTGTACGATTATAATATGTTGTGCGCAGATATAACGGAGGTCTATAAAGTTTGCCAGAGGATTAAACTGTCCTCTAAACTCACTGGAAAGCAGTCGGAAACGTTGGAGAAGCTCTGCTTAGATATCCAGTCTATATGGGAGGACGTCGCGTCCTTCCTGGAGAACTCTTGCCTTTTTGTAAGTACATCTCCCGTTTTTACGACCCCGTTCTTACGACTGACGACGATGACGTCGCAATCCTTTCGCAGTCGATACCAGTGTTGCCGGAGGTCGACACAAAATGGATGCCGAACCTGGACGACTCTTCCAAGGCATGCGGCATCTGTTTACTGCACGTGGACAATCCAGAAATGATGACGTCGAAGTTGACGTACGGCGCGCGCCAATATCACGCGCCTTGTGCCAACCTATGGGTGAATTGCATCAACTCGCTCTTGCCAGCCATTCCATATCCAGACTTGCTCTAGGGGTTGCAAGAAAAAAAACAAAAAAGAGATGGGTTGTTATATATAGATGTGTCTTGCCACTTACATTCTTTTAAAATTTATTCTGCCATACGGCCGAAGCAACCCGACAAAATGTACTTTGAGTGATAGGGCACGAGACTTATGCATATAGTTTTTTTGCAAGCAATTTCGAAGTGGCACGAATCAGAGTGCCACGTTAACATTCCATGTATAGGTACACGTTTATGTACTAGTAGAGCGATGATACAATTGTGCAGTGCGTAAGCGTGGGTGAATGATACCCTCCGGAACAGGAAAAAGAAAAAGTTGTACATAGGCTCGAAGTAGCGTAAATATTTTACCGGTCTACGTGCCGAATATTACAAACGTGGTTCCGCACTGCATGTACCGATATGTATTTCTTATCTGCCCCAGTTTACGGTGATCTAACATTATTTATCAGTTGCATCATGGACGGTGTGGATAGAAACCCTAGCAGAGTTTTAAAATAAAGAGGAAAGCATTATTGAAACATTGCATGAAGTCTTACCTTTTTTTGTGGTGTTTTATATCATATCCAATCATGTACTGCTGAATTAGAGAGACGTCATGCAAGATACGGTGACCTGCTACACCAATCACATTATATCAACTGTCCCCTCTACCTCTATACTGAGCCCTTGCATGTAAAACCTGGTGCGCAGGTTTGCATAGACATAAATGAGAAATATCTGCCCAATATAACTGGGGTCTAGCTGTCTCAACCCCTTTAGAAATACGAGTCCAGAAACACGCGCAATTTCTTTTTTTTTTTTTTTCAATGGTTACTGATATTGCAGGAAATCGCCATGCAAAGTAATTCAGAGTAAGCATAAGTAAATTATTCATACTTCAGTTTTTTTTTTCCCCTTTCTTTGATCAGTGGCACACAGATTCGAGGCAAAAGTTGTTAGTACTGTTGTTGTACAGGCTTTGGTCGATTTTTTCCGAGTCTCAAACGCTTTCGCCATTTCAAAACCGAAACCTTCAGATCATACGCACTTTTTCAATGTCTTTCGCCGAATGTAATTTTGCGTGCGCATGTCCGCACACACCTCGCTGTCGGTAAGTGCGCTACTCGTACAACCTGCGGAGGCCAGAAGGCTGTCGCTTTGACTTGACCCACGTTTCAACTTGCGGGAAGGGGTTTTGGCTAGCACTGCGCGCCGCCGCCGCCGCCGTCCGTAATGCAGGAACACGCCGGTAGGTGTCTCGCTATCCGCGGATGCGCCCGCTGTGCACGTTGTGCTCTGTTTTTTATTTTAAAGAAACGATAAGTGAGTAGGTCCGTCAGTGTTTGCGGCGATCACTGAAACAAAATAAAGGGTCGTGGTTTGTCTCAAAAATTTGTAAAGCACGAGAGCCAACTCTTCCTACTGGCCCCACGAGCTTTCCCATAGAGCCGAAACCTCCGAAACTTATTTGCCCCAGTTGTGTTACAGTTTGTTCACAAGTAACTTTTTTTTTTCTTCCTTTCGGTCATTACCGGTTTTCGACTCTGCAGAAATATGCCGCTCATAACGAGCGTTCTATAGGACATATGCTGAAGTCTTCACAAGTATTAGTTGGATTTTCGTTCAGAAGTATAGTTGACTTGGCAAGCACGGGAGTTCATCGCTGTGACCTCTCGCCGCATATGATAGCAGAAACAAATTTAAACAACTTCGAACCTTGTCCAGGGGGTACGGACAAGCTATAACGATCCCGCTTATAACGCGTTATTGCGTGTATAACGAACAAACTGCGAACGATCTCAAAAAGTTACTGCGACTTACATTTGCGAGACACACTTTAATTATAAATAAGTGGCCGGAGAAATGTGTAGCCCTACGGAACGGACATAAAATTGCTCGTAGGCCCAGCGTTTCACTCAGTGAGGCCTGTTCACATGACATCACGCGGCATGTCCTTCTACTGTGACTCCTGTGCTAGCAATATGTTTTTTCCAATATCACGTGACCAAACATGACGTCACTGCACAAGCCTCATTGAGGCTTGTGTGAATGCGCATGCCGTGAGTTATTGCGGTATGCGTGCAAGTACGAGAGAAAATTGAAAAAAAAAAAAAAAACACACGCTGGGGGGGGGGGGGGGGGGGGCTGCCTCATTCGGAGCGCAGTAAGCCTCCTGTGACGCTTCCCCATGTTCTCCCATGTCATGCGGCTCCAAGGCGCGCAAAGGCTGCGCGTGATATGTCATGTGCACAGGCCTCATTGAGTGAAACAACTCATGACGCGTCAGGCGTGGAACGTTGAAGGCATGGGAGCAATGTGGTCAGGAATCACGCTGCTCGTGAAGATTTGCGCGTCCTAAGAAGAAGAAGAAGAAGCAAAAAACAAAAACAAAACGCGGCAATAAGAACAAACGTACACTATTCTAGCCCGCCATACGTACACGCAGAATAACAAAGAGAGAGAGAGACAGGGAGAGAGAGGGAAAAAAAAAAGAATGAATGAAACGAAACTCCCGTATGTAACTCCTCGGGGATGTTTCGGTTGCGTGATATTTGGAATGTTCATGTTCGACACATATTGGTCCCATGCCTACGCGTAAATGTAATTTTCGGTTCGCACGCATTACTCATATACTCGTGCTTTTAGGCTCATCTGTTTTCGGTTTGAATTCATAATATCGTTTTTTTGTTTTTCGTTTTTAAGTAAAAAAAGAAAAAAATCATCCTCACCGATTGTGTTATTTGGAGGAAGAAATTCGGTAAAGCGTGAAATGTGAGGCTGCGTACGTTTGCGTGCTCTGATAGTAAAGGACCTTGCGATGGGCCTTGATGTCGCGGAGTCCTAACTAACGCTGCATCGACCGCGACACGTATCAGCCTTGAGTACGAGAAGACGGATGTGGGCTCACTAAATGACAGGCAGTTTCATTGCACCTAAAGGCGTTGTATCTATATAGTCCATTTATACAGCCTTCAATGTTTGCCCCATGTATAGGGCGATATCACTTCCATGAATTGTGGACGCTCTTGCAACATCCAAATGGATTGACCCGCAGTACTGCAATATGGCTGTCACGCCGAACGCTCACTTTTTTTTTACACAACGACGTGTCACAAAACTCAGTGACACAGCGACAACGAGGCTTTTTTTTGTATAACCGAGAATTTAAGTTTTTTTTTTTCTATTTTATAAGTAGGGTTCGGCGTTTTCGGGTTTATTCGAAAAAACGTCGAAAAACAAACGCCGGTGATTTTCTTCATTATTCGGTTTTAACCGAAAAACACCGAATACAAAATGAATATTCAAAGAAAGATTAGGGTGATTAATCGCTGCACGCGTTAAATTTAATACACACACCACACAAAAAATGAGCTCTGTTTTGACCACCGACTGTTTTGACTGTTTTGACCACCGCTTCGCTGTGGAGCAGTGTATAAAGTGTTCCTTTTGTGATGTCTCACAGGGGCTAATTTTGTATCGTGTTTTTGTTTTAAGGCTGCGCTGAGACGCACAGTTTTGAAACTACGTTGCGATTCATATTCGCCGATAAGTGCAGCAGGGTAAACCACGTGCATACCAGAAAAGTCACCGAAAAACGTCGATTTCGCGAAAATAAATAAACACCGAAAAACGTGCGCCGAGTCCGTCCTAAAATAAAAACCGAAATCGCGGAACCCTGTGAATAGGGTACCATATAATGTAAGTGCTCTAATTAATTAGTCAGCAAATCAGCATAAGTTAAATTAAAAGTCAACGAAGTAAATTCTTCGCCCCAAAACTTGCGGATCTATGCAACGGAGAGAAAGAACCATCCGGAACATTTCTTTCTCGCCTCTTTTTCTCGCAGTGACGTCGCAGTGATAAACACGTTAACTCTTCTTTTTACTCCACGTTGGCGCCGCGAATCAACTGTTGCTATGAATGACGTGTACACGTACACGGAGTATTCGATGACAGCAGAGAGGAAGAGTGCGAGACACGTGGTTACTAAGCGTCACGGGCCGACTTCAGCGGAGACTGTGCCAACATCGGTGTGGAAAAGACTGCCCCCCCCCCAAAAAAAAACAAAGAAGAAAAAAAAAATGACTCGGCACAACCTGAGGCAGCACAGCAAGTGGTAGCGTATTCGAACCGGGATCCGGAAAAATCGTCCCCGGAGAAAATGTCACCCGGAAGGAACGTCTCCGAAGAAATCGTCCCCGGTGGGAACCTAGGTTAGAACCGGGTCCTAGGTTAGTTTTCAGAGGTTAGGTTAGTTCAAGCTTGTTTTTGACAGTTCACCATGCGGTTCAGGGGGGCTACCCACGCGCCGTTTGACGAAAACTACTTTTCTTGATACTTTTCCTGCGGGGACGATTTCTCCGGGGGACTTTTTTTTCGGGGACGATTTTTCCTACACCCTTCGAACCTAGCACCTCCCCGGTCTTCAGCATATAGTGACGAAGCCACTCGTAAATAAATAAATAAATAAAAGTAGTGTTTTTT
The DNA here is from genome assembly GCF_037126465.1 of Ornithodoros turicata. Lineage (NCBI taxonomy): Eukaryota > Metazoa > Arthropoda > Arachnida > Ixodida > Argasidae > Ornithodoros > Ornithodoros turicata. Next base: position 6,044,243 of record NC_088204.1, read on the forward strand.
TTGGGGGGGGGGGACGAGATACATCGTCGCAACCCTCGGACCCCTTTAGGGAGTAAGCGTACAGAAGTTTATTCTAAGTGTAGTGACTACTTGCAGTGCTAGGGAGTAAATTTCAGGGACGACGGGGTCTCAATATACTCGTATTTTTCTTGGACTACCAACGAACGAATGTTGTATCAACTAGGATGGATGACTTCGCGTTCTTCGAAATTTCCGGGTGGCTTCGGAACCGACGGGTATTTTTTTTCAATTTTTTTTCTCTCGGGTGGAAGTTTTGGAAAACGGCAACCCTCGTTAAGATGCAGGACTTTGGCAGAGGCGCTGCGAGAAGACAAAATATCGGGTCAGACAGCATAGTCCATGGAACAGACCCATTTTGTGATATGTTTAGTCTGTTCCGGTTGTTTGTTTTTTCAGCCCTTGTGTACCAACAAAAGAGAGTCCGTTGGCAAACTCCCCCTTACGTATGCGTGAAAGGTAAAGAGGGGCTTCGCTCGTCGTCGTGCCAAGTGTGTTTCGAGGCTCGACCCAGACACGCGTTACCGGCGGTTACTTCCGACAGTTGACTGCGGAGTTTATCGCGGTGGGATCGGTGGGATCCAGTGGAGCCGTTGCTTCAAATACGGACGTGAATCATCGCGCTGTTGGGAACCTCAATCGGAACACGGAGTCAGAGAATGAAAAAAAAAAAAAGAAAAACAGCAATGCAGGAAAAAGCGGAAAGGACGATATGACGGAAACTGCAACCTCTCTCTGCTTCTATTTTCCTTGCGGGATTTTTTTAAAAATTTCGCGTTAGCGCCGCGAAGCAACTGTGGCTATGAGCGGCGTACAGACGTGGACAGATGGAGAGAGGACAGCAGGAAGGAGTGGGGGACAGGGGAGGTTAGTGTGCGTCCTGGGCCGACTTCAGGGGGAACTGTGCCGACATTCGTCTGAAAAGTCTTCGGAAAACCCAGGGAAAACCTGAGACGGCACAGTCGGTGGTAGGATTCGAACCCACCACCTGCCAGTCTTCAGAATGACCTTGGCCATGCCGTTGGTCTCGCGGAATCTAAAACTATATTAATATTCTTCTGTTGTAGGACTTCCTGTATGCTTTACAGGACGGCTGGTGCAAAGAATCAATAAAAGAAAGGTGCCCAATGTTAATAGAGAGCTTTAGAGGTGCTTTTAGGTGTTTAGGTGGTTTAGAGAGCTTTAGAAGTGTAGCTTACGGAATCGCCTTGCGTACGCGAGGAAGTAGCGTGTTAATTCTGCGCATACTGAGTGTGCACCCGCTATTTCCTTGCGTACGCAGTACTAGTACCCTATATTAGTAAGTTTTAGTGTGTCGTACGCTATCGCCTTTGCGTACGTAAGGGATAGCGTCGGTGGTTCTGCGCGTGCGCAAACAATAAAGAGCGCTTCGCGCATTGCGCATAACCACTACGCTATTCCTTACGTACGCAAAGGGGATAGCGCGATACGATACGATACGATAGTACGATGCACTAAAACTCTATAAAAAATCTGAAAAAAAGGACGCACACATGGTATCGTTTACGGTACCATGCGGTACGGTACGGTACGTAATAGTACCATGGTATGGTACTATTACGTTTCGTATCTCCACACTATTTAACGTAACAGCCTTTGTAATCTTTAATATTATTACTATGAGCTTGTATACGAGCAAGTTTTGTCTTTTTTCAAACGCATGGTAAAAGATGACAAAAACCGTTACGTGAAGTAACGTCGTTACGAATTTGTAATTGTAACCATGTGTGCGTGTGCGTTTTTTGGGGAAAATTATAGATAATAATGAGAGACACTTTTCTCGTTGATTTATTGCGCGCGTCTGTGAAGTATAAGAAGTCCTATAGGGCGGAGGAAAATGGCGTAGCATTAGATTCAACAATAAAGATACAGGCAATGAGAAATGAAAGTTGATTGCGAGTGAAACCTCCACCTCCACATCCTCTAGAGAAAATTACGTGGTCAAAAGTACAGCGGTGCCTATACCGGGCCACCCCTTTTACGTCTTATTTTTATTTTGTCCGGCACTTAGCTCCCCTGTAAGGGCCACGAAATGATTTCCACTTGCCCCTCTGTTGCCACCTCCTGCTGCAAAATTCACACCCCTCCCTATATACACACACACCCCTATCCGACTTCCGTTCTCCCACACAGAAGTGAATCTCCTGCAAAGCATTCCTTGGAAGAATCGCGCAAACGAGAAAAACATGCCGACACCTACACAGGTAACTTTATTAAAAAAAAAAAAAAGAACATGGTAATTATGTGCAGCGACATCATCAGTGACCAGCTGACCACGCCAACGTCCATTCCGCACTGCACAGGAAGCAGTGGTTCCGGCGAAGGGGTGTGGGGCGAGCAGACTGGGCCAAAAAAGTCGTGTCGTTGTCCCCTCTCCCTTACAATGAAAGAATAGCATGAAGGGGGAAGGGTACGCGAGAGGGGGTAGGGGGGGGGGGCGTGTAGCGAGCATGGCGCCCTTGGATTTCTGCCAGAGCACAGAGCACTGTGCTGCCGGTGCCGCTGCCATGCGGTCCGCCGTCTCTGCGACTCTCGCGCTGTGTCTTCTGCTCTGTTTGGGACATTTTTTGGACAGATGCGACGCGACATCTTCCTACACGGCCTCTCCTCGCTTGCAGGTACGGCAGAATTTCTTTCAAAGACAGCGTGCGCGGAGATACTAAATTACGACGGGTGTTTGGTGCTATCACCGCAATCGGTGTGATAACAAGATGCGCGAGTGTTTGTGAGTCTAATTTGGCTGTGTTTCCTGGGTGTAAGGATATGATTTACTGTGATCTGGCAGCACAAAGCGCTGCCAGTATTTATGGGGCTGTTTTCCGAGCTGGAGCCGCGGGCTGCACCGCCAAGGCAGTTGACAGCCATGCTCTCTACTTTTGAAATTGCAGAGCGTTGCGCTATAGTTGCATGTGTGAAAGAATAGTATAAATCGCCGTAAGATAATAGGCGCGCTATAAATGACAGGTTACAGCTGGTATTTGCATAACAAAACACGGATTAAAAATTGCGGACCAGCGGATAATCTTACGCTACGAAGATAAGAGGAAAAAAACCTCCGCATAAAATTGACTCTCGCTCGTCAGACTGGGTTAGAGAAAAGTGGCCGGCGTTGTCCCGCATTATTCGGGATTGGAGATCTTGTCTCGTGATTAGGTTTCCGTTCACGAACCATTTATTTTCACTTTCCTGTTTTTCCTTTTGTGTGCGCGTGCGCGTGAGTTTTAATTCGTGCATTTAGAATGCGTGAACCACAGCACACCGCACCTTCTCTACAGCGTCCACAGCAGGTGGCCCACAAAAATAGATGTGGAGTAGATAGCATGCTCCACTGCTTCTTTCAACAATCTTGCATGTTTAGCCTAAACAGAAAGCAAAGTACAAGGCGTGGAGTTGGCGATGGCTTGGTTAAAGATGAATACAGTGAATAAACGATTGCAATTATACACTGTACTTACAATTGTTGCAATTCTGTGAATACTTTTTTAATTCCTTTTCTACCGCCTCTCCCTCCTCGTTCGAACACCATCCGAAGAAGCGATCGTAATTTGCGTAGTTTGCCTCCTTTCATTTTTTTTTAATTTTTTTATCACAGCTATTTCTGATATGAGTCACTTATTTATTTTGTATTATACTGCTTTGCATTTATACCCGGTATAAAGACAATTTTTGCGCCGTAAATGCTGATATAGACATAGAACCGCTGGCTTCGCAGAGGAATGCGCGCTCGATGTAGCGCCAGTAACGAAACCGAAACTGAGCTTGACATCCAGCAGACGCACATCTGCTGTCGCCTTCTGCAACTGCAACTTCAAAACTTGGAGTTCTGACCGCTTCTGTGTCACACTGTATTACGGTCGATATTGACATATCATGTTTTTGTATAACTACTTCTTTACGTGTAAAAGTAAGTTCTTTTTATATATTTATTTCTGTAGTATATGTCTCTCGTTTTGTGCAACAACATGTTCAACAGAGTCTTCCACGCAATCCTTTTCTAAAAATAGCCTTTTATGAAACAGACACGTTTCTGTCGAGTACGTTAAAGTTAGCCCGTGTGCAGCATTTTCACATTGTTGCATATTAATCTCATTTTTTTTCAGCGTTTCACCTGTACGTTTGTGCACATTAATACCAATATAAGGAACGAAAAGGGAGAAAAGCATGAACGCAATCAAAAAAAAAAAAAGAAAAAAAGAAAGAAAGAAGCATTACTACATCCGAGAAATATAAAAACGACATTCAATTCCCGCTGCGTTTACAAATAGCTTGTCTCATAGACTATCTGACTGATTATAGCAACATCTCTCTAAATCGCGCGCTTTCTGTCATCTCTTTTTTGTTTATCTATACGTATTTGTTTCAGTTTGGGCGTCTTTCTTCGCAAAGTATTTTGACGGGCAAAAGTTCTACATTGTACGTATTAGACGTGATATCAGTTGACCTTGTCGACGTGCCGTAGTAGAGTGCAGTGGCACCGGGCCAAGACGCCACGGTTAACGTCGATGAGCCAATCAATCACTCAGTGTACAAGACCGTTCGATAGCCTCTACATATAGCTATAGTTCCTAACACGTTCTGCCAGCAATCTCGAAGAATGCCTTTTGTTGAACTGGCCCGCCACACACATATTTGCTCAGCCTTAATTCTTAACGGGAAATGTACAGCGTCTAACAACTTTGCGTTGAACTACTTAGTTAAGAAGTAGCACAGTTATTGGGACGCGTAAGATGCAGTGTTGATGTCCGATAATTAAATGGTTTCATGGTACAAGAAGGTCGTATGACCCTTTTAGGTGTATCCGGCGAGGAGCCTGTCATTTAATGCTGACGCTCGACCCCTATATAATTTGTTGGTACATCAGTCAAACCGCTCTCTCTCTCTTTGGCACGATTGCGTCTTTGTGAAAGTAGCTTGTCTTTTATGTGACCGTTGTTTTGAGTAACAGTAACCGTGACAGTTCTCGACGCCAAATTATCGTCGTCAGAAATTTTCAAACCGCAACTGACAACATCTTTAAGTCAGAAAAAGAAAAGAAGAAAAAAAAGAAAAGAAGAAAACTGTGTGTCGTGTTCTCTGTGTACATACGCATAACGACGGAAAAACTGCAGTCACATCAAAGCAGCGGTGTCTTCTGCGAAGATCGTCTGCTTGTACTTCTGTCTTGGCACCGTCGCATCTGCTGACTCCTACAGCTATATACCTATACAAACGCAACCTGTTCTTTTAATAACGGACGAGCGGAACCCACCTTACTCTTCTAAACTCAGTGGCGTAAAATAATTCTCTTCCTAAGGTGGCCTCGAAATTCATCATCACATCGGCGCCTTGCGTAAACAGTGACCACTAGGCGGTGTCGTCTGCGAGATTATTCAGAAGCGCACCAAGCGGATCGCCCAGTTTTTGGTTAACTGAGCCGCCATTTTATTGTCATCCGGGTTTTTTTTTATGCATATAAAACCGCCACATAACACTCCTTGACCTTATTCGGAATAGTCATTGTATCATCGTTACAGTTTATGACGTCGCTCCTTTCCGACAGGCAAAAGTGATCACGTCATGCTTTGATGCACATCGGGGCTGCTGCCCCTCTTGAAGGTGATGCTGAGGCGGGAAAGGGAAATATTCACGCCCTTGGAAGGGTGACTTACCTTGGTGGCTTCTTGGTTTTCTTCAATTTCCAGTATAGATTTGGAGTGAGCTATACAATAACTTTTTTTTTTTGTCTGAAAGGTTCGACAAGTGCAGGGAAGATATCAGGTTGGAGAAGGTTGAAAATCGAAAAAGGAAGAGTGAAAGTTAGGAAATAGAGAGAGGATAGGTGAGAAGGAAATGTTTGAGTGTGGGTTGGGTATAATTGGTTTACGTGCTGCGGAAAAAAAAATAGTGGCATGGACATCCGGTCTACGTTAGAGCGTTTAGCTGTAGCTCTTGAGGGCGAGAAAAGCAAGTTAAGGGTGCGGTCGTTGCAGAAGTTGGAATAAGACCGAACAAAGAGACACCTGTTGGATTGAGTAGGGCAGATACTGAATGCAAAAAAAAAAAGGAAAGCAGAAAGAAAGAAGAAGAAGAAGAGAAAAAAAAAAAAAAACTATCTCTCGAGGTAGAAACCGAATGATAAGTTTGAAGATTGCGAGATCTCGAAAAACAAGTATTTCATAATCATATGCTACCACGTCTACTTTACTACGTATTTAGTTTTTTCTATATATTTTAAAAATTATGCCGGCGTAATCAAGATTAATTGGTTTTGGTTCAGCTGATACGCGCTGAAATTGACATATTTGAATGGGAGCACGTGCTTATTTAATTTAATTTAATTATACTTTATTTACCCGAAAGGTGGTCCCCAATGAACAGAGGAGTAACATCGCTTGCAAGTAAAAAGGAAGACGTATCGAGTCATACTCAACGCGAGACAACTCTACATTATTCGATGCGTCCGGTCAGCACGTCACACCTCCTTATGTAATGAAAGGAAGCGTTACGGTTACACTAAGAGAGACCCCTCGGGCCGCCATAAGGCACACTTCCCACACAGCGCGCATAAAAGTAGGGCGCATTAAGTTTTTCGGAGGCTCTACTGTGACATCCAAATTTAACATTGTCTGCCCCACAAGTCGCCAACCCAGATCTCGAACGTATAACGCGGCGTCTCAGATTTAATCGGTCAGTCCTTAATTCTCTTCCGGTAAGTGAGGGGGAGGCATCGTGTTCATAGGCGGAACTTCTTTTCATAAGGGGCGTGAAGAGGGGTCCGTATATGAAGGGCTATAATGCGAAGCCGATACAAACGCTTGGAGCAGGCTTCACAGTGGATAATAACCGTTGGCGGAAGTAGGACTACTATATGGGCGACTGACAAAAGCTTCGTATAAATATAATAGACAGTAGGTGTCTGGAACATCGATTGACGTCGGTAAAAGATTGCGGGAAGAAACTTGGGTCTCCGACCTGCAAGAAATTGTTGCCTAAAATACTGGTCAATGGCCCCCTTTAAAGTGTTCGAAGGACAGACACGCTTCAATAAGTTTGAAAGACACCCCGTGCCGGTCGAACACGAGAGCTCTGCGGTAGAAGAAAAAAAAAGATGACAGGTTGAGTTTCTTTGCCTTTTTTATTTTTATGTTGTCGCAGTTTTTTCTTTCTTTCTTTTCTTTCTGTTCTTTCATTTCTTCACTGTGTGTGTGTGTTTCGTGAGGTGATGCGAAACCTCCTTGTTTCGACTTCCTCCTCTCATTTTGTTATTTGTGTTTTCGGGAAGGGAAAGTGTCACGAACTATGCCTTGTCGTGAAAAGAAAGCTCGATCTGGTTGGGCAAAGACGGCGTTTTGAGCTAGCGAAGCGAGAACTCATCTTAGTTCGTGTCAATACCATGCGCGTGCAACATGAAATAATAATTGTTTTGTGGCGTTTTTATGTGCATTTGATTTTTAACGGAACAGCGTCGAGAAAACGCATAAAAACGAAAGCAGAAGTAAGATCGTCTGCTCTGAATTCAAAGCAGACGATGCACCCGTCGTCGGCCCCTAATGACTCGCTAACCGAAACCACAACGCACTTCACAGTGTACTTCACTATACTTCACGCAAATGAAGCTTCGTGAGTGACATATCCGGCGTTTTGCATCTGACGACTCATCGTCGTTGAGCAAGACAAGAACACATGGTCAACGACCGTGATGTGACTCATATGACACAAGTTTTAGCCTCGTCTCACAACAGCCGATGAGACAGGGTTGCCCACACACTCAGCGGAGAAAAAATAAATTGTGACATCTTTTTGTCTCGACTTGCCCTCCCGCTCTTCGAGTCTTCTGTGTTTAAAGACCGTCTGCTTGCCGTCTGCTTCGTCTTTCGGCAGCGGTAGCGTTTAGAGGGTAACAGTGACAGATTGAAGTCAAGGGCGAGAACTTGGCTAGGTTTCGAAGGTTTTGCGACTCCTTCTTCCTTTTATAAGTTTCTTTTTTCAATTGCGTTGTTCTTTTATTCGGTTCCCAATTCAAGGTCTTGTTTTTCGTCGCTTTGTAGTCAGCCGCCATCCATTGGTAGCAGACGACATCTGTCCGTCTCACTCGCACCTTGAGTATGACGTCGGCGTCAAGTGATCCATTCCGTCGTCAGCTGTAAAGCAAAGACGTGTGTATTCGAAGCCGCGCAGCAATCAAACGGAAAGCGGTGCACGCGGGTGTTTCAAGGCACCAGGTGATAGGTTAAAAAAAAAGGAAAAAGGTGATTACAACAGCAACTTTATTTCGAGATCGCCAGGGGCGATACTCTACCCCATTGCTGGTGGTGATGCGGGGATTGAAATAACGAGCCCTTTCACAATATGGATCGAAGCCCTACACTCTTAAAAATGAACTTCACCGCATAGCACGCTGCTAGCCAACCATCATCTCGAATGATATCGTTATCTGTCCTGATTTGTTGAGAACGGGAGGCGTACGCCTTTTCTGTGACACTTATGCTGTTCATAATTGTCACAAAAAGGCGTACGCCCCCCGTTTTCAACAAATCAGGGCAGATAACGATATCATTCGAGATGATGATTGGCTAGGAGCGTGCTATGTGGTGAAGTTCATTTCTAAGAGGGAGGTACCCGGGTTCGAATCTCTGTGCCGGCTGTGCTGTCTGGGGTTTTTCCTGGGTTTTCCTCAGACGTTTTCAGACATATGTCGGCACAGTTCCCTTAGAAGTCGGCCCAGGACGCACATTCCCCCAGGGCGTCAGTCGTGACGTTGCCCACATACGTGAGGCCGACAACGGCAAGCCCTTTCACCACCACCACCACCACCATCATTTCTAAGAGTGTATGGTGTCCAGAAAGGTGAAGAGAGCTTTGAGGGCAGAGCGTTGGTCGGCTGGATGTGGCCAGGGACCAAGCAATTTTGCGAGAGAGTCCAGGTGATTGATCTGTCCCGTGATATTGCTATCTTGAGCTGCACATTGGGAATGCGCACAGATTTGCAGGAATACGCAGAAAGACCACACATAGAACATGTAATGTTACGAGCAGCTCTGCATGGGTGCAACAGCCGTATGCAGCTGACCCAGAGAGCAGTATATGGAAATGCGTGTTACAATGGCGTCAAGTGTCGGTTGCCTTTCAATAGCACACAGGAAAGGGAACTCCGCGCGGAAGCCCCCCACAATAGGGACATGCGCGGTCAACAAGGCTTACCCTTCACCACAATGTTACTGTGGTACCGTATAGGCACAATGAAACCTACCTACTATTCACAGACACGTTGGTCTAACAAGTAATAGATGGTGCTACGATAGATCGCCACATTTATTTTTTCGGTGATTTTTTTAAAGGGAAACGTGTAATGATCTCTTTAGACCGATATCGGTGCGTTGACTTGGTAATGCGATTTATTGTTAATAGGAGCAATGACTGGTTAATGCGAGTCTGTTCGAAAGTCTTGTCGTTGTACGCGCGCGCGTGTGTGGGAGGAAATGGTGGTGATGTGGTATATTCGATGTGACGCAATGCTCCTCCCTCACCACATCTGCTGGCCGTCTTCCAACGTGGGGCGGAGAGCGGAGACTGAAGAGGTGCGCGCCGCTGTTGATGGGAGACAGACGCTATATAGAGCTCTCGGCGACGTCACCTACTTTTGGAGAATCAGGAACTATGAAATTTTGCAGGCCCTTTCGAAAATTCGTGGAGGGGCGTAATCACTGACGTCATTTTTTGTTTTATTTTTAGTTATTTCTTTTTTATTTTTACGTGGTTGCCCACAAACAGCGCAACGCCTACTTGTAAATCTTGCGTACTAGGTCTTCGGGCGAGCTTTATTTATAATACGAAATAAAATTTAAAAAATTATTTTTAAAAGTTCCTTTAATGGGCACTTTAATAGACATCTTTGCGTTTAATCTAGCGACGTATAAAGGTTTGCGGCTTGCGACCTCCAAAAGCATTCGCTGTGGGCGCGCTCAAGTGTGGCACGTATACCTTCATATCGCTCCATATTTGCCGTATCTGAACTAATTGCTTCATCACCCGTTCTGCCCTTGAACTAATTTCGAATTAGTTTGTTTTCAGCGTTCATTAAGGTGCAAGTCCCAGCATCCAGGGTAATTCGTTGTGGCGTAGCAAGCATCGACGCTTACCGCGTGATATAGGTTATTCTCCACCAAAGTCCGAGTGCATTGCATCGGTTGAGTGAGTTTTAACAGCCCGGGTCACATTTGCCAAACCTTACTTGTTTCACTGCAAGAATATCTCCGGGGACCTTCGCAAATAAACAAATTGATGGATACCAGCAGGATGACCGAGCGGTTAAAAGCGTCCGCGCGTTGGTGGTAGCCAAGGTCGTTCTGAAGACTGGGGAGGTGCCTGGGTTCGAATCCCACCACCTGCTGTATAGTGTCTGGTGTCGTCCCATATGGATCTTCCGACAGATTTTCCATACGAATGTCGGCACAGTTTCCCCTGAAGTCGGTCCAGGACGCATACTAACCCCCACTGTCGACCCACTCCTTCCTGTTGTCCTCTCTCCATCTGTCCACGTCTGTACGCCGCTCATATCCACAGTTGCTTCGCGGCGCAAACACGAAATAATCAAATTGATTCAATTTGAATATCGAGTCGAAAGACACGACGAAACGACGTGACGTGGTGCAAGGGCACGCTGTTATCGGCCTCACAGAGGTGGGCAACGTCACGAGTCACGCCCTGGGGAAATGTGCGTCCTGGGCCGACTTCTAAGGGAACTGTGCCGACGTATGTCTGAAAACGACTGGGGAAAACCCATGAAAAATCCCAGACAGCAGAGCCGGCACCGGGATTCGAACCTGGGTACCTCAGGGGTTATGTTGTATACAAACTGTTTAGCCGCACATCGATCGTACTCGTGTACGTTGTCGTCACGTGCACGTTGAAGTTAGCAACGTCGCGTGACCAGCACCTGCCCAGAACGCGTTCGTCTCACATGTCATGCGGCGTGCCAGTGATCAGCGTCAGCAGTGTTCGTAACGTTTCGGTACCGGAAGACAACATATAGAGTGCCCGGTATACTGTTGTAAACATCTCCAAAGTCGCACGAAGGTGAGCGTATGCGAACAGGAAGCTGTTTTGAGAAGCGGGCAACCGGAGAGTTTAACGAGCAAGCAATAAAGAGACTGTGGGCCAAGATTAGCCCAATTTATATTCTGTTTACTCTAAGAAATTCCTTCCTTCGCGCCCGTGTACTGTGCAACCTTGCTCCCAAGGGGGAACGTTCTTGAAATCTTCCCTTGGCACAACTCCCAAAGTTCCGCGGACGACGGACCAATTTCTGTATTATATAAATATACGCGTGTTGTGTGAAAAGGGGGACAACCCCCGCTTCCAGCGGTGTAGTCGGTGCATTTTTTTTTATGCTTTTCCTCTTTTGCTGTGACTGTCGCTATGAGCTGCGTACATACCTGGACAGCAGGAAGGAGTGGGGATTATAGTGTGCGTCCTGGGCCGACTTCAGGGGTAATTGTGCCGACCTTCGTGCTTTTCCTCTTTCACTGTACCATTTCCTTTTTCTCGTACGCTTTAATTCACCTACGCTCTTAAAAATGAACTTCACCGCATAGCACGCTCCTAGCCAACCATCATCCCGAATGACAACGTTCTCGCCCCTGATTTGTTGAAAACGGGAGGAGGAGCCTATTTTGTGCCGTGCATAATGGACACAAAATAGGCTCCTCCTCCCGTTTTCAGCAAATCACGGGCGAGAACGTTGTCATTCGGGATGATGGTTGGCTAGGAGCGTGCTATGCGGTGAAGTTCATTTTTAAGAGTGTACCTGTAATATGCTGGTACACTTCTAAAAATGAATTTCACCGCATAGCACGCTCCTAGCCAACCATCATCCCGAATGATATCCTTATCTGCCCTGATTTGTTGAAAACGGGAGGCGTACGCCTTTTTTGTGACAATTATGAACAGCATAAGTGTCACAAAAAAAGGCGTACGCCCCCGTTTTCAACAAATCGGGGCAGATAACGATATCATGTGAGATGATGGTGGGCTAGGAGCGTGCTATGCGGTGAAGTTCATTTTTAAGAGCGTATATTTACTCCGCGTAATCAGGGCTTTCCTCAGTGAAAGTGAACAAGAATGCAACCCAAGACACACCAGACCATATAGGGATATTGAAAATGAAAGGAAGTACGACGCCACGAGTAATAGGAAGAGTGGGTCATGCATTATATAGGCGGAACTTTTCTAGAAATTCATTCAACATGATACAGCACATCATGGTGGGTCTTACTCAGTCGAGCCGGCTCTATAGGCATGTGTTGCTGGTGTGGCCCTCACCTTGCCCTGAACATATCACTGGAACGTATCGCTGACTAAAGTGATCGAACGCGCTATCCATCGCATCACAGACCGGCCCTGCAATGCTCTCGATCGCAAAAGAAATACCAGAATATGAAAGATGAAAGTCACTGAAAAGGTTAGCCAGCTGTAGGGATCGAACCCACATCTTCTGGATTACCTCTCTCTTGTTACCAGAATATGTTATTATCAGATATTCTTTCGGCGTTTGCCAGAAAGAAAAATAGTTTTGTAAGCTTGTAGTAACTATATGTACTTGACGGTCGACGCTAGCCAACAGTTTTGTACTCATATATGAATATATGTAAAATAGGACAGCAGGTAGAGGCACAAAAGTGTAGTAAAACAACGCAGTAAATATTTTGTCGTACTGCATAGGCATTTTCGTTGTATTGTCGTTAGTGATTTCGTGCTTAACGTCGCAAACGCAACTCTCGCCATGATTCAGCGCCTGCCATCATCGGTTCAGGACCCGCATCGGTCCTCAGCACCATCATTCAACGTCAACTTCACATCACATCGCAGTCCATCACACAACATCACATCATTATCTGTGATGCGATGATGAATCATGTCCGTGATGACCATCACGTGTAAATTTCGCGATCTATGCTGCTAATGCTCTGTTGACTTTATGTATCTTTCGCTTGCTTAGATGCGTGAAAGAGGGAGAGAGATACAAAAAAAAAGAAAGAAAAAAACAAATCCAAACAGTAAACCCAAGAAACCCACACAAGAAAAAAACACCAAACAAGACGTTAATGGTGCACGACGCCTCAACATAAAGGCACGATTGTCCCATGGGATAAAAGTCAGCCTGACACGCTCGGTTCCTCCCATGCCCGTTAACTCCTCCCTTCCTTAACTTTCATTCGCAGACGACTGTATCTATTGACTGATTTTGAAACAACGCCTCGGTACGACGGAAGTAATCACTCCAATGTTCACCTTTCTCCATCGTGTCCCCCGCAAACAATGGTCACTTCCGCAGCGTGACTTTTAGCTGACCCAAAAAGGAACGAGTGTGGTTCCGTCTCTGGACCCCATAGTAGCAGACGACACGCGCTTGCTGTCGTCGTCTGCTTGAACGCCGATTGAAGCAGACGACGACCCAACAACGGTTTGGTCTGCTCTGAATATCAAGCTCATCAACCATGAAAACTGCATCATACAGGAGTTCGTCTCATGCGTGAAGTTTCTAAGGCACCCTTCCGGAGACGTGGTGAAAAAACTTGGTGACGGAAACTTGAGACGCTTAATTTAATCGGGTGACAGAAAATGGTGATTGATAACGTCGTCTGCTATTCGCTCCGAGATCGAGTGGTGTCGGCGTGCTGCGGAGAGGCGATGAACTACCGTAGTGTGGATAGCTTCCTCGCGTCGTCTGCTTTTACACGTTTATTCCGCGTTCCGTGCAGCAGGATAGAGCATTGGGGTACCGAACAGTGTCGTACCATCGCGGCACAAGTGATCTTCCGGTGAATATGCACAGGAATTACGGAAAAGAACCATCAACTCCGAACAACCACCAGCGTGTGATCCGCAAGGTGACGGTGTTGCCCCCTATAGGTCGATCTCGCAATATCTAGTTACAGCGAACTTGAAAGCCCATACGCCTCCAAACGCAAAATGATACATTCTGACGCTCTCTCCGGTAAACAGCGAGAGTTAACCGAAGCGGCTACGAACATGAACGAATTTAGGGCTTTCCTGTGTTCGCAACATATTTTTTTAAAGAAATTAAGAAATTTTATTGATGAGCTATAGCTATGCACATTATGATGTAGTCTGACTAGAAATGATTTGTAAGCGATTTCTTCGGCATTGTATTAGTGTCAGTCAGCCTACTGGCTCCTGTGTCTTTAGTTTCATATTACGGACAACAAATATGAAACATATAGGTCACATTGTCGTAAAACACCGAATCTACAATGCTATCTGTACCAATTAGAAGATTAACAAAGCACATGCAATGAAAAGGAAAACATCCTAATTTATGTTGAAACACTGCAGCTTAAATTGTATTATACTTGTGCAACAACAAGGTCGAAAGCAACAGATATCCCGAACAGGTATAGTTCTTCCACTGGGCATTGTGCACATAATTGGCGCTGTAAGAACAGTAAAAGTTCCCCGACCATTGATTTAACCAATGAAGAGGACGGTGCTCTTGCTTCATGGTACTCATTGTACCCCTACCAATGTCGTTCAAAGGTTTTAACCGGCCTTATACTCCTTACCACACATCTCGTCATCCGCCATCTCCCAGTCTCGTTCCCAGAGACCGACACCACAGGTACCACTGGGCGACATAGGAACCAAACACATCTCCGACAGTGAAAAGGCGGCAATTGTGAGCATAGTATATTGACGCCACTGCAATGGAACCCTGCGGGAAAGTATTAGCACGAATAAGGTTACTGAACGGGGTGCCCTCTATGTCGACATGGTGTCTATCGTCTCTTCGACAGAGTCAAAGAGATCGAACAAGGCATGCGTGTTCATTCGCAGAAGCACGCTCGGCGGACCAGGTAGTTCAAGGGCGAGCGCGGACCTCTGGGAACTGGGCCGCTATTGGCCGGACGGACAGCATTGCGGGACAGCAGGCAGGAAGCGGCGGTTGAACAATCTGTCCCACGCAACGAGAGCCCCTTTTCATAGAAATGTACCCCTTGCAACACGAGCGTCGCTAAAACAAACACGGTCACGGGGCACGAAAGGCTCAGTGTTGTCAACGCTATGTCTCTATGGGAGGGTCCCATAAACGGGACCTGGTCATTCAGTCCGCAAATAGCAAAGATAGGTCCAGTATAGACAGTAGGACCCAGCCGTTTTGTATGCAGCTCTATTATAAAATTATTTCGCTTCTGCCAGATGATGGCCCATCGCAATCTCGAACTTTACCATGTGCCTTACCATATATGGCTCACTTGCACGAGTGTTGAGGAAGTTCTTCAATGCCGTCCTCAGTAGCTCCTCCAGTGCTCTACGAAAGAGCAGTGTTGAGGACAAGTGGCGATTGCCCGAAGCACTACCGAAGCTATTGAGGACGCCACTAAGGGATTTCCTCAACGTTCATATAGGACGAGCTCTAGAGGATATACAGTAAATCAATGATAATTATATTGGGTTTGTTTCCGGTTTCAAGCAGTTTTCATTCTTCTTCAGGGGCGGATCCAGACCCTCGGTTTGGGGGGGGGCGGTTTCTTTGTCGGAGAGCGTAGTCGGGGAGGGGAAAGATGGAAACCCAATGTATAAACTGACGTGTTGAGGGGGCGATCGCCCCCCCCCCCTCCCCTGGTTCCGCCACTGAACCTGATCAACCTGATTAGGGTGAAGTAATCTCGCATTTGCTTCCCTCTGTCTGGAGCATTCGGCAGAGTAATGTTGCCTTCATTGGTATTCAGTGATGCAACGCTTAAAGTTTGCTTCGTTTGCAGTTCCAACCAAACCACTTCTATGATGTGGCCAGGAAGATGGAGAAATTGCTCACAGTGGGAACTGACCATTCCGGTGTGGTGATCATTTGGTTCTATGTTTTCGCTTCCGCTTAGTATGAAACCGAAAGTGACGTTTTATGCCCCC
This sequence comes from Ornithodoros turicata, assembly GCF_037126465.1. NCBI lineage: Eukaryota > Metazoa > Arthropoda > Arachnida > Ixodida > Argasidae > Ornithodoros > Ornithodoros turicata. The sequence continues at coordinate 6,060,188 of NC_088204.1, forward strand.
TCCGATGCAGATGCCAAATACGACGTGTTCGAACCCCACTTCGAAACGCCGCCATCGCATCAACGGCGTCGGAGGCGCCGTAGGAGGCGACGCCATCCACCGGACGCCGAATTGGGCGTCGAGGTGATAACTCTTTCCTTTCTTCTCTCCTTTAAAATGATAATTTATGATAATGACGAGCCGTGACTTTACGTCTCGAGTCAGCTGTGACAATATACCGATAATGTGTGACATACAGGTTTCCTTTTATTTTATCCTTTGCAGATTTTTTTTTTATATATATAACAAAGCGATGAGAGCAGAATAGATGTCGTTTTTGTAGCTGAGTTTTACTGCCAGCCGGGCACCCTCTCGAAGAGAGTATGCAACTGGAAGATGACTATAATGACCTAAAGTTCGTTAATTAACTCTTTAATTAGGGGATTTTGATCGCAAAACGGGAGGTAATCCTCGTTCAAACTCTCGAAACCAGCGCGTGCCGCGAAATACGGAAATTAATTTTCGCCAACTTCGCGACCGCTAAAAAATCGCGAAAAATTCACACTCGCGAACACAGCTTGACGTTAATCCCACGAGAGGAAACGGCCCTGGAATCGCGAAATAAAATACTCGCGAATGACTTCGCAAATGACTTAATGAGTGATTCGCGAAAATTAAATACGCCGCGAATAAAATATGTTTACAGTATCCATCGCCGAATTTGGCTATGCAAATGAGTCGGTGCGGGCAAGCGGTTGGTCTGACCAGCAGATCAGCACCTACTCCAATCACCTTCATTGCTCAGAGCACGTGACCTTCTGACGTGGAATGAACGCTGTGCTCCCTGCGCTCCCGGACGGCGCGGTTCCGGCTCATTTGCATATCAAAATTCGTCGACGCAAGTGCGCGTTTCAGGATTTCTTAAAAAATGCAATGGCTTTCAATGAGGATTGTCCATCATTCTGCGATCCCGATTTTGCCCGAAATCCCGTAATTAAAGCGTTAATTAATGAACTTGGGGTAATTAGTCAGCTTGTAGTTGCATTCTCCCTTCGAGAGGATGTCAGCCTGGCCGCATAACTCAGCTGCGAAAACGACATCAATGTTGCCTGCCATAGCTTTTGAGTTTGAGTTTCAGTTTATTTAATGAAATGGTTGTTTAACATACACATGAATGACGAGGAAAATGTTGTTGCAAGCAACAGCTTGACTAGCCTCGCTTTTCAATATACTCTGGCAGCAAAGACAACAGCTTGCATGTGATCAAACAAATATCAGTCACTTAAGTTAACGCAACAAAAGTACAAATAGATAGATGAACATTGAACTTTACATGGCACTTATACAAAAGCATATGTACAGACAATCCACCATGATATATGCACACTGTTTTCTTTATAAAAAGTCTGCAAATGATTTAAATAAAAAAAAGCCCTGTATAGTAGATGCGCTATTTATCTACAAAAACTTATAGTGTTACGGTATAACGTTATCACGTTTGACGTCACATCTGCATAGCGTGGAATGAACCTGTTAATTAATAGGGCAACTAGGCAATTGTAACGCGAATTGTTGCATTCGATTTTAAACCTCTCTTGTGAAGGTAGGGATTGCATGGAAACCTGCAGATATATGAAATGTTTTCTTTAAATTCCGTGTTAACGCCGCGAAGCAACAGTGGCTATGAGCGGCGTACAGACGTGGACGGATGGAGAGAGGACAGCAGGAAGGACAGGGGAGTTAGTATATGCGTCCTGGGCCGACAAATACTGGCTATAAAATGAAATGCTGATACTGCGACGTTGAAAACTCCGTCTGGCGACTGTTACGCATTGCCAACTACACTCTTAAAAATGAACTTCGCCACATAGCACGCTCCTAGCCAACTATCATCCCGGGTGATATCGTTCCCTTCCTTGATTTGTTGAAAACGGGAGGCGTACGCTTTTTTGTGACACTTATGCAGAAATGTTAATTGTCACAAAAAGGCGTACGCCTCCCGTTTTCCACAAATCATGTGAGAGAACGATGTCACTCGGGATGATGGTTGGCTTGGAGCGTGCTATGTGGTGAAGTTCATTTTTAAGAGTGTACCGTCTTGTAGAGGGAAGGGCATATCCATCCAACCTGCGGCATTTCCCGAAGACCGTTGTCCTATATTAGGTGCAGGCATTCGGACAGAACCTCCGCTTGGCCCTGGAGCACACGAGGGCCCTTCTATCACGTGACTTTCAGCTCCTGGAGGTGGGGACATCGGGAAAACGAAGACGAAGAGCGGCGACCAACATGCAAGCCGACGCAGATTGCTTTTATCAGGGATACGTACGAGGAATTCCTCGTAGTAGAGTGGCCCTGTCTATCTGCAACGGCCTGGTGAACTACGTCCGCGCTTTGCATTGCGTTCCGTCTAAGCCGTGTTCTCCTTTCAGAGAGGGCTTATAGAGGTACCCAACGCTTCTTACTTGGTGTACCCACTGCCTCCCGAGCGGCAAGGTGCCAACAGCACACATCAGCCTCATATCATCGTTCAACAGGATCAGCGGGAAAGGAGGTTCTGCGGGCATTGTAAGAACCCGTTAACAATCTTTTGTACAATTTTTCGTGCTACTTTTGAGTTTTTACTCGGGCCTGATACCTTCTATCGTACTTGTACCACAGATGGTAAAACTCACGAAAATTCGAACACAGAGAGGTACCCTCCGGTGTACAACTCGCGGCAGCGGAGACGTGCGAGGAGAAGGGTACACCGTGATACTAAAGCCGTCATCGAAACAGCTGTGTTCGTTGATCAGGCATTGTACACTGCCATGGCCAGGGCGTTCCCGGTCAATACTGACCAGGAGTTGGTCACTTTCGTACTCACCATACTGAATGCGGTGAGTATAGTGTGCATCCTGATTACTGAGTAATTGCACATGATATTTTGTACAGCGCACTTAAAGGGCAGATTGTGCGCTGCACTGCGATTAAAGTTTTCCCGCGTTTTTCTTGTCTACGCTAAGTTAATTTTCCTGCGAGGAATATCTAGAGGTAAACAAGCTAGGACTCTAAAACAAGCTGGTTTATAGCGCCGACTTGTGCAGGAGTGAGAAAATACGTGCACAAAGACCGGTTGAGTGGCGCCACCGTGTGGAGCGAATGAAAGTAAAGTAGGTGACGCGGTATCTTCGAAAGAGTGATCAGCAACTGCGGAACGATAGTAGTCTGACTGTAAAGATAGCGTTCACAACTTATGTAAAAGACTGTTTTGTGACGCCCGCCTCATGCAAAAGTCCGTCGGTGGACGAAGCCTGTCAAATTTATGCGAAAATCTTGTAAAAGGCCATGTAATTCTGTTTGAAATATTGCACATTGGCCATGTGCTTCCGAATCCACGATGAAAAAAAAAAAAAAAAAAAAAAAGAAAAGAAAGCTAACTTTTTGCGTGCCGAATTTTCAAGTTCAGTTAACGAAAGTAGTTTAATCAATGCCTGAAATGAGAGCAATGTACCATAGTGCGTAAAAACTTTTACGCGTGCCAACCAAGAAGACCGTGAGTGGTTAGGTGTGTAACCATGCTGACATCGATACCTTCTCTTCTGTATTTAGCGAAATCCAGCTGCTGTTAGTTAGTTTTTGTTAATTACTGTAATCAGTTATCCTGACTTGTCGAACTTTGTTTGTAGGCATCAGAATGAAAATTAATTAAATGCTTCATTTCTGTACGTATATGTATAATAATATTTTCTTGTCTAGGTACAAATGCTTTTCAAGCACGATTCACTAGGAAGGAACATCGACATCACTGTCGTTGAGCTGGAGATTCTTAAATTACAACCGAAGGTGAGCTGTTTGTACTGGAATGCATGCGCCCATACGTTAAAGGAGCAGTGAAAGTCCACGCCATAAAATTTTGCGGCTGCGGCGGATTATGCAATAACATGCGCTCTTACTCAAGAACAATAATCGTAGCTGACCTCGAAAAGGGATTTTGATCTGCGCACGCTCTAAGAAAACCCTCAACTCCTTCATGGAGCTCGTAAGTGAATAAGCGATGCTGACGTCATTCGGTGACGAATAGAGTACGCCGCGAGCAGCGTCGCCTGTTGAGCGCAGTGTCCGTTGCAGACGAATTTTCGGTGGGAAATGAGACCTGACGCTGATGCTACGTCACACGGGCCTGCTTACGTCACGCCAGGAGATCAGGCCGGGCCGCACTGCTCATGATTGGTTTTTGAGGGCGTTTTTGTAATTTTGTAAAGTAAACTGCGTAGTGACAAGTCACCGTTCAGCAAAATTTTTTTTTGCATGGCGGCTCCTGATATAGACTGCTCGATGAATGAAACGGGGTTTAAAGCAATGCTAAGTTGACATTTCATTGATAGCTTATTTTTTTGTGATTCTTTCGCAGGACCTGGTTCCTTCAGAAAACATCGACACTTACCTCACAAACTTCTGCGTCTGGCAACATCATCGTCGGAAATCTTCAATCTTAGGATCCTCTCGGTGGGATCACGCACTACTCTTGTCAGGGTACACTATCTCTTTTCTAACTACTACGAACGTAGGATGTCACCCACGAGGTGGCAGTATATTTAGAGACTATGTATCTGTTTTCTCTGCAGTATCAACATGTTCGTAGTCGACGAAAAGGGGATGAGGAAAAGACACGTCGTAGGTACGTAGTGTACCCCAGGAAGGGGCTAGCGGAGGATTTCGACCTTTTAATGGACATAGCCGGGAGGAAAAGATAGCCCTCTACGTCATATTCATTAAATGTATACGAATTTAGTGCGTGACCTTTATGAGAGATATTTCTTTCCAGGTCTTGCCCCAGTGAGCGGCATGTGCAATTCACTCAATAGCTGCACAATCAGCGAAGGAACAAGTTTCCAAAGCGTCTATGTTGCTAGTCATGAAATGGGACACAGGTTAGATCACCACTATACCTTTTCAAATAACCAGTTCTCAAATTTACGAGTAACGGTGAAGTCACGTTTCAAAGTATCATGTAATGCACAAAGCAAACACGATGTTGTCAGCGCATATGATGGCGCAATAATGAAAGGAGATACCCGGCCCATAATCAACCACAATGCGAACGCGAAATTGAGGACCAACCTTATGACGTCCCAACACTGCGCGCGTGACGCACGTTGATCCAGTTTCGATTTGATTCGGCGGTGTCGCACCAGGTGGCGCTTGGTGTGGGGCGGCCTGCATGGAAAGGAAATGGCGCCACATGTGGTAGCGAAACAGTGTGCCGCGAGTGTCACATCTTTTGTCTGATTGAGGTTGCAAGCCCATAAACGAAAAATAGGAAGGCTTAAGACTGAAGGCCTGCTTATACTACGGTGGACGTCAAGACTAAGCGCGTGGGTAGGAGGAGGAGAACATGCTCTACTCTTGACGTTGGGCGACAGCGCTCGCCGGCACACGCTATACCACAATCCCTCGCGCATAACACTCACGTGCTCAGGGAAAAGCACGTCGCTCGGTTGAAGTATCAGAAGTATCAGTAACAAGAACAGAAGCACGAGACGTAGCGTGTGCCACGCCATTCGAGTGTGCGCCATCGGACGTCATTGTATAAGCAGGCCTGAGTCGAGAAATATCTTTTTGGATTTTAATTGAATTCTTTCTTTTCACATTTTTACAACTATTTTTTGAACATTTATGTCGTAATAAAGCCATGCTTGAATCATACCCTTCGGATAATGATATCACACCTCTTTTAAGAACTCCATATATAGTCTGACTTAGTAAGGCTTCCTCAGTATCGTTCTTTGCACGTTGTTTTGCACGACTCATCCAACTTCATAAAGCACGAGAAACGTTGTGTGTCTTTCCAGCTTGGGCATGGAACACGACGGGAAACAAGATGGTAACCCGTGTGACGTCGATAATTACGTCATGTCGCCAACCTTGGGGGCTGGAAAAACAACCTGGTCCCCATGTTCCAGACAGTACATGGAGAAATTTCTAAGGTCTCAAGCAGCGCACTGCGTCTTTAAGCAAGGAAGTCCCGTTAACCTCCTGGGCAGAACAACCCAAAGGCTTCCAGGTGAACAGTTCACGCCAGACCAGCAGTGTTCCCTGAGGTTTGGAACAACGAGCCGACATTCGCCTCACCAACCGCTTGAGGTATTGTCTACGGGCAGGGCTATACTGTCGAAATGATGTTTGTAAATCTTGGTGTAAAAATGACGTTTTTTGACGTACAGCATGCTCCCTGTACCAAGGCAGGCTAAGCTGAAGGGGAATGTGTAGAAATATCTTGTAGCTTTGGTAGTCTATCATGCTGGTTTTGTTTTTACGTACAGGTGTTGTGGTACTCAAAGGGTGTTGTGGTACGTGTTACCCTTATGTGCGTTGCACTTTTGCCGCTAGCCTACACTCTTAAAAATGAACTTCACCACACAGCACGCTCCTATAGCCAACCATCATCCCGAATGACAACGTTCTCGCCCCCGATTTGTTGAAAACGAGAGGCGGAGCCTATTTTGTGCCGTACATAATGGCGCAAAATAGGCTCCGCCTCTCGTTTTCAACAAATCGGGGGCGAGAACGTTGTCATTCGGGATGATGGTTGGCTAGGAGCGTGCTATGTGGTGAAGTTCATTTTTAAGAGTGTAGTCAGGGATGTTTTACGGAGAGTGTTCCACTGGTAGAAGGGAAGAAACTTAATGGATTGTTACCAAGTCTGTTCTACATATTACTTATTTGTAGGAAATGTGCCGCATGCTTCGATGTGACACGAACCGAGACTTGACACCAGTATCGTACGCTGCGCATCCCGCGCTGGAAGGGACACCATGCGGTCGCAGCAAGGTACGCTATAGCATACCTTTCATTATAACCGACGCACATAACGATTGTGACTGTCACAGTGGTGTCGCGGAGGCAAATGCGTCTCGAAGCAAGAGCTGGAGCGCCGTTCCAGGGAGCCTCCCATCCACGGCGGCTGGAGCTCCTGGACCGCATTTGGGCCCTGCCGTTCAGACTGCGTCATTCGAGGAGATTTCGCGTCCGTCGGTGTGCGGGTGTCGCGACGCAGATGCGACGATCCCAGGTACGTGTCGCTGTCACCTTTCATACGCCGATTTCGAAAGATAAGTCGAGCATGCCGTTTTTGTATGTTGCAGGCCACAGAATGGCGGCAAGTACTGTGAAGGATCCGACAAGAGGGTTCAGATATGCGACGCGTCACAGGTAGGCACATGCCTATATACTAAAAATGTATTTCCGTGTATCATTCGTCACACTTTAAACGCCATCTATAGGTCTGTCCAGCTTCTCGACCGAAGCAAGTTCTCGAAGACTTCATGCTGTCCATTTGCAGACAGGCATCTCTCCGCGACAACACAATAGAACCTCTGGGAACTCAATTCCCTAGCAGAGACAGTGAGTCCTGGCAAACCCCTTCATGCGCAAGATTGATTGATTGATTGATGAGGGGCTGCTTCTTCGCAGACTCACATTCGTGCTACGTCTGGTGCCATAAGCAAAATGGAGGCTACATGACTCACGGATGGCGTATTCCGGACGGAACGCCATGTTGGACTTATGGCCAACGCGGCAACAGATACTGCGTTGACGGAGAATGTCAGGTAGCATCATTCACTCTTGCGTCGTTATGATACCGCTGAGAGGTCTTCGACTTGTCAAGTGCTCTTGTAGAAGCGCCGTTCTGTGATTTCTCAGGGGTTCGATTGCAACGGTCGAAGCACCGAGGACGAATTCCTGGAAGAGTGCGTTCGGACCTCAGCGGCTATGGTTCGGGCTCCAGCAGGATGGGGCCCATGGCATACCGTTAGCGAATGTCGACATTCCTGCTTACTAGGCGGTACAGGCTTCCAGCTTGTTGCCAGGGAATGTAATTCAATGTAAGTACACGTGAAACGTTGCTCGGCATTTACTTAATGCAGGAAGCTTTTACTTATTCTTATAGCATGTTCACTTTCGTAAGTCGTCTTTACGGACTGTTGTTGACGTCTACGTATAGCAACGTAGTTTGTGTGTATAATTCTGCCTGTACCCCCGCCCAATGGGCATGTGTATGGTGTGTGGTACCAAGGGATTGCTTCACACGCCCCCACCCAGTGCAACTATAGTACTCAATATGACATCATATGGTACCTTGTTGTTGGCATCCATTTTTCAGCCCACGCTGCAGAGGCAAACGCGAAACGTTCAAGCTTTGCGACTCGACAGCTAAGGTTTGTGAGCAGGTCTTGCTTTGTACCTTTTCTTTTTCTGTCTTTGAAGTAACATTTAGGACACGTCTTGCAGTGTTCCAACATGATATCAGCTGACCAGTACGCCACGAAAGTATGTGGCAAGTACCGCAGGAAGTACCCTAGTCTGTTGAGTGGCAGAGGACGTCAGCTTCCACCACAACCAGGTGATAATAGCGCAAGGTGTCACCATGGTGGAAGAGAAGCGCGATTCAAGCAGCATTGACTTTCTCTGTACGCAGGAAATGAGCACGTGTCATGTGTAGTAGCATGCCAGGACAGAGTCTGGAGAGATACTCATTATCAGATGGATGTCTTTGAAGAAGGACGGTTTCCCTTTGGCACAGACTGCAGCGGAGGTGATGGCACAGCCTTTTGCGTAGGCGGCGTCTGCCAGGTATGTGGATGTCATACCGATTCCAAAGGAACGTAGCATTGGATATTTAAAACTCTCGCTTCGTGTTTCAGAAATTCTCGAAAGAAGGAATTCCCTTGGAGGATGGTATGCGGTATCTTATTGGATAACACATGCAGGGTGTCCTTTTGTCCGTTTGATTTTTTTCTTCAAAAAGCTGTCAAGAGCTTTGCGGGCGGGCGGACGTCCTGTGGGAAAGCGCATGTTACTACTGTATATATATATTACTTAATTACTAATTAATTATTATATTATTACTTTTATTTGGATGTTTTCCTGAAAATGCAAGACAGCAGAAGTGGAGGCGACCATTATTTGAATACACCCTCTTTCTCAAAAATACTGAAACGCGCACGTACTTTGAGATATAAATCGCCAAACATTGGTATGCAATTGAGGCGAAACAAGAACTACGCACTTTTCGAGCGCAAAAAAGAGGGAAAAGGCGTTCGCGTGGGAGGGTCACGTGTTGTGTAGCGATCGAGCTAAAACGCTGAACTGTTGGCCAAATTGACCGCTTTCCGGCCCATATAAGCCGGAGCGATGGCGTTTCTGCGCTCGAGAAGTGTGTAGTTCTGGTTTCGCCTCATTTGCATACCAAATTTTGGCTATTTACATATCGAAGTACGTGCTCGTTCCAGGATTTTTGAGAGAGAGAGAGGGTGTATTCAAATAATGGTCGCCACCAATAGGCCTCTACCTGAGGGACGTCATCATGACGTTGGTAGACAGACTGAAACCGAAACAAATCGGAAGGGGAGGGGGGGCTGGGTTCCACGAATGGGCACTTGTGCGCTGTCTTCTATTGAAAGAAAAGTAGGACCGAAGGTCACGTCCCTTTCAGGAACCATCACAATCCCCTCAAGACCGTGGCTCTCGTGCGCGACCTTGTTCGTCCCTAGCTTCTAGCGTCGTTCAACTCTGCCAAATTGGTGGCGCTGTCGAACACTATGACGTCATTTGTTTACAAACAGGGAGAGGTCTATTCTGCTGTCCCGAATTTCCGTTAGAAAATCTAGTGCAATTTTATGCTATTCGTCGTCCAGTAGTTAAACGCTCTTTTCCACAGGACGTACAGCTCGGATCAGAGTTAACCTGAACGCCATTTCGGCCTGCGGACCCTGGTGGTGCTTAGTAGAAATAACGGCGGAGGGTGTTTTGTTCATCTATTTACAGTCAAAAGGGTGATCCACGTTATAAAGGCGTTGCTAGGGTTGCCCTCTTCCAGCTTCGCAGGCTGGAGCGGTATTCAAGTCAACTTTGACGCGAGCTGTACGTCTGGCCGCATAACCCGCTGCTCTCACTGCTTTTTCGGGGTGTATTATTCAATCATTCAATAAATCAATAGGTTTATTGCGGTCAGGAAAAAAAAAAAACATTTTGGTGGCATGGTAATGTGAGTCGTATCCGTTCAGCAACAGCAAGCAACAGAATATCCGGAAGGCTTCAACGTTCAAGAAGAAGTCGTGCCATTCTACCAGAGGACGTACCGAGAGCGGACATGCCACTGCAGCCCCTTGTTGAGCCCGACCTACCTTATTGGTGGCTTCAATCCAACGACACCTGGGCGAGAGTTAGGCCTTTTTTCTGGAAGGTTCTGCTGTCCGACTGCTCGGCACCATGTGGAGGAGGGCTATGCAACGTGACAGTAAACTGTCAAGTAGATGGAAAAGAGGTAGACAAAGCTCTCTGTGATCCACGGCTGAGACCGCCAATTGATAGTGGGAGCAGTCCTTGCAATACGCATCCCTGTACTGGAAGGTCAGTTTGTACAATAACTCGAATTTGCTACGGTTTCGCTACAGGCGAAACAATACGGCTATGGTTCAATAACTCAGACTTTCTTTCCTGCGCCAGCTGGCACGTGGAGCCCTGGGGTCCCTGTTCACAGTCCTGTGGATCACACGGTTTTAGGCACCGTCGTGTCGTCTGCATACAGCCCATGGGGCAATCCATCTTTTCCCTAGTCCATGACCCCAACTGTCCTCTACCAGAACCTCCAAGAATTGAAAAGTGCGTCATGCCACCGTGTCCAACAAAGTAAGCGAATACGAATTTTCTGAACACTAGCAAGATTTCGAAACTTGTTAAGAATTATTGTGTTCTGCACTTCTTTCAGCTGAGCTGAGGAGCTCTGCGGTTGAAAACCAATCTCAGTCCTTACCGTACTCCAAGTAAGATTCCGCCTCGCAGGGAGCAGCCCTACCGGCATGAAACACGGCGACGTCGAATGGAAAGAGATCATTTTCGTGGATTCGTATATGGTCCTCGAATGGTTCCGAGGAGCGTTTCAGCATGAATGGCTTAGTCGATTTTGGTTGAGTATCCCTTGGGTGTCCAATCCTCGGTTTCATTGGAGCGGGGTCACATATAAGATGTCAAAGTACATCGTGAAACTTAAGTTTGCTGAGCAAACAGCGTCATCCTGGCCATCTGTAACTTATTGTTGTGATGTTTATTTTATTTTGCACGACATAAAATAAAAAAAAATAAGAAAATAGTCCCGGGTACAACATTTCCGAAGATAAATCTCACGTACAGCAAATCGGGGGAATAAAACTATGGCCCTGGCCCGAGGGCATCGTGTCAGCACGCGGAAACTTGAGCAGAAACGCTACTTACGATTTCTATGGCTGAGGCGTTGCGAGTTTCACGAAGCGCCATCGTCATTGGCATCATGCATATGGCGCGAATGTTTACGATTCAAATGAAGGAACGTCCCCCGCTTCCACGTGCTATTAACCGACGTTTGTCGTTGACCGACAAAAGCGATTCAAATCTACATGGCTATTTAAGCTATGGATAGGTAAGAAGATAAGGGTAAGTGTGTTCTGGATTGAAACATCGCAAAGCGCGGAGACTGTTGAATCGCCGTTGAAAGCAGGTAAGGTCCGTCGAATCATTGTCGTACCTGACATTGGAAGATGATTACAGCTTTTTGATGACTACTCCTAAAGCCCCCAATGCCATATTCCTGACTAAGAAAATTATGAAATTTCCTGGATACTTCTGTAGCTCCTTCAGTAATTACGAGCCTTATTTTGCGGATCTTTGAATGTTTTTTTTTTCCCACAAATTTTCAGGACGCAGTTATGGTGACCATCTGCGAAATTGAAGGTTTTATGACTGTTGTGAAGGGTTTGGGTAAGTTTGGAGACCATGCATTCGTGAATGAGCGTTGGTAGTGGCAAACCTATAACAACTTTAATTCATTAAAAATCTATTTGGGTTTCTGCAGAATCACAACACCAGCCAGCTGGTTGTTCTTGTGAAGTTCTAGCTCTTTCTTGAGCGCAGACAACAATGTGCGAGGGTCTTTATGTGGCACTTCGGCACAGCCGCATTGACGACGGATTTGCAGAGCCTGCATGACGAAAGTTGAGATGTGACATTTTGGTAACCCCTTTAAAGGTACAGTCTTGTAGAGCACAGAGATGGCACACCATCGTATTTTCCATCATTGATAATGCAACAGTGAGAATTGCATTGACCCAACATACTGTGGTTATTAAATTAAGAAAAATCCCATTGTTTACCACACACTGTGGTAGCAACACCAATGTCCGATATTTTGAAGCCTCTCGCAACTGCAGACGACATCAAAACATAGGAAGCCCTGGCTAGTGCGCTATTCTGTCCATATTTCAAGGCTACTGAGAAAGATGACTAGATCTAGGCAACGATTACATAGCAGTGCTTTGCTGAACCTAGGGAAACGTCAGAGTACAACTTGCTCATTCAGGGTGGCGTGCATATGACCCTTTCCATAATTTTGCGTGGACAACGTGTTACCCTCTCCCATAGTCCAGCATCTGCTATGAGCAAACTTTCACCGCTATGTTTCCATACCACTTTAAAGTTGCATTTCAGCTTAGTGTTACAATCAACTATGCTGTACACGAGAATCCTTTCAAGAGACGCTTAGGCCTCTGTAAAGAATTTACCTCGTTCATGAGATTGTCGAGATGCTCGGAACGATGTTCATGATTTGGGTGCGTCGAAAGGAATTCGACTGGCTGCTGCTCTTGAGCCATGAGGCTCATTTTGCTCCAGAAGGCACTGCTTTCTCGAACATCAAAGCATGCCTGCCAAAAACGTTCAGAAAACGTTTAGTCTAAATGCACTCGCGGACCAAATCGGACGACACATTGTGAGATATTAAACATTTCACTGGGCTTTGCTCACCTTGGCCGCAAGCTGCAACCCCACTTCGTCAGCTTCCAATTCCAGCTTACGACTATAAGGCAAGTGTAGTAAAACCTGCAAACATGCACAAGAGTACAATACTTCTAATACTAATATACTAATACTAATACAATACAATACAATACAATACTAATATACTTCTAATCGATGAAGAAAAAAAACCCCTTGCTGTTTGATCAAACACTGTGCCCTACATAATTACGAGCCGATGGGATACCTCATTTGTTTGTGGAGAGATACGTACATCGATTACTCTATGGAAAAACCAGTGGGCAAATAAAGCAATCGCATCTGTAGGCATCACAGCCCAGATCGCAGCCAGGAACACAATAATAATGAGATCTAGGAGATGTGCATAGCTAACTTGCTCCGCCTGAAAGGAAGAGGCACGGTTACTACGCATTATTTCAGCGAGGTAACGTTGTCCGAGGAAGACGCAAAGGCCGTCGCTTACCCCGTGACCCAGAATGCAATGTGCCATTTCATGTGCAAGAACATTGCCAAGCTGGTCGTTATTTTCGCAGAGATCCAACATCCCCTGGAAGACAAAGATCTGGCCACTCTGGAAGAAAATATAAATAAATAAATAAATTGTGAAATTACAGTCTAGGATACAAATTGGGGAAAGACAGCAAGCTAGTTCCCACAAATTTCCCCCCCACATTTTTTGTTTCCAGTAAGCTTATTGAGAGGAAAACATTTCAAGATGTAGCTCTGCAGGCGTACTTCCGTTAAGGTGATAACAGCTTCTCATTCATTCGCTGAAGCTTGGTCATAGTTAACAATAACAGGCTGGATGGAGGTACTAACAGAGCCTTGCCTAAAAGAGGCCTTATTATTAAGAGAAAGTGATAAAAGTAATTTCCGTGTAACGAGCTGGTTTAAAAGGCAAATAACACATTCCACATACATTTGGAAACACACAACAGCAGCGGGTTAGAGCACAACTTAAAATGTTGCATTCCAAAGCGTCCGTCTGTCCGCGTTCTTATGTGAGGGACGCATGGGTTTCCATTGCACATCCACAGCTTTGCGGCACTGCTTTGCGAGGAACGGCTCGCGATCCAGAAACAACCGACTACGTGAAAAGAAGTAGAGGAAGACAAAGCAGGTGGTCCGCTTCGAAGAAAAATTAAACTTGACGAACCCATGTGTGTCCACCTTATGTCATGTGACTGCAGGAGTGAATCCAGACCCCTGGTTTGGAGGGAAGGGAAAGAGGGCAATCCTGTGAATAAAAGAGGGGCGATTGCCCCTCCCCACTGGATCCGCCATTTTGTGACCGTCTCGTTTGCACATTATTGAAGTATATCACTTACGGGTAGGACGAAGGCATTCTGCAATGGCATCTTTACGACGGACACCGACCAGGACATGTCGTGAATTCTGTCGACGTCATGGTTACCGCGGAGGAGTTGATTTGCCACTCGTGTCACGCGAGCGTAGGCAGGATGAAATGAAGGCAGCAGGTGGTCTTTGAACATCTCGTATTGCTGCACACACAAAAAAAATTCATGCATGAGGCACTTTCCGAATGTCCTGCAACGGAAAGTAGCCGCGACTTACCATTTGAAACTCGAAGTCTGATATCTTGCGGAACTGCTCCGTCGTAAACGCGACAAAGCGTCGTCTGTGGGTGATGGGGGTTTCTTGAATGTGGGAGACATAGTAGATGCTTCCAGCTGCTACAAATACGCTGCAAGTTACTGTGTGACAAACGTTAGCAATTAATGGTGGATTGCTGTCCGCTCTGTGGTTCCTCTTGCGTCGACCTACCAGCAATTTTCACTCTATTTCTTTTAGCCACAGCGACAAAGTAGGCTTTCCTGTCCTGTGGTAGGCTACGCCACCATTTGCGAAAACCCCTAGAAGTATGAGGACGCAAGATATTCCATGTGCTTTTATACAAAGATCCCAGGAAAGAGGTCCAGTGCATCAACATTATATGGCAATTTCCATTCCGAGCTCCATTTCCTTTCCATTCCGAGGTGCTCACATTGTGTGGAAAGAAATTAGCAGACGCGTACCCCCAAAAAAAGGGGGGGAGGATCGTGGCTCAACCCCCCTCTCCCAAGGTACTTTTGGTGGTGCGTGTGTGAGAGGGAAAACGGGAATGATATCCTCTCCCCATGTAAAGTTTTTGTAGAACACCTCCCGAAATATTTCTGTGGCTACGTTGTTGCTTTGTAGACGACTTTATAGACTTCCTATTTAGATTTGTACTGCTTGAAAGAGTCAAGTAGTAACGTACTTATTATGCGAACAAAATACAACCGCAAAATGAGTTGTGGACACTGGTTTAGCTTTGTTTTGTCACCTCTGGCGATGAAACTCCCCAGTCACCATCATCATCGTCAAAATAAAGTAGTACAGTTGTGGTTGTGAAACTCAACCGTTGCAAAACAATCTCGACCTTTCGGTTCATTTTACCCACCTTCCAGTCAGGACAGCTAAACCTTTTGTTAACTGTTTGGCGATCAATAAGAAAGCCGGATGAATATATCGAGGCGGTGTAGTCCGAAATCCCGCGACTCTTTCGGCCGACCTCAAGATGCCGCAGGTGTACGGGCTCTGGCGATTCATCCACCCGGCGCACGCAGTTCGCGTTGCGCCGCTAATTATGCGTAGCATTATCGTTGTTCAAATAAATTAGTCGATTGGTTTAAATATATACAGGTCTGTCGCCCCCTTTCGTCTGCTTTGCCAAAACATGTGGACGGACGACGAACGGCGCGGTATATCCCGCCGCTATCCAAACATAAGACGTGTTGCCAGACGGAGTGATGTTACGGACGCCGTGAAACCTGAAATCTGACAAAGCACGGATTAGTACTGATCGAATACACTCCGACGACACGCGCATTGGCCATGGCTTAGATAGATATGTTCAGATTAAGCGACATGCCAACAGCTGATAGGCAGATCACTCGGTGAAGGCAGAGAGTAAGCATGTGGTGGACTGTGACTACGCTAGAGCTTAGCTGTTCAGCCAAATCGCAGCGAAGTACACGAATTTGGTAGATGTACCTTATTATATCATTTGTACGTGTCGTAATTGGCGAGATATAAACCCTGGTACACACGCTTGCACGTATCGAGCTCTGACGTCAGCGTAGCGACAGCTACGGCCATTCCCATTGGTAGTCGTAAGCACGTGACCACTTCCGCGTTGCCTCACTCGCAGATGACGCAGTGATGTCAGATCCGGCTTGCTACGTCATATGTCACATGGCTTTGTCACCATTAGTCGACAGTGTGCCCTATCCCTATAGGCAGAGCGGGATGCTCTACCGTGCGGGGGCCTGGGGTTGAATGCCGGCCTGTGCTAAGTGCAGAGGTGTGTGCGGGTAGGTATACCCGCACCTACGACCCGCGAGTTTTGCGACGTGCGGGTAGTCAATGTTGCCGCGGGTTGCGGTTAGTGTGGATGCACCCGGCACTTCATCCGCGGGTAGTGCAGGTATACACGCATCACACGCCGCAGGTTAATTGCTGTTGCGGGTGGTGTATCTGCGGATGCGGTGCGGGTGCGAGTTTACTTACCCGCTCACGCTATGTGGGATTTCCTCAGACTCTGCGAGGCAAATGTCGTAAGGGTTCCCTATGAAGTTGGCCCTGGACGCACTATCCCCATCCCCCTACCGCCCCGAGCAGCGTGACGTCATATCAAGCAAGCTGACACCTCGATAATAAAGGCATCACCATTAGCCGAGCCCAAAACCACAGCACCTCGTTAAAAGGATGTCTCATTTATCACGTGTCAGGCGCGTGGACAATGGAGATCTTTAATGGAATTCCGCCCCATGATCATCGGAGTTGCGAAAAATAAATTTTCCTTCGCTCTTTATCTTACAGAAGACGAGTTCCATATCTACATGATGATGGCGTCGTCATAATTTCTCTCGACCTCATCCTTGACACGCAAGGAATTACCTCACCCAAGGCGTATGACTGTCGGCATCAGATATAGTAGCTCAATACACCTACTGCGTTACACATCTGATTCGCATTGCCCTACATCAGTGATGCTTCTCGGTATTACCTCCCAAATAATTTCCTCCCTCCCTCCCCGCGAAAGCTGATACACAGTGCAACGCCTAGCCCCGAGGCACTGTCCCATCATGGAGATGAGGAAAAAGTCCGTCTGTCTCGAAGGCAGCAATTAGTCGGAGAGCATCTCCTGGAGAAATTGTGCCGTCCTCAATACCACAGTGCAGTCTCGGACGGGTGTTTTTAACAATGCACTTTCTTGCTGGCCAGTCGACTTACCTTTCTATTTTTATGTGTCATTTTTGTTTCTTTGGCGATTTCTGTCCTTGATCTTTGCTTTTCCCTTTTTTTTTTTTTTCGGACGTGTCGCTTTGTGTTGCAAAGACGTGACTGGTATGCTGTGGAACATTGTTAGAGCAGTCGACGATTTGAAGGCGCGCTTGCTTTGTAGTCAGGGTTAACTGCGCCGGTGGCATCCTCAGAGAAGTTCGGGTGGGATGGAGGATTTAATTCTCTCGGATAGGGACAAAGTAGCCGTGTATTCTGAACCTCTACCTCAGGACTAAGTGTGGAAGGACGGAGAAGTTGTTTGGGCTGAGAAACACCGAAAAGCAACGTTCTCCTGCTTCATGACAATACACACCAGCTTGTTCTCCAGCTTGCTAACAATACACACTACCTAAGGAATGTGTATTGCCATTGAATACCGAAGGGGCTAACTTCCAGTCTTCAATAGAAGGACTTTGGTTGGTGTCCATAGGGGATGAAAAAGAACCCGAGGAGCTCGAAAAGAAGAGGGCGTTGGAATTCAATGGTGTCCGCACCCCTTATAGTCTGAGGTTGCAAGGGTGCGCAAGATATAGTGCTACTGGCAACCAGACACAAATCTAAGGAGCACAAGGAGAGCAATCGAGTCTGGGTAAGAAGTAGAACACGACGTGAGTTGTGTCGGGTCCATTCTCGTCGCACGTTTACAAATACACGTTGGCACCTCCAGAACCCTACGCAATGCATGCCCATAAGTACGAATCAACAAACCGACTTTCTTTTTCTGCTTTGTTCATTCTTTCATTTTTGTTCCGTTTTTCTTTGTTCACGGTATGCACGAAAGTGATGCCGGATATACAGAAGACATCGATCATCATCGGCCATCATACGGGGAAACTTTACATGCTGTGATATATGAGAAGCGACATTACTACATTATTCGAACTCGAGAAAAACCTGCATATGAGAAATCCTAGCGTTGAAAATGACTGAAAATGTCCATGTGAGTTGCCGTAAAATCGCGTGCAGACCGCACGCACGAGAACACGTGCAGGCAAGTAACAGATGCTACAAGGTCATGCACGCGTTACGAGCTAACGAGGGGCGGGGCACTCGTCGAGAAGGGCACGTGATAAAACTCGTGCACGGCGCTTTTCGGGCGATACGTGTAGGGCGTGGTATACGTCACGCGCAATGTGTCACGTGCCCATCTTTTTTGAATTTCCCGCTACTCGTAATCTCGTAACGACGATGAAGCGATTAAGCCCTCAGGTCCTCGATCAGGAAACCATATATTGTCTATTCATCTCCATAACTCTGTCAGGTCGAGACTAGGATATGACTCCTCGGACTCCCACCAACGTCCTTCTATTGGAGTCCGGAGGTTAGTCCTTAGCAATTTGATGACAATACACAGTCCTTAGGTAGTGTGTATTGTCATCCAGCAGGAGGTAGGCACAGTGCTGGACAAAAGTTTGCGGAACACGCTCTCCTTCATCAGATCGAGTGACACGCTAGTAGCTAATGGTGCATAACGGACTTGCAAACAGATGACTGGGTTACCTAAGTCTGTATGGTCTCATTCGTTGCAAGCGTGTCACTCTGATGAAGGAATGCCGTGTTCCGTAACCTTTTGTCCAGCACTGCACAGTGTGTATTGTTATCAAGCAGGAGAACAAGTATAGGTGCATATTGTCGTCAAGTATGTCTTGTCACAAAGCAGGAGAATGTTGCTTTTCGGTGTTTCCCTGCCTGACTATATGACATGGTCGGAATTTGACACGTATCCAACCTCGGTCTTATAGAAAAGAATAGTAATTACTTTCTGCTATGATGTGTACTTTCGGATAATGGGCTACTTAGTGGATCGCTTCGTAATCTGGGACAATTAGCCCATGGTAAAGAAACCCTGAGCTTAGGTAACGCACAAAGTTAATCACTAGGGGCAGCTCAAACGGCAGGTCAGAAATGTAGTACAGTCTAGCAGTATGGATTGAAACGACGAAACCTACAGAGAATCAAGCGTCTCAGCACAACTTTAATCAATGAGGAACTGTTGTGCAAGAGTCTGCACTTCATCAGATGTGCGCGTCATTATTGCTCTGCACGAAAGCTCGTCACCCATCGAAATCGTTTTCATTGTGTGTAGTTTTTGTCGCAATCTAGGACAGTTAAATCCCAGAGAGTTCTTTTGTTTCACCAGCCGCGTGTGTACCTCTGCTTTTTCTTGTAACACTTGTTCCTCGACTGCAAACCGATTGCGACCTCTTGGGCGAGCGTGTTATTGTTTTGGGGGCAGGTGGCCCCCCAAGCGCCACTCCCACATTCCATTGGTGGCGAAGACCCTCGGACATTGTGCGGCCGCCTTGGTGCTATTGCTTCACCTGTCTCAGAGCTGACCTGTCTTTCAGTATACGTGATGGAGACAAAGACCTCCAGGCAGTGCTCGAGGATAGGCCAGTTAGTACCAAGTAGAGGAACTTGTTATGTGCTAAGTATAGCGACAAAACTAAAAGCTGGCGTTACGCTACGTTAGCTTACGTGAAGCTGACGTTACGAAAGCTGACGCGGAATAATAAAAATTTATGTCCAAGTCAGAGGTCGGCACTTGGAACTCCTGCTCAGTTCCTCGTATGCTCTGCTTACAGAACATGAGCGTCACTGAGTTTCACTCTTGCTGGGCTCATACAGCTTGAACTCACGTATGCTCAGGGGTGGGGTGGGGTGGGGGGATCTATTTATTTTGGCAGGAAAAGTCAGCCAGAGAGGACGGCTTGCCATTCCATAGTAAGATCTCCCATGCTCAGAAGATACTTCCAAAATAAGCATGAGTGACAAGGGAGCATGTTTGTCGGTGAGTTTTGCCGAGATGGAGGTTCAGGTGCGAGTAATATGTAACGACGGGGTCTTGGGAGGAAGAAAAAGAAGGGGAGGAAGGAAGAAGGTGGAGGAGAAAGAAAGGGGTGGGGGAGGCTAGAACGTGGAAAAGGAACTGAAGCTGTTTTGTGTTGCGTTTTGTTATGTGCTCTTGTGGTGGAACCTCTATACGAGAGCTGCTGGTGTCGTCTCGTCATTTCATGTCACCTCAGCTCATGCATGAATATTGTCCACCAGCTTGCCTGCATTCATGCCATTTTGTCTCTTTATGGGAATTAAGTTAGATTTCTGTTAGTTGAGGTGTTCGCTGCAGAAGGCTCTGCTTGATGACAATACACATATATCAAGCACGAACTCCACCGCTACTATACTACTAGACTGGCAGGTTGGTGGTGGTGGTGATGGGCTGCTTGCCGTAGTGCACTGGCAGATTGATGTGTGTATTGATGTATTGTAATCGAGTTAGAAAGCTAGGGATGGATGTACTCTCTTACCTGCCATGAACGGGCTTGAGTAATCGACCAGAGTAAGAAATCTTGTATTAGCCAACAAGAACCACAGTCAGCCCTGATCAAAGTATCAAGATATTCAGTTAAGTAACTGAGGAAAAGTATCCCAATAACTGTATACTTCTCGTGTATCTTGAGGAAAATATTACATAATATTATATACACTAAAATATATACATTTTCATATGCGTATTTGTAGCTGTAACTCGGTTCCCCTTTTCAGTAACTTCTGTCATTTTTCGGGTACCTTTTAAGAGCACCTTTCGAGTACCTTTTAAGTACCTATTAAGAGTACCTTGTGAACAAGCGATTCAACACAAATATGACGTGAAAGCCAAACCATTATACACAACTGGGATGGGGGGGGGGAGTGTCTGTTCATGGTTATATGGCAGGTGTATACCATCTAGTCGATGTGCGGTGCATAACGATATTATTTAAATTTGCTACTGAGATAGTTTCTTTAAGAAAGTATATTATCCATTTACGCCCAAGAAATGCATTATTCAGTATATCGGGTGAACCGAGAATAATGCGCTTTACGATTAAGTTAACTCCTGAATATGATGGAGAAAGTTCATTTAAAAGTACCGACTACTTTTTGGGGGGGTACCTGTAAATGTATCAGTGTATTTTTTTCTATGGGGTATCTGTTTCTATCTTAGACACATTTGAACCAATTTATATGCAACTCAGATACTGTTTGATATACTGACTGATTGATATATTGATTGATACACTGATACACTCAGATACTGACGGTCGCATCGAGTACTATGTTCGGCATCGGCCGATAGTGTACTTGGGTAATTTTTTCCGTCTGAAAAAGTGCTTAGATATTAAATAAACGAATTTTACAGATCACCGCTGCTCCCGCAGCTGCAGCGCCTCCGGCGGCGTGACGTCACTCCCTAAGCGGAGGAGTGAGAGGGCGGCGATCAGAGGATGAAAGGCGCCGACCAGACGCCCCGTAACTGTACAAGATGCCCGCACGGCCGCGCGGCATTCTTTTTCTCAAGATCGCGCCCTCGTTCGTTCTTGAGAGTGACTAGAGTCACTGAATAGCTTCGATCAGAGTATTGCATTCGTTTTCCCCGGCACTATATGCCTACAGCCGTCTGGCAACAGTGAGAGCGCCGCTGTCCCATTGGACAAAATCTGCAACTCGGCGGTATTTTGTTGATACGCCAGTGGAACCACACACTCTTAAAAATGAACTTCACCGCATAGCACGCTCCTAGCCATCTATCGCCCCTATCGTTCTCGCCCCTGATTTGTTGAAAACAGGAGGCATACGCTTTTTTTTTTTTGTACCAGCTATGTACTGCATAAGCGGTACAAAAAAGGCGTACTCCTCCCGTTTTCAACAAATCGGAGGAGAGACCGATGTCATTCGGGATGATGGTTGGCTAGGAGCATGCTATGCGGTGAAGTTCATTTTTAAGAGTGCAGTTTCTTTCCGCCCAGGCAGAAACGACCGTACGCTGCGGCAAACTTATTTCACATCGCCAATTGCAGCGCGTTGACCGTAACAGCAAGTGCGATTTCGTTTAGAGGGCCTTGATCGATTGTCGTCAAGGAAGACGCAAAAGCATGGTCGAATAAAGAAGAAGGAACGAACGTCTACAGACGGGATCCGTTAATAACACATAGCAGACGTACTTAGGGGAGCCAATATGGCGTCCCCACACGGCGCCCCCTGGCGTAGAACTTGCAGTTGTACATCAGTTGCCAGTACTCTGAAGCTATTCAGTGGCGTTTTCTAGTTTTTCCAGGGAGGGAATAGACGTTTTTACAAATGCAAGCGCCACCTGTATTGTCATCAAGCAGGAGAGCTACCTATTTATTTATTTATTTACCCTCAGGGCTACAGCATTAAAGAGGGGAGGGGCTTGAACCAAAGCAGGAACAATGTGGAATAAAATAAAAATAAAATAAACAACAACAGACGAAACAAAAACACTAGCATAGATAGTATCACTGGTGGACAATCAGACCAGTATGTAAAGTTTAAATAATGGAGGACCTATCCACCTGTGGCACACAAGCGGTCATGGGAACTTATAGCATATAACTAAGTATATATAATTTATATTTATACTTAACTCCCGTAACGTAGACATCCTCCCTAACTTTTATAATTTTTAAGTTTTAATAAACCCCTTTTTTGTTACTTCCCCTACTTTCGTCTTCTGTCTCCCATTTATTTCAACTTATAACTATATATATGACTATATATAACTTATAGAACTTATTACAAGACGACCAGAGGCGCAGGTAGAAGAAGAACAACAACATTCCCGGTGTGCGCAGCAGCATTGTCATCTGGGGTAAACCATAACCGAAGCAGACGACGGAGCAGTGTCCCTCAAAGTTCCCATGCTGCTTTGCGCCGCACGCTTAGTGGCGCGCGCATCTTTGTAAAATCGTCTACGCCACTCTTTCGCGTGGGATTTTCGATGCCGGGGTTCGTGGTCCACGAGGTATGAAATGACGCTGTAGTTTCGAAATCGACTGGTGAGATACTCCCACTTACTGCGCCCGTACGCATCACGTTTTTATGTATTCGTTCCTGAATTCCGTGCGTCCCAAAAACAGATTCCTTCGGTCTGACCTATAACAGCTGGCGTCGGATATCGAGAGCGTCGTCGCTGCGCAACACATTCCAGACGTAGCAACATGTAGGCACAGGCCCTCCCTTTCGTAAGCATACGTATATATAGTATACGTGTATACCTGCAAAAAAAGAGGTCAGTGTGACCATTTTGAGGATCATCGTACATAACATTCTCCAGGGCCGGCGGATTTTTTGGGCCCGCTAGAGAGGAACCGGATTTCGTTGCCCTATTACGTTGGCCAGCGAAATGGGTGTACGTAAGCTGGCCAGCTTATAATTGGATACAAAGAAGTCCCGAGGAGATAATATGTGATTACGCGAGGAAAGCCCTGCTGGTAGGGGCTTTCATTGAAGTTTTTTCAGCGCGTCGATTTCACTTTGTCTAAGTGAGAATGAGGTGATGACGAAGCTCGTTGTGGTTGAGTACATGCTTTCTTTTTGTGGAAGACGGCGTAGGGAGTGTCTATGCCTTGATGTCACATGATCTACGGATCCGGATCCTAGTTAATCCAGAACCGCAAGCACGGGGGAGGAGGGGTCACTATTATAGTTACGTTGTGACAGCTTTATATAGAATTGCTAACAGGACGGAAAGGGGGGGGGGTCGGAGGGTGAAAGGGGGATCTGAAAGGGGGTGAAAGCAATTTATCCCTTTCAATATCGATAACAAAAAGTTGTTCAAAATAATAATATGTTTGCTGGGCCTGCGATTAACAATCGTTAGATTGAAGTGGAAAGTGATTTTTTTTTTCCGATTTATCGGACATATGTTACGTGGTCGTGTTCATAAATTTTTATAGTGATTGTCTTGTGTGGCTGCGTACTGTGATCTCTACTCTTATTCCTTCGCCTGTCTGTCTGTCTGTCTGTCTGTGTACGTGCGTGCGTGTGGATTAAAAAGGCTTTGTTTCCTATAGCAGAGCACTGTCTCATCTGTTTGACCAGTTTCTTGTCCTTTTTTTATCTAACATGAAGTATCGGGATTAAGGTCGGGGTAGAGTGAGTTAAAAATTATCTCAGGAAACTTGACAAAACATAGTTTCAAGTGCGGTCGCAGTGTCTCCATCAGGCACGATTTGTCAGATTGATTGATTGATTGATTACAAGTTGATTGAGCAGTTACTTTCAATAATGCATTGTCGGGGTTCTAGCCGGCTCGCCTTACTTCGACCGTCACAACTAACACTATACATCCTGCGTGTATACGCGCAAGACTGAAAGGGCTAACCACCCCATATACCGCCAACAACGTATCACGGCCAGCATTTTTGAAACTCATACGCGTGCGAACCGCATTTCCGTGCACGATCCAGCCAAAAATATCTCCTAATGCCTCCGGTAATAGCGCTTCGACGCGAGAAAACGCCCGCAATAAAAAAAGAATTAAAAAAAAAAAATGAAAAGGCTGATGAACGTCCACGAAACATACAGCATTGAGGAAATACTTCTCGCGTTACATCTGTGTGCTGCAGCAGTACGGAAAAAGAAATAGACATAGCTTGAATCAAGTTTCCCCCATCTCCACACCGTTTCCGCGGCTTTGTTGCACACCACGTATGACTACCACTTTACATTTCTGTTTTTTTTTTCTCTTTCTTTTTTTCATAGTAGAAAAATAACAATACATAACTTTCGTGTGGCTTCCGCGAGAAACACGATACGCTCACAAAGGCTATGTACAAAACGGGAGGAATGGTGGTTTCATACAAAGGCTATAGCTGGAAAGTCGAGTGCGGAAGAAACCGTGTACTCAAAGGTGTTACTCTTTTCTTTTGTGTGTGTGTTTGTTTTTTTAATGTTAGGCGAATTGATTAGATTTGTTATCTACAAGATGCGCGACAAAGAATGTGGAGTGCGTGTGATAAAGATGGGATTGATTAGCGGATATCAACTCCCGATGAATATTAATGGCGAGAGCCTGCATGGTGTTGGTGCCTTATCTGTGGAGATTCCCCCCTGAGTGTTTTGCGTGTCTGTTAAATTTTAGAATCGTATAATTAGCTTCCGGTTCGTGCAAGATCTGGATCAGCTGATTAAGGCGCGTAAAATGTATGCACAAAGAGGGTCGAAGCGGGGACAGTATGTATGTATTTTCCTGCTTTTCTTTTAAATTCTTAGCGGCGTTGCTTTTTGTACATTTTTTGATTTCCACATCGTCCGACATATACTTATCAGCGGTCGGTCGGTCAGTCGGTCGGTCAATCAAACAATGCTTTCGATTGTTTTTATCTTGAAGCATTTTACCTATGCAATAAGAATTGTACCTGACGTTCTTTGTTTTTTTGTGCATTGAGATTTCGCACGCGAACTCTCCTACACTGTTGCTTTTGGTGCCAAGTTTTGTGGTGGTGTTTTTATCCGTTCCGTTTCAAAGTGTATAGATTTGTGTAGTTTCCCTTCCTTTTCTGAATAACGCGTTCTGGAGTAGCCAGTCCCACGTGGCTCGGGTCTAACATCTCCTTTTTTTTCTTCTCTCTTTTACAAATCAGCCAATCAATTGTACCTGAGGTTTGTGATTAGTATTTTCTGTGTTTTCCGATTGAGTACTGCCTTCAGATCCGGATTCTCTCTTTCTCTCTCTCTTTTTTTCTCCTTTTCGAAACGATAGCTTTATGGAGCCCACCAACGTCCGACAGCCGTGTAAGTCCGTCCATAACCATTGTGGAGAGAGGAATGAGAAAGAGAGAGAGAGAGAGTAGGGGGAAGAAGTTACAATGGGGGAACGAACCGAGGGCGTCTACCCGAGGATCAGGATTGTTAAATGGCCCATGGAGGCAGCGAATTTTTTTTTTTTTTTCACCTAAAGTCACTATCTCCACTTTGCTGACACGTTGCCGTTATTTTTTTTTATTACTTCGATTTATTTGATACTTCAGATAACTGAAGAATGTTACATTAATCTTATCATTGCCTTATATATCAATGTCTTCAACATGGAAGGGAATCTCGTCCCAACATATTCAACTCGAAAGCAAGTGGGTCATTTTTCGAATCTCATCTGGTACCTTCTCGCATTTTAATTGGCTATCCTTCATGTGTCGGAATTCATCCGCGTTCCGTGACAGCCGGGAAACATAATGACGTCATGGTGGATGTTAGAAAGCACCGCCTACCGGGAGTACATGTGCGAGCAAAGTAGGTCATCAATCGAGTATGCCTTCGTCACTTGACTGGCAGACGGGGTCAAGCGCTATTCCTCGCCCTTGAACTGTTCTATAGACATTGCGCCGCCATTTCCGCTTGTTTGAAGAAGTGAAACGAGCACGTTTTAACGTTTAAAACTTAAAATTCGTCCTCGTGGACTTGTTTGTGTAATCATACGAGCAACGTTTTCCGAAATACTGAGACGAAAGGGTACGAAAAACGCCACCACTTTCTGGTGCCACGTAAGCGGGCGAACACTCGGCGTCACGTCTTTTCGTGTACCGCTAGCTGTGGGGCGCAGCCACAAGAGATTTAGAGCCTGAAGTTTTAGGGTTTAACCCGATTCTTTCCCGAATTTGCACCCCGAATTGAAGGTTAGGGTGAAACTTGATTTGTAGCCGGCGGAATTGCCCTCACTGAGACGTCTGTAGGAATACATACATCACCGTTCGTACCAAACCAGTATGCAGTCAGTTTGAGCAACTGAGCCAGGATGGTCCTCTGCTCTTGGAGACCCTGAAAGATCGTGAAAAGAAGTTGTATATTGGCATCGAAGCGGATTACCAGCCACGCGACTGGTTGGCTCTAACGTTTCACACGGACTAGACTAGTACTTCGTAGATGCCAACTCTAGAGCAGTATGATCTCTAGGTTAATATGCGTGCTGGACGTCACCTTGCAACGATCGAAGACTCGCGGAAGGTTGCGTATGTGACAACGGCACAATCTACATGGCCACCTAAAAGTGAAGCACATAGGTACCTCTACATTCAAAGAGGACCGAAGACGTCTTCCATCGCATTGCGAAGTGCACAACTCACTCTCTACGAACGGCTCGGTGAATCCCTGCTCGAACAAAATTTAGTACTTCTGCTACAGTACGGACGCGGCCACCCTGTGCTGCAATGCAGCGAGAGATCCACACCTGGTAATTGATCTCAACTGAAAGAAGAAGGAATTGTTTCCTATCGCGATGCTGGACGGGACGCTGGAAGAGCGATTGAATGACACTCCACCGAATCCGGGGCACGCCGAACAGGACCTCAACTCTGTGCCACAGCGTATCGGGCACAAGGCAGTGATATACTAACGCGTGCTCTGCAATCTCGTGACAAGCACAGAATGGACAGAAAGGAGCGACAACTCCGAACCGAGACAGGCGGTCCCGAAGCGGTGAAACGCCGTGTGCAGGGCGCCATTGTAAGCTAGCTCGACGGGCGTCCAACCGGCCCGCGGTGACAAAAGACGCCAAGCAACCTGTCGGGGCACACCAAGGCCCACAACCGCCGGAGGCATGGTGAGTAGCTCCAAGAGGAACTTGTACAGGCTCTTGACAGACCACGTAGAAATGCGTTCACCAGGGTAGGACTCACGCAGGCGCCTCATGGAGGAGACATACTCTCTGGGGTGAGGTGCGACAAACTCAGATCGAGGCCTACGCAGCGAAAAAGCAGCAAAAAACCTGATACCAGGACCCAGGACGTACTGCAACAGATCATGCGCAGGGTGGCACGGCTCCACGAGTGCATCAAAACTACCTTTAATAGCAAGGACAAGACACTTGGTCTACATATGTGGAACCCATAGGCCACTTGCCTCCCACGCAGTATACGAACATCGGAACATCCTTGACAGGAATGCCAAAGCGCGCCGTGCACGACGGGGTAGCATTTAGAAAGAGAAAAACACTCTTCGCCCGATTAATGCGCGCATTTGATACTTTGCCATAGGCATCTAAATACCTAAGACATCGGCCACAAAAACTTCATCTCTAAGTATTAGAGTCAGGTCATCTGCGTACGCAAAAAGCGGAAGAGCTGTGGAGCCAAGTAGCTTGAGCGTTCGCGTATAGGAAGTGAAGTTGCAAGAGACTCCAAAAGCGAACTGGAGACCATGGTATAGATAGCAGAGGACAAAGTACAACACTGCCGCGTACCAGACTTTATCGGAAGACTGGCAGACAGACCTCCATTTAGCCCAATAGTAGCTGAAGCTCCGGTGTACAGAGTTCTGATCCAGCCAATAACCGTAACGGGAAAACAAAAAGCGTACAGTACGTGGTACATGTATCCCTGGTGCACCCTGTCGAAAGCCTTCTCATGGTCAAAAGAGGTAAACGCAACGCAGAATGGAGCTGCAGGGCCGGACTGCCCGGGGACAACGCAGTCCTGCCCAAGAAGGAATGACAAGGCCAAGAACGGGAGAAATTCGCTGCAATAGCACAATTGAAATAATCTTACATTAGGAAAGACACGCCGAGCCTGTGTAATGTCATCAAGCAGGAGAGCTACCTGCCTATACGATCGCCGAGAGTGTATTGGCATCAAATGGAAGGCCGGCCACAGGGGCAGGCTTCCTGTAGCCGCCTGTAGCTTCCGTTCGCCGATGTGTGTATTGTCATCAAGCAAGATAACTACCTATGGAGGTAGCCTCTTTTACACAAACTCTATCTTACATACCAGATAACAACGCTCCAAAGCCGATACTCTCTCTGTATTGGCATCAGAGCCGATATATGTATTGGCATCATCGTGGAAGACCAGCCATATTGGCTGGCTCCCTACTAGCCGAGCTCCCAGAGCCGATACTACCGAGCGAAATGTCTATGGACGCAAAAAACAACAGAGAAAGTGTCGCACAGCTCCATGCGGTATGTATCATTGCAGCACAGCATTGCCGGTGTTGAAAATGAATTCTGAAGAAGGTATGAGAAACAAGCAGCTGCGACCTTAAAGGGGCTGCGGCAGATCATCCCACGTTATCCCGGATAAATATAAACACAAGTTCTCTGCACCGATTTGAACCTGCATTGAAAGTTTCACAGCGAAGAGGGTATATAATAGAAGCGGAGAAAATGGGCACCGCAAGTACCGAACTCATGTGGCTCCCGATGGAAATTGATGTTCTGAGGCTGGAACACAGAGTAGGACAAACACAGAAAAGCCTCAAGTGCCTATAAGAACAAATTAACGATGAAAGAAGGAAGTCACTGAATGGGTTAACCAGCTGCAGGAATCGAACCCACATCTTCTGGATTACCGGATGTCGCTTGCGTCGCCCCGTCGTGTGAATGTGTGTGTGTGTGTGAGTGAGAAAAATTGTAAGAGTGGAAGTGGAACGAGAGAGTGAGGGGATATGGTTGGTCCCTTCAAGTGACGCGACCCTTGGGAGTCACTGGGGAGGTGTGTTAGCTTAGCTCAATTGGTAGGAGCCCTGGACCGGTAATCCAGAAGATGTGTGTTCGAGTCCTGCCAGCTAGCTAACCTTTTCAGTGACTTCCTTCTTTCATATCATGTGACTCTGACGTCACAGCCCTCGCTGCCACCAGTGAGGAAGCTCAGGAGAAGAGCTCTGAGCTCTGCGACGTCTGCGCTTTGCTCAGGATTGCGTTCGAGGTCTTGTATATTGCTAAGGACGATACGCAGAAGAATGATTTCTTTTTTTCTCAGTTGGCGTGGAATAAAAAACTTCCATGATGTAGTGAACCACACCTATGAAAGCGTCCCAATTAACCCCTTTAACTAAGGAAAGCCTTCTGTGTGTTCCCAGGATTTTCATCTTGGGTGGGTGTTGGTGTCTGCCCCTTGACACCCACATCTGATGTTTTTGGGGGCTGTTTTGGCATTTCTGTCAGGTAGGTGTTCTTTTTTTTTTTCGGGGGGGGGGGGGTGCTGGGAAAATCCCTGTGTGTGTGTGTATGGCCGATTCAGCCGGGTAGACTCGCACGCTATATTTAGACTGCATGAACGGTAAAATGAACAGGATCGTGCACCCCCTGACGTACACTCTCTTAGGGAAGCATGAGAGCCCAGGATCCAGAAAGCTTCCTTCGTCAAACGGGACTAGCGTGGAGACTTTTATCGATGTGCTGGGTCAAGCCTTTCACCGTCTCATAGCATTCCATCAGCTTAGATTCTGATTTGGAGTGCTGGACAAACCATCGTGTACTCCTCTCCCACACTTATCTCCTTTTATCTTCCAGCTACAGTTGTGACACCGCCCACAAGTTTGAGACCAGCAACGGCAGGCTACTGACATTCACAATAATGCAGAAACGTACGCAGATTTTACACCCATAGCTTTATAAGGTCAAACAAAACACCTTCGAGGTCCATATCCGTGGCTTTATAAGGTCACGTGATCGCTGGACTGCCTTTTTTACGGTACGGCTAAATTCTCGAACCACCGCAGTAACAATTAAACCATTCTGGAGGACATTAAAAGACTTTCAATAAAAAATTGATAACATTTGCGAAAAAGTTTCGCCAACAATTTTTCCGCCAGTGACGGCCCTATATAGAGGCTGGACATTTAAACGCGCTCGGCACAATGCTCAAAGACGCAGCCATTGAATGTTCCCAGGGAGACGCAACCCGTACAGTTGCACACATCGCATTATTAACTAAACGCGTATAGCAACGACGGAGGCACGAAGCACATTCACAGGGAAAGAGAGTGTATATAGTCCCCCTACTTGATGACAATGCACAAGGCGTGAAAGGTTCTGCGAGCGAATAACCCTTGGCAAACACGGAGGCGGCGGCAGCTTCTTCGTTCACATAACGTCTTTGAAGCGTATCGGACGACAGTGCTTGTTCACGGATCCGCGGCCGAGAGAAATATTCCCAAGATAATCCACGGGCAGATGCTCACGGGGTGCGACGTTCACAGCGGTTGAAAATATGGTCCACGTTCTGGTGGGTCTCCAAATGAGTGCGTTATACGTCTGTGCGCACTGGCCTGGATTATATTCGGTATAACGGGCTTCATAGCAGACTCTCTTTATCCTTTATTGAAATTGTGAAAAGGCCGTGTTCTTCTTACTTCTTCTTCTTCTTCATCGTCATTCTCCCTCCCCCCTTTATTTGCTATGCTGAGGTGAGGAATTAAGCGTGAGACAGTAGACCTGTTCTTTTAATAAAATGTAGGGGTGTTACAACGCAGACGTTATAATATTTCACGCGTGCCCTGACAGTACCGCGGTATTTGTCGGCGCTATAAAAAATGTGTGGATTACGAATACACACCACATCCACGCCCGTTATGCGATGATAAACACGGTACTTATATCAGCACCTTTTTATGCGAATCACGTAAACAGTCAAACGGGTGAGGCTCTATGTGACAAGCGACACGGGAATCAGATTCACATAACGATATATCTGGAAATCACTTCGTCGATCTCACTCGTCTGCTTTTTTTTTTTCTCTCTCTCTCTCCCTTTTTTTTTTTTTTTGCGGGTATTGCTGAGACTGTGGATGCAACTATGCTGTCCTCGCAACTCGGGGATTCTTCTTCTTCCCCTTTCTTTCTTTTTCTTTCTTCTTTTTTTTAAAGCAAACGACAGCTTTGCAGTATGGGAATAATCGGTTCGTGCCGGATATTCCCGCTATATTTTCTTTTTTTTTCTTCTTTTTTTGTGCCTGGCGCGTATAACGCGTAAAATACAGATTTCTCTCTTTCTTTTCTTCGTTTTTTTTTCTCGTGGTGTCGCCGGTGTGCTTTCTTAGCAATGGAACGGGGATTAAGATCTTCTGGATAGCGGCACCGACACTTTCAATATAAATGGCTTCGATGTTACAGATTGCACGCGTCTGCCTGCCTTCAAAAGGCTGGTATATGCTGCTTCGTGCAATAAGCGTATCAATGCAATATATGCCCTTTCAGGTGCCAGGTGAATGAAATGAAATAAAATATTTTAACTTTACTGTAAAGCATTTTTTTATACTAGTAACTACTATGTTCAACGATAGAGGCAAGACATGATTTCTTTGCAATCCTCTTTGTTTCGTTTTGTTTGTTTTGCTTACTCCAAGCGTCGCCGCACTGCGTTTTACTACTATCTTTCATTAATACAACATTGTATTCACCGCGAAAATGTATCGTTATGAACCAGAACTGCCATCGAATATTAAACACCCTAAAAGCGATAAAACCCCAGTGCAGGGGACACAGAGAGATAAAACAGACGAAGCACTGACTGACAAACGACAATCACAAAATTATCACAAAGTTATCACAAAGTTCCTTCATTGATAACTAACTCGAAATCTGGTTTCCGGGGAGTCGTTTACTTGGTGCCTTGTTTGCGTGATAACTTTGTGATAATTTTGTGATTACAACATGATGGCCTTGGCTGCCACTAGGGGTCGGGTGTGTGCAGTTGGTATATTTAAGATATGTCTCTGCCATTAAAGTTGTTTGTCAGTCCCCAAGCAGCACAATGTACTGAAAGTCGAGTGCAATAGGGGTGGCCGGTATGCGTCTTATCAATTTTCTTTAGTTTCATAAGTGTGTTCAAGGTCTTCTACCTACGCGTCCACCCCTATTGCACTCGACTTTCAGTACATTGTGCAGCTTGGGTCAGTGCTTCGTCTGTTATATCTCTCTGTGTCCCCTGCACCGGGGTTTTATCGCTTTTAGGATGTACCACCAAACAGCCCGGTTTTTATCGCTTATTAAACACCCGAAAGATTAAAGGGTAAGGAAATCGAAATAATCAATGTGCATCGTTCGGCGAGCCGGTTCAAAAACTCACGAACTTGCATTCCTGTTTCTGTTAAGGCGCCCATTCGAACTTTCGAAATATTGAGCTAATACAAGGGCACAAAACAGGAAGCGGTCACGAAGCAAACGTTTGGCAATCATGGCTTGCGACAGCAACAGTTCTTTATTTCGTCGCTTTGATGCTGAAAGATAAATGTATTAGGACACTTCATTTATTTAACACAAACGGCGCAATCACGTTAATCCTGGTTATTCCCTCAAAAGCGAAAAAAAAAAAAAGAAAATGGTCTTATCGCGCTATTATCGCGTCTACCAGAATGCATGGTCTTCCCGGCGTATACATGTATATTAATATCTTCAATAACGGCGCTTTTGAGACGATCTTATCCGTGCATCTGCACGATGTCATTTCAAAACGATTTGAAACCTGTCAGTGGCATTTTTACGTCCAATCTTCGTGTCTTTTATCCAGCCTTATTTCCTCGAGCGTCTCAAAGAGAGAAATAAGAAAGACGGCATTTTTTTATAGCGATGGTTAGAAACGCGGAAAGTCCCTCGTGCATATAGATGGAGGATTGCCGGCATTTCAGGGCCTATATTCTGAACAGGTTTCGGAATATGTTTATGTACACGAGCAATGTGGCACACTTTGAGCCGATAAATGTCCCCGTATCGCTCATATGTTTTTTCTTTCTTTTTGGTGTTGCGTTTTCAAAGAATGAGGATGTGCCAAACAAAAAAAGAAAAGGAACGGGCATAGCTATGAAGTTATTTTATTGAAAATAAACAGGATAAACCTGCTGGACATGCTTAATTCGATGCTGACCTCTGGCTGACGCCTCTGGCGATAAACCTCCCCACTCTCTATCTCAAAATAAAGTTGTTGTTGTTGTTGTTGTTCGATGCTGACGAATGTGCTTATGCAGATTACAGCACGTATCAAGTTGTTCCCTTTTATCGTTGCTACTTTTTATTGTATAACGGTGTTAGCATACAAGTCGCATTTTTGTTGTTCTCGAAAGATGGATACATGAAAGTAGGCGTATATCAGACAGCAAATACTCGTGCGCGAACGTGTTCTGAAACGTAGAAGGTTTAGTGCGTCACGTGTCTTATGATAACCGGCACACAGCTGTCTCCCGTACATATCGAATTCCGCTATAACGAACTGTCTGCAGTACCTCGATATTCTTCCATGCGCTGAGCCCACAAAAAGTTCATTTTGACTACGACGTGTTGTTTACGGTACGCTTCGTGTTGAAATTTATATCAATTTACAATATTGACCATCAATCAATTATCAATATTTATAATATATATACGAACCTTTTAAACGCGAAATAATTTAAATACGTTAAAAAAAACACATGTGCTTCTTGCATTCTTGCAAGCAAGAAGCTAAGTTAAATAGAAACGTCAAATTCGTGCTAAAGATTGCCATAGAAGAAATATATTTGAAGAAAGGCGAGCTGATATTTCCAGGTCGAATAATTTGAAGGCAGTCTATATCGAGTCTCTTGAACCGGAAGTGAAAATATACAAAGCCCCGACTACTCGCATGTATCCTTATCTCTTCACATCCAATCCCATCCGAGAAAGAAAGAAAAAAATAAAAAAAAAATCCGAGAGTCGACTGAACATCACTGCAAAGCATGCTCTGCTCTTTACAACCCACCAAATTCCTTCCTGTGTGTGTGTGTGTGTGTGGACGTAAAATTCTTCTTCCCTTCCCCCTTTCCTCCTCTCCTCGTACCATTTCAAAGTACGCGATGTTTCTCTCTTCGGAGGCCCAGCGGCACAGCAGCCAAGGGAGGCAAGCAAACCTGTCCACACAGCCACCGAGTGCCTATACCTGCCCTGTCCAACCTCCTCTCCTCTTTCCAAGAGAGAGGGTGCTAGCGAGGCCTGGAAAAAACTTGCCGTACAGTTCACTCGTCCCTAGACCGGCTCTGGGCAGGTCGACCGTGTAGCCCCGTCCTCTCGCGGTGCACCCGTCCCGCAACGTTGTTAGCTCTCGTGTGTGTGTGCAGGTCTGCGATGTTGTGCTCTCTTTGATAATGAGCCGGTAGAAGAGTTTTCGTCGGAATTTTCGTTCCTGTGGTTAGGAAGAGGCACGAGAGAGAAGCCTGGATACTTGTGATCATGTGGTTGTGTTGTATGTGTGAAATAAGCTGAAGGATCTTCGGATATACTACTACTACTACACGTCTGGAGTTGAGGAAGAGGAGTAGAGGTCAGCTCGTTAAGAGGTGAGAGAGGTTTTCTTTCAGGTAGGGTTTCGGTTCCTTGCGAAATTTTGTATGACTGTGTAGTAAGGTACCTTTTGGGTTGTAGCTTTAACTTTGGGACACATTGGATTGATTTCGGAATATTCGAATGTCACAGTGTTTAAACTTCAAATGCGAGATACTTTTCAGCTTGAAGTGCAGTCAGTAAATTATCGTGGCATCATTTAATAACGTTTTTTTTTTTATTACTTGACATCGAGGAATCATTTTCGTATGCATTGTTGTAGCATCGGGTTTACGCTGCTAGAAAGATCTTGCAGGTACCTCCAAAGACACAGAACGAGACTCGGATCGAATGGGTATTTCAGAGTAATATACCCATTCTGAATGAGTCATATTCATAAATCGAATTGTGTTGCACTGAAATCAAATCATGAACATTTTATGACGACCCAACAAGAGAGGTACACAGCATCATTCGCGGGGACGATTGGTATTACCACTCATTTCCTGTAAGCAAAGAGTTCACAAATAAGCTTATGCTGTTTAAGTGACCATTTCCTATACGTCGAATGAGTGAGCCACTTTAACCTTCATGCCACAAAGTCTCCTAACGTTCCATCATTAGAACCAAGAGATACCTATAGGAAAGTCATCAGCGCACGTCCTCAGGAATATATCCGCTATTCATCCGCACGAGGACATCGATGATTGTTATTATATCACACAGACGTTCAGAGGCATTGCAATATAAGCTTACACGTTGCCCCGCCTCTTATGAGTGTGCCTGAAAACACGTTTCACGAAACGGCTAAACAAATCTTCCTATTAGGTATGGACGACTGAAGTCGGACACCTACGTCCCGTAGACTTTAAGAGGAACAAAAGGAGTAATTTGAGTTCTTGGGGGGGGGGGGGGGGAGATGCATCGCAACAGCCATTAGTCCTTGCTTCGAGACCCCAATGCACGGAAGTTCATACGAAGTTTCGGGGCAGTGGACTATTTGCAAGTCGCAATGCTGGGGAGTAAATTTTAGGGTCAATAGTGTAAAGTGGGGAGTAATTGCAATCTAAGGGACTAGAAGCCGCATGCCACGAAACGGGTCTCTCGTCAAGATGTCGAATGCGACTCGATGTGACTTTAATTTACAGCTCTGTGGCGTTATACCGCTTGAGACAAGCTGACTCTCCCAGATGGTGTCACTGCGGTGCTCTAGAAGATCTAGAGCACATTCTTCTTCATTGCCCACACTACCGACATTCCCGAACCACACTCTCCGGGTCTCTTAATCAGGTGGACTCTCGCCCCACACTCTCTATCAAAATTGCTTGGTCCCTGGCCGTATCCAGCCCATCAACGCTCTGCACTCAAAGCTCTTTTGACATTTTTGGACACCATATAGCACTTCGATCCTTATTGCGAAGGGGCTCATTATTTCATTCCCCACATCACCACCAGCAATGGGGTATAGAGCATCGCCCCTGGCGATGAAACTCTCTATTCATCATCTTAAAATAAACTTGTTGTTGTTGTTGTTGTTCCTAATCTAAAATTCATTTTTCTTTTTTTGTGAGCTGGAAGTACCTATACGTTCTTCTTCTGAGATGATATTCTTTTGTTTCACTAATAGCGAACTCGGGTGGTCATTTCGTAGCAACACGGCCGAATGCTCGGAAATTGCTAGGTCGGCGACCGAGCTGGATCACGTGACCGTTGCCACCCGAACATGATTGCTAGGAATCGAGCGGTTTTAGGTACTTGGATCACGCTATAGGGGCGTCGCGGTAGCAAGTCTTCGAGTTCTGTCGTCTGCTAAACCACGTGATTTCAACATGCGGGCCAATGAGGGCACTCGCCACCGTTGCAGTGCGGACGTGACGACACCGGATACAGTTGAGCAATCTGCTGCTCGATCGTTTTGAGACCGGGCAAAAAAAAGTGCTATAGCTGGCAAATTCCGAGCGCTCGTGAAAGCGCCACGCGAACATGCGAGATTGCTTCATTTTGACCAAGCGAACATGACTGCTCGAGATCTGGCAAAAAAAAGTTGCTACGAAATGACCACCCGAATTCGCCATAAGTACCGTAACGATCGGTGTCCCGGGTGGACAAAGAAAGACGATCGCGCGCCAAAGGGCAACGCATTTTGGAGAACGAGCCACTCTGTGCAGTATAATTCCGCAGGCGCAGATATCAGATAATGCATCCATATACTTTTTCGGTGGTATATAGCGTGGCCAATGAGAACTATGTCATTTCGGTGACTATTCCATTTTCCTATTAGCTCCTTCTAGGGGTTGGTAGTCATTGATTGCATCTATAAAGGCATCGGAGACCCGTTGGGGCTCACTGACATCCGATTTGCACAATTTTCACAAATTTGTTGTAGTTCCTAAACGGAGTGTTGCAGCGACATGGCGTTTGCAGTTTTACACTTTTATGGCTTGTGGTAGCTTAATAAATACATTTAAAAAAATATTTAGCTGTGCTTTCTAAGAGCGATGAAAGATGAAAGTCACTGAAAAGGTTAGCCAGCTGTAGGACTCGAACCCACATCTTCTGGATGCATGTGATTGTCCCTTCTATGTTGTTCCAGCCTCAGAACATCAGTTCTCTCACTTTCTGATGAGCGTCCGTTAAAGGGTTAAGCTTCCCGAAAGATACACACCTCAGGAAGCTCTGGTGAGGAAAGGACCTCCTTCGAAAGTTCGACTGTGCCATCTTGCACCACGTGCGAAAATCGTTTAAGTATAACTAACCCGAATTACCTCCCAGTGAATTTTGATTGGATTGGATTTGATTTGAATCAAAAATAATATTAAGGTAGTGGCTCCCAGAAGCGTTGAGTTCTCTGCGAAAATTCTGTATACGGGTCGCATTTATTCGCCTCGCTTTATAGAATGTAGTACATAAATATCCTTCCGCGTCGAGACATGACGTTCGAGTATAGTTGCACGTAAAAACGGCTTTCGCACGACCTGTAGGCCTTCACGTAACCTATCGGCGCCGAGGTGTTAAGACGACGAACAATAGAAGGCGCGAAAATAGTATAATCACTCAGGCGAGATATGACAGTGAGTGACATTTAACACTTGTCGGAGGCTTAACCCGTGGAAAAGGTCGAAACGCTGTATATTTGACGCTTATCCGCGCGTCTTTTTATTTTCTCGCTTTGCGATGTCCCTGTTCGCAGGCTGCCTTGCATATTATTCCATCACGTGATACTCTGACAGCAAAGGCCACGATAGCAATCTGACAGCGAATTATAAGTGCACCGATTCAAGAATCATTTCGCTGTCATTTTTCGTGCGGCAACAATGGGAAGGTATAGAATGCGCACGTCACGTGAAGACATTCTTGACATAACGTATTTTTTTTTCTTGCCCTTATTTGCATGCTTTGGCTTTGAGGTCAGTTTTGGTTCGATACGACCAAACGAAAGGATTCCAGTGCCGAACCTTGCAGCGTATGTTTATGCACATAACAATGTTATTTGGCGTTGCAGCGTAGTTGCAATATAACGCAACATAATTACAATGTAAATGCAGTTCATGTTACAAGAGAAGGGCCTCAGCGGGAGTCAGTACTGCATGAAACTAAGGACTATGATACTTGTCGAGCAATGTAGAAATAACTTTGTCATGTGCGTTCAACACAAGTGATAAAAAGATAAAAACACTGAAACTACTGTTTATTAAGCTTTTAGTCTGCGTTTCGTGAGGTACAAAAGTGATGAAAAATTGTTAGTCGGACTATGTCGCATTTTTCCTGGGTTCGACCCATGAGTTCGTTATACTAAAACTCATCCGTTCGATATAAGAGTGCGCAAACGTGTAAGAATAAGTGGTAAATATTAGAGATGCCGTGTTTTTTCGTGCGAAAAAGTAGGAATGTGGGACAGAAATATACTGCAAATACGAGAAATTACAGAGGACCGACAATAAACAACAGTCACATTTAAAACATTCGTTTCGAACAGAACTTCATGTCACGTGTGG
Source organism: Ornithodoros turicata (assembly GCF_037126465.1). NCBI lineage: Eukaryota > Metazoa > Arthropoda > Arachnida > Ixodida > Argasidae > Ornithodoros > Ornithodoros turicata. The sequence continues at coordinate 6,099,142 of NC_088204.1, forward strand.
ACGCGCAAAGCGAACTTGGATTGCTTGCGAGTATACTCCACCCTGCGAGGTACGAAGTACCGACTCTACTTCCTGGAGAGTACCCTCTACTCTGCTTTGTGAAGACGAAAAAAGAATATATATATAAAAAAGTTTGCACATCCTGCTTGGGCCATATCATTCAAGGTCAAAATTCGTTGTAAAGAAACCGCCAATTACGGACCAGAGATTCATGGAAACAGAAGTCGTCAAATCATTCTCGGTAGTCAATCGGACATACTCTCAGTTTCTATTTCTGTTTGTTTCTCTCTCTCTCTCTCTCTGTTTGTTTATTCGACGGTCATCTTACATTTCGTTCTACTTTCTTGAAAGTAATCTCTTCGTACTTTCTTCTGTCGTGCTCGTTGATTGCTTCGTTCCGAATATGGAGGGCAGGACGGGAAAGTTGAAGGGAAGAGACCGCACTGGTCTGGGGGTCGATTGCGAGCGACCCGCGTGACTTCGGCCAACCGTTCTACACAAATAATGCGAACAACTGCTTAGAAGAAAAAGAAGAAACAAAAGAAAGCACGAAAAAAAAGCCATCTATTCTTCTTCACGAGATAGAGGCAAGGTCGAAAGCCGGTTAGTTCTCTCCTCCTCATTTCTTCTCTCATTCTCTCCTTCGCCCTCCACAACGGTGTAATTGCCACAGCACGCGCTAGCTTCTCCATTAATTCGGCGGGTCCAGGTGCTGGGTATATGTATTTTTTTTAAGGCCTCCCCCCCCCCCCCCCCACCTCCCCAAGACGAGCGAACGCCTTGTATGTTTCCTCCTCTAATGCCCCCCCCCCTCTCTTTCTCTCTCTCTCTCTCTCGAGCTTCTATACATGTGTACACACAGCAGGTAACCGTAGGAAAAACATTCGGGAGAGCCGAGAGGTAAAAGCAAAAGTAATATATATATATACAAAAAATATTCTACGAATGCCTCAGTGATGGCTGCGGCGGCAGTTTTGTGGGGATGATTATATATGTGTAAGTCAGGATGAGAGAAATGAGGGGGTTCTCTTTTCCTTTTTTTTTTCTTTTTTAAAGATAAGAATGTTAAGAAGTTGTGTGTCGTGAGAAACGCTTTTGGAAGACCTTTCGTTTTAGTGTCTTAGGTCCTGTAGCATTTTTTATTTAGTTTTTTTGAAAATGTCGACATGTTTTGGTATGCTTGCTGTTGCGGCGCTTTATTAAAAAAAAATCTTTTGGTCTCATTACGGACACTTATTTGGATGCGTTTTTTGCAAATATATGCACACGTAGCATGAGGAGAAACCCAATTGGATAGGGTGACAAAAAGGGGACAAGAAAAAGAGCGACGCAAACTGTCTAAACTATTACGTATCACGTTTTGAAATAGAGACAGCGGTTCTTGTGCTAAATGAAAGTACTGAATGAGGATGATGATGATGAACATTGTTAGCAGTCACGCGTCGTAGTCACCAGGATCCTTCGTTTCCCCTCGTTAATTAGATAAGACTAATTAGCTAAATTTTGTAAAATGCCGATTTAAAAGTGCCGAGGTGTCAATTGGAAAGTAACTGGAAGGTGGTAGGTTCGAATCCTACCACCGGCTGTGCTGTCTCAGGTTTTCCCTGGGTTTTCCGGCAGACCTTCCGGACGAATGTCCACACTGTTCCCCTTGAAGTTGGCCCAGGACGCATACTAACCCCCCTCTCCCCCTGTCTCCCACTCCTTCCTGCAGTCCTCTCTCCACCTGTCCACGTCTGTGCGCCGCACATAGCCACAGTTGCTTCGCGGCGCTAACAATAATAATAACAAAGAATAATAATAAAAAGTAAATAATAAAATAAAATAAATAAGAAAGAATAATAAAAAAAAACAAAGGAAACAATTGGAAAGTTCTAGAGCGCAATTGAGAGATATCCGACCGAGGTATACCTCCAACAAGACACGCCTCTTTCCTTCTTTTTTTTTTTTTCTTCCTATATGAAAAGTCACGACATACATGTACAAATGTGTTAGCATTACCACGCACAACTAGCACACGAGTCGAACGTGATAATCCGACGAGACCCTCGCATAAATTGAATGATCCCTGCGGAGTATAGACCGACAGGAGTATGCTGTTATCCATCTTTCACGCAACGGCGATTTATGTAAGCGATTACCTCCTCCTGTGTCCGACGTCCCAACAGGAAAAAAGTCACTCGCTATACGAAAGATACCTTGTTGTTATCGCGCCATCCATCGGGCCCCCGGGACAATTTTTGGCATTTCCGCGGTCCCGGAACCGTCTTTTTCTCTTCCAATTGAAAAAAGGGGTTTTCGAAAGAATGTGCGCCGACTCCGATTGACCGAGCGACCTGCTCTCTGCCGTCTTGCGCGGGTTCTCCGAGTCGGGAGCTGCGACTAGTCCTATGATGGTTGATACTGATGTTACCGTTATATTGTCCGGCAAGTGTATTTATATTCGCAGATCTAGCGGGGGATACCGTTTCTAGTACCATGCTGTCGCAGTGCATGCTGGTCTCATTGGTAACTGGTGTCTTGAAATCGGCTTCGCGGTAGGAGCAGTAACGCGTGTATCATTACGAAAGCATGTTTCAATTAGGTTAGACTGCATTAGGTGAACATGAGAAATTGGTGTTCTGAGGCTGGAACACATAGAAAGTGCCTGAGAAATTAATGACGAAAGATGGAAGTCACTGAAAAAGGTTAGCCAGCGAAGTTCGAGTCCTACAGCTGGGTAACCTTTTCAGTGACTTCCATCTTTCATGCATTACGTGCTTAGAGCGTAACTAGAAGACACGCCATAGTTTAACCGGTAGCTTGTGCACGGCGACCTTGTGTGTTGAGGACGAAAGATATATAACGTTTTATACATTTTCGCCAGTACGCTACGCGAACCGTACTTGTGCGAATTCGAGCAATACTTGTATAGAATGTCTTACTTATTCTAGCACCTTTTAGCATACGTAAGGTACGCTACGAGTGTTATAAACAGAGCATCACATCGATTTTTTTTCTCCGGTTCGCTTCGGGTTCGTGTCCAGGCATAATAGTTCGGTTCCGGCTCAGCTCCAAGAGGACACACTCATCGGTTCCGAACCGGTTCAAGATGCTCTAAACCGGTTCCGAACCGGGTTGCGAACAATGTCGCGTGAACCGGTCATTTTCGGAACAGGTTGGGGCAATTAAGGTAGGTAAGATGAAAAACGGACAGTCTCGAACTCTCGGTGCTTCGAAACCGGTTTTGAAACTGTAACCGAAAGTTTCTAAATCGGTTCCGTTCCGGTTCAGCTCCAAGATGGCGGCGGCCGTTTCGGTTCGGTTCTGGCAAAAATAAAGGTTCTTTCCGGTTTTCGGTTCCGGTTCGGTTTGATGCTCTGGTTATAAATGTACATGTTCCCCAATATATTAAACGACAAAGGGAAGAACGGGCTGCATCTTTCTGCATTGTGCCCGCAACGCCTTTAAATATAGTAGCTTTACAAAGTGTCACGTGACGGTCTGCCCTATAATGCCGCGGACTGTAGTATACATGGTGGTCGGCACTATATGAGGCTATCACTTTAAGAAACGTCGAACGTTTACCATTGTAATTGCGATCAACGAAAGGGTTGTACCGCAATATGCCTCCCAAGAATCTTACATCATCCCTCCTTCCAGCGTAACGCCTACATTCATTATACTGGCCCACACTGAACTGAGTACGAATACAAATGTTTGTACAACAACCTCATGCAGAGAATTTGGTATGTGTGATACGTGCGCAGTATCCGAAAACAGCGCCCCCGTAGGAAACCGGAAAAGCGGGCGCTCGATTCCGCCCTATCGGAAACTATGACCCGTATGACACTTCCTACACGGGCCTAGAGGTCGCTACCGGCAATCTAAATACCCTACCCTTACGAGTCCGGGGAGATTTCTTACGGGGCGTCATCCTATCATTTGTCCGAATCTACGGCTCGTGATAATTTAAGTGGAGTTCTGTCCTTGAAACGGCGAAAAAACACCAAGAAGGGCTAGTTCGGTTCTTCTTTTTCCTCGCAGACGATCGAGATGTGGGTGAATGGTTTCTGGAGCGTCGTCTGCGAAAAAAATGTGTTCTGCTCCGATGGCGGTGCGTTTTAGCCGGATTCACAAATGAACTGGTTTTTTTCTGAAGGGGACAAGTGATTTGAATTTGTAATGTAAAAGGGCGCAGTTTTGTTTGGGGTCTGTGGCTTTCTAGTCCGCACATGGTTGGAAGCGTGGCTTGTCGCATGGTTGAAGGCGTATATAGCGTTGTGCTGGAGTGTCAGACTTTGCATTGCTGTGTATAATGAACTCCATTTTTCTTCTTGCGGTGAGGATATGTACCAGTAAACTAGATGACATTGTGTAAAGTGAGTGAGAAAGTAAATTATAGTTTTAAAAAAACGCAAGAAAAGAAAATGATTCTGTCGTTCAGCGACGATGGTTACCCGAACTACGTCAGCCTCGTTTGCCTCGAACATTAAACATTCATGAGAATTGGCTGTATCAGAGGCAATTCTGCGGCTGGGCCGACTTCAGGGGAACAGCGGTTGGTATAGGATTCGAACCCACCACCTCACAGTCTTCAGCACAACCTTGGCTACAACGGCCATGCCGCTGGTATTTCTGAATACAACTTCAAACCTTGTCCGCGTTTACTGTCAAGCATGAGGTCATGACTATTCGCAACGTACAACACCTGAACGACACCGCACAAACTCCTTGACTGACTCCTTGCTTTATATGTACCACCTGCTCACGCTGCTTACCACCTGCTTATAGAATGAAAGCCTTGAAACATGCGTCCAAAAAAAGCCATTACCGTCTGGCAGACAGGAGGGCGAAAGAACTTCCTCGAGCGATGGGTGCCTTTACCCTCTCGAAAAACCCGGAAGGGCCCTGTAGTGGCCAAGGATCGAATTTGACCGACATCTACCTTTTCTTTTCTTCACATGGTCCACAGAGCGGTTAAAAGGTATCTGCGCTCCACATCGAATATCGCGTATTGTACTCTTTGTACGAACTTTCATAGTCACTTTACGTATAAATCTACACAAAATGCTTGTTTTCTTTCTTTCTTTCTTCGTCTTTTTGTGTGTGTGTGTGTGTGTGTAGGCGCGGGGTAACATAGCGAGTGGGTTACATGCAGGTTCTTTTTAATGACAATAGCACGTAAAAGTGAAGAGATATCTTCGCTTTTTATTATGCCAGGAAGTTAGGAGGAAGTGTAGCATTATCACGTGACAAAAACTTCCGCTTTCGTTTTTTTTTTTTTTTTTTTTGCCTCGCTGCTGGGACGTAGTCTGGGTGCAAGGAACTTAAAATTATGGAAAGACTACAATTGCTACAAAGAAGCCTTAAACGCGAACCACAAATTTTCCGCTGACGCACGGCGTAATTTAAAGCTTCCTATTATAAAAAAGATATATTTATACTGAAATGAGCTACGACAGCCGACATAACAAGGTTGAGAAATATTGGCGTAGTAGTAAATATGTGTGCACTCCCCAAACTCCTCGTGCTTTAATGTTAAAAGTACGACAACACGTTGACGAACTCTCTGGTACGGTGAGTCGTGATTAAAAGATGAGAAACACAAATTTTGGAGTCCAGTTTCGGTTTCGATTCGTCTCGGTTATGACGTCAGAGTTGGCTAGACTTACAGCGTTATATTCTCTAACTCCTATAAGCACATATAAGGTGCTCGCTGGCATGGGCCACGTACTTGGGCACTGCTATAGTTCGCAGAATGAACACGACGGGGTTTTGTGCAAATTCTGTAGAGGGCGCCACATTCGCAAAAGCGAAACCGCCGCCATGACGTATGTCCGGCTCAGTTCGGTTTCCGTTCGCTGCTGTGCGCTATTTAGGAGACTAGTAACGTCGAAAATACTTACGAGAACTACGGAGACATTGCATAGACAGTGTGGCGACGGTGAAGGTCAGGAAGCACAGGACTTACACCATGGCAGCTAGCGCCATGCTAGCACCATGGCACCATGCTAGCTAGCGACTGTACCGCCTCCTACGAGTGACGCCATGTGAGTGAACCATATACGCTGTGCACTAAGAAAGCATTCGTTTCCCGACAAAATAAATGCGTCGTATATTGTAGCAAGCACTATTGTCTCCTGTTACGCGAACACTCTCAACTACAGTTGAAGTCAATGGTATTTGAATCTCCCCAAGGCCTTTCAATAGAACAGCAGTTCCCTATGTTTTCACCACCCTTTCTGTGCGTTGTTGGGTTCGGCTGTTCTGCGGTCCTACCAGCTTTTCATCACGTACGTGACAGTTGTAGATAAAATGCAATTCAGCTTGTTCTATCATAATTTTATTGTTCTCGTGCAGTTCTTTCCTCTTGGCGTCCAAAAGCACGCAACTATAGACCACATAATAATAATAATTCATGTTTTTTTTTAATTCCATATTAGAGCCGCGAATCAACTGTGGCTATGGGCAACGAATTCGTGACTTTAGGTCGCCAGACAACTATGATCATGAGAGACACCACAGTGGTTGATCGGTAGATTAATTTTGCCCACCTGGGGGGGTTCTTTAACGCGTTGCTGGCGTCCTCGGCCGGGTTCGAACCCGCAACCTTGGGATCAGTAGACGAACGCGCTACCAACCGAGCCACCGAGGCCGGTGTCCCCGACCACATAAAAGCCACAACAGTCAATTAAAGGCGCCGATCCACACGAAGCCCTTGTTGTAGTGGTCGCTGCCATCTTGCCAGTTGGTTGGTCAACTGAGATCGCCGGACTCAATTGAAGTCAAATGCCGTTGAAATTTCGATGACATTTGGCGCTGCTACGCAACACCGCCCAACTGTTGTTGGGGTCAAATGCCATTGGCTCAGCGCATTGTAACAGTGGGTATAACACTCGCGTGGCTGAGTAGTTAGCGTTGAGTGGTTAACGTCGAGACTGAGAGGTACCCGGGTTCGAATCCCGGTGTGCTGTCTGGGGCTTTTCCCGGTTTTTTCCTTAGACAGGGGCTGTCAGACATATGTCAGCACAGTTGCCTTAGAAGTCGGCCCAGGACGCACATTCCCCCAGAGCGTTAGTCGTGACGTCGCAACAAACTTCTGTGAGGCCGACAACGGCGAGATTATTCAGGAGCTCCACCACCACCAACACTGAACGAGGCGCATGCGGAAAAGAAGATAGTTGTAGGCGTCACATTCTACTCCTACATCGTAACACAATCCCACGTCCTTGCGGGCCGCACAACAAGCGTCACGTCCCACAGAACCCCACCGTGACACACGACTGGAATACGTTTCCTGCTAATTAATCTTCAAACGCACACTCAAAAACAAACAAAAAGAAAGAGAGAGAGACGCCGCGCGGAGAAACACGTATACGTTCACACGCACTACATTCTTTGTCGCACTTAGTGCTTGTTTGTGTCAAATTCCTAAGTGTTCGTCCCCGAAGCCAGCGGCAGAGACGGGTTGCCAGCCCGAGAATGCGAAATCACCTGCAGGGAGAAAGGGGGCAAAACTGACTGAATTGTTGAGGGCCACAAAAGCGGCAACAATGGGGTCACAAGGGCCCCCCGGGAGGTCGCTTATTCAATGCGACGGCGTCGGCACAGTTTTTCCGGCCGAGTTTCGCGCCGCAATATAGATGAGCCAGGAGAGACAAATGACAGTTAACGCACTTGTTTCCACAGCCTGCTCAAGCTGCACGAAGAGCTGTAAAGTGTTTCACGTATTTCGCGTCAATTTACTTCTTCTGGCGAAACGTCCATGACATAATCTAGCTTCACGCTATACGGCTGCGAGGTATAGTTACGAGACTATGTCAACATAACGGCCTTCTGCTGTATAGTATGCTGCAGTTCGTTACGGAGTCGCAATCTCCATTCACACATGCGGCGCTGTCGCAGTAACGGGTTTGCACAGGGCGAGGCGCTAATGAGGGGCAGAGAATCCATCTTTGAGTTTTCAAGCACGTTCTCCGAGGAAGATGCGCCAGTGAATGTGGGTCGCTATGAATAGCTCTGTTCTTTCTGTATGCGTTGCGTGGGAATGTATATGAGCAGGTATGTATGGCCGTCTCTAATGTATGACGTGCTGCGAAAGCCCGACTACACTGGATGTGATCGATGTAGCGATTTGTACGCCACACAGGCGCGTCCTAAAAGTGAGATGATTGATTGAGTACGCGTTGCTAAACGCTATTTATGTTACGTGGACGCAAAACTAGGAGCTGCTTGTAGAGAGTTTAATATAAAGCGAAAGCTGCGTCTCGTTGTCGTAAACGTGGGAGGTTATACGTTGCTGTCTTTGGTACGTGGCAAGTAAGTTTTTTTTTTTTTGCATTTAAATAGAGCAACACTCTCATCGTTGTCATGAATGTCATGAATTTCTCTCTCTCTATTTTTTTCCTTTTTTGTCTCGTTCACATCGTTATTGTTTATGACTTATGTACATGGTATCCATTAAGTACAGCTGTTTTATGTTGCAATATGTACGGGTGTTTTAATTATTATTTTTTCTCTCTCTCTCTATCCAGTTATGTGATGTGGTAGCCTCTTAGTTTGTTTTTTTTTAGACTCACAAGTGTTTCATTTGTGTTTTTGTATTGTGCATAATCGGGACTAACTAACAGGCCTGACCTAGCAGTCCCATATTTAACAGTGTTGATGTATGGTGTTCATAAACTATTTTTGAATTTGCGTTTTGAATTGTGAATGTCGGTACAGTTCCCCTGAAGTCGGCCCAGGACGCATAGTAACCCCCCACTGTCCCCCACTCCTTCTTGCTGTCCTCTCTCCATCTCTCCACGTCTGTACTCCACTATAGCCACAGTTGTTTCGCGGCTCTAACATGGAATAAAAAAAAGTTGTCAAAAAGTGTGCAAAGTCCAAGTTGAAGAAAGTAAAGATTGGCATTTGTCGTCGAAATGTTAGATATGCAGATTGATATTGCAGTCTGATTGAAACTAAAGATAAATTAATATTGATGATTTCCCCATTCCTCATCATCATTCTATTTGCTGACGATACATGACAATGACCGTATTAATCTTAGTGTCCAAGGACGCTTAATGTATCAAGACACGGTTTGAAGAAGTGCAGACGGAGGATAAGCCCCACAACAGCAAACATCAACGGAGCCTTGGAAGTTTCAGCTCTCTGCATTCAATGGGAAAAATGAGTTTTCATTTGTATACTTTTATTTCGCAAAAATTAGTGCAGGTTGGTTAGCTTGTGACGCGTTATTATACCTAACGGTTTGCGTGCCGATATGGCGGCACGTCGCTCGGGGAAGATTATGCGTGTTGGGCCGACTTCACAGCGAACTGTGGCGACATTTGCCTTGCACTGTTCGTGGGAAAACACAGGGGGAAAAAAAGAAGAAAGAAACTTAGACAGCAGAACCTCTGTTCTTCAACTTCTTCAACTTCTGCTACTCAGAAGCTTAAACTTTATGTACACTTACTCACTCGCACGCTTTTATTTCCGACTGTAAAACACGGATGAAAAGGCCCAACACCGAGATGACGCCCCTTGTAGACTACTTAGTGGCCTATAATCAGGTTACACTCATTACGTACCTCGTGCGCACCCTACATACACTAGAGCACCGCCATGTAAGTTTCCCACGCGGAAATTGGCCGCACTCTACGCTGCATATGAGTTCAGCAGGCAGTGATGCGCGCAGAGGACGCGTTTCTGCGCGTTCATTATCTACAGCCCAAAACAAAAGGATCGCAAAAAAAAGACAGCATTTGAAATAACGGCTTTACACTGCCGAATCAGGGCAGGTGCTGTTCGGCAACAGAAAAAAGTGTAATAAAATAGCAACATGTAAATGTAACGAAACAATGACGAACGCGGCCGACAGAGACCATGCAGAAAGGCGTGCCCCCTCACGTAATTAACGCGTTGCGTGTCTAACTTCGATATATCGCCACCATCTTTGTTCCCTTTGCATCTTATTAGTGTTTTCCATGCCCATGAATTAGATACGTAGAGAGGGTTTTGACGCCATGTAAAATATGGATTTTACTGTAAAGTATGTGACTTACAGAAGCTCTTCTTATTATTGACGTTATCACATTTTGTCTCGATAAACAGCGATACAAAAAATATAATGAACCAATGCAAACGCATCGACAGCGTATGAGAAATTACGTGTTGGCAACGCTGATATATCGCCGCCATCTTTGTTGAAGGATGAAGCGGAGTAAAATCTGGTAGACTCACTGTTCGTGAACGAGACCTTTGTTACTTTTCATATTATTACTTTTGCTACTAAAACGCAGCACAAACGTGTTTCGGACGAATGAAGAGTTATAGCGCAATCACTGACCAAAAAGTGCCGTGTGCAACGGCGCAATAATCATGTGGAGTAGCCACCCTGATATATCGGCGGCATCTTTTTCCCTTTTGCATTTTATGGTTGCCGGTCTAAGCCTATAGACCGGAAATTATTGTTATCAAAGTAGGCCGTAGAGGCGCTGATTAAGTCAGGCGTGAGAAATGAACAGTCGGAATAATTTCATAGACGTTATCTGTTGCTTTTCCAGCACACTTTTTCCTTGTTCAGATTGCAGCGAGCATTCCCATTCCTATAGCTATGGTATGAATATGGATGGCGTTCGAAAAATAGACTGCCTCAAGACACATTGTCGGGCTAATTCAGGAAGTTTACAATATTGAACGAAATCGTAAAATGTGAGCATTGAACTTAGGGGGGCTTCCGCTACAATGCAACGATGGAAATTATTTCGAATTAATGTCGAAGCACACACTTTTCAAGTTGTGTCTTTTAACTGTAGAGGCTGAAACTGTTAGTTTTATACGGTAATGAAATTCGGTATGTTTTGACATTTACTTCACCCCCCCCCCCCTTTTTTTTCGACGAACTGTTAGAGTTTTGTTTTTTGTCGATGTCGATTTTGTCGATTTTCTAACCCACTTAGAAAATTAATTCCTATAGTACATATTTTACTCACGTGTACTAAGGTAATTCATGTGTAGCGTGGGTTCTTTATCAGATCCAGGCATTTTGATTTTTTTTTTCTCGCAGATTATATATGAATGATTTTAACTTTTGTTGGAAGCAGGCTGAGCCTAAGTAGCCATTTATCCACGTGTTTCTTTCGATTCGGCGCGTCAGATGCTGCCGGCACTTCAATGTTACTTCTCTCTGTTCCCTGTGATGTCGGCCGCGGACGCATGGTCCCCCTCTCCCCCTCCGACGGTCGTGACGCTGCCTGCCTATGCGCGTGGCTGACTACGGCATGCTGTTCCATGACCGCGACCATCACAGTAACTAACTTCCATAGGTCTCTTCTTTCTAACGCACCGGTAATGCCGTACATCGATGATTTCACTATTGCGTGGTGATACAACGTTTAGTTGCGTTTGGGTTGTGGTTGTAAATTTGGCTATCAGATTGATACTCCTCACCTTGAGATAATTTTCACCGTTCCAATCCGGGATAGACGGCAGTTCATTCTCTGAGCCGTAGAGATAAACTACCTAGAGTTGGCAATACAAGGAGATAAACTACGAAGTGTGGATTGCGCGCTGCATAGCAGTACACGGCGGTCGCGCTCGGGGGCCGTCACACGTTCTAAGCCTCGTTCGAGCGGCTGTTCGCAGAGTTTTACAGAGGGAGAGAGCAGTCCTTGGTGCTATGGAGTTCGGAAGACGCTGGCTAACTTCGTCTGTGCTATTCGAAGAAACGCATGGAAGGTACGTTGTTCACTGCTAAGCATTACTTTCCTTCGTGCCGTTATCCCGTACGCAACTCTTCGCAGTCTTTGTCTGTTGCATGGCGACGACAAGCACCAAACAGCAATCCTTAACGCGACGTGATTTCACAAGCAGGAGTTGGCATTGCACTGGTTCTAGTTTTAGCCCTAGCTTGTTGAGATAGTTATATGGGAGCCAGTCCTTGTGACTGGTCTTCCGCCTCGATGCCAATACACGCGAGAGATTTTTGAAGCGTGATGTGGGCAAACTTACGCTTGTCCCATCCTACAGTTGACAATACAAGAGATATGGCTGGTCTTCCACCATGATGCCAATACACGTCTCTTTACGTTTCTCCGCCTACCTCCATACCTCCATAGGTAATTATCTTGCTTGATACACAATACACACGTTTCTCCGCCCCCGGATGGACCGTGTCTTTGAACTGCGCGGCCGATAGCAAGGTCGTCGGGCCAGTATCGCTTGTGGTACTGTTTCCAGGAAAGAATGTTTTTTTTTTTTTTTTCAGGCTTCTTCATGGATCTATACCAGCTAGCCTGCAACCTTTCTCTTGTTTCATAAGAATTTTTCTTTCGACTTTCTCCCTGCCTCTATGGGTATAGTGCTTGATGACAATACACACTCCTTCCTGCGTCTGTGTGGCTGCTGGTCTTCTGCTCCGATGCATATACATTCCTGCTTGTGTGGTACTGTTTCCTGCTTGGTGACAATACGCATCTCATTTGTATTTGGGTATGTCGTTGCGACTGGACTCCGGGCCTTGATGCTCATTTGGCTAGGGATGTAGTGTTCCTGTTTGTGTAAAGGGGCCAATACCTCCATAGGTAGCTCTCCTGCTTGATGACAATACAGTTGGCTCCGATGCCAATACATGCTTGTACCATCCTACAATTGGCAATACGTGTACATGTTCAGTTGGCAATACGGTCCTTCATATACTAGAGAAGGGCCCCGCCCTGGTGGGCAGTGTCTTGGATTGCACGGCCTATCAAACGGTCGTCGGCGCAGTATCGCTCACGGTGCTGTTCCTCAGGAAGATTTTTTCTCCGCAGTCAGTCCGGACTCCCCCACCTACACCAACCTAACACCCCTAACTATTCAGTGACACCCCCCTAACTTTTGCACCTGTGTACACCCTACAGGGGGTGCCCTTGCGATTTCGGCTTTAGTCGCTTGTCGGTAATGATATGTTAAGCTGTAATTGCATACAAATAATAATGACCCCCCCTTAAATTTTTCTAGCACCCCCTCCGTGCTTGAGATTCTGGATAAACCACTGTCCGCAGTCTTGGTCCGTTGCATGGCGACGACAAGCACGAGCAGCAATCCTTACCGTGATGTCATTGCAGGGGTTGGTATTGCACTAGTCCTAGTTTGTTGAGACAGTTAAATGGAGACCAGTCTGACCAGTCCGTGTGACTGGACTTGCGCTTAGATGCCAATACATACCTCCTGTTCCTGGTAGTTCTCCTGCTTGATGACAATACATACCTCCTGTTCCTGGTAGTGAGAGCCGGGCTGCATGCGTGCACGTACCATCCGTGAGCAGTCATTGTAAGAGTCTGTGGAGTGCTCTCGCCGCGGGCTTACCTCGACTCGACTCGACTCGACTCGACTCTTTTATCATGATCAAGGTGAGTGCCATATCAAGTTCCAGTAGTAGGCACACCAGGGCTGTACTGCCCCCCGTAGCGACTCTTCCGGAGCTTCAGGATTGTTCCCATGGCATGGCACGTATACAAGAAGCAATCTCCCCTTGGGAACGTTGTTGTCTCGAATGTGAGATAGAGTCAATCTAAAAGGGGCTACCTCCATAGGTAGTTCTCTTGCTTGATGAGAATACACACCTCCTGTTGTTGTGATTGTTGGGGCAAGCTTGCGCTTTTTCCGAAATATCCATCGGTAGGCCTGCTTTCATGGACAGGTTCCTTACTTGATTACAATACACACCTCCATAGGTAGATCTCTTACTTGGTGACAATACACATCAGTCTGTGTGGATGAGCTTCCGCTCCGATGCCAATACATGTGTGTGTGTGGAAGGATGGGCAAAAGTTCTAATGGTCGGCATGGAGGGAAACAAAGTAGTGCATGCTTGCTCTTCGTTTTTAGGGTGAGGATAGTGCTATTTTTGAGGCGTGATGTGGGCAAGTATTGCTTTTGTCCCATCCTATACAGTTTGCAATATAGCAACTACTACTTTATATTTAAGATAAGGAATGGGGAGTCAATATTATACAAAAGTCAATGTGCAAAGGCATTGCGCTTGTCCCATCCTACAGTTGGCAATACAAAAGGCCCGTGTTTTGATTGTTCGCTTGGTATGGCTTGAACAAAAAACGAACTCTCCTATAGGGAGTGTTGTTTGGCTGGCATGTATATATAGGAATGTGGAGTAGAGCTAGTGTATGTGCAAAGGGGGCTACTTCCATAGGTACTCTCTAAAATTAAAAGGTAGAATTTTCTACCCATTTCGGTAGAGCTGCATTGCAACCACATTACTACTCAAACCAGTTTTACCTTTTGGGTATAACTGCAGAGTAGAAACAAACTACAGAGTAGACACTGTCGCCCTACCAACTTGTGTAAGAAATTCTACCCTTTTTTCCTTAGAGAAACGTGTGAGAGAGAGGAGAAAGGGAAAACGCGCGGATTAATTGGCCCGATGATGGTAGATGGTAGTGGTATCGTTCTACCAGCTTGGGTAGGAAATTCTACCTTTTCTCCTTAGAGTATAGATGACAATACACAGACGCAAGTGTTGCGCTTGTCCCATCGTACGGATGGTTATACAAACGGTCGCGGGACAGTATTGCTAGCAGTATTGCTCGTGAAAATATTTCCCTTAACTCTGATGCCCTGATACGCCGATAGGGAGCTTTGTTATCCAGTGAGATATAGTTTCCGTCAGTGTAAATGGGACTACCTCCAAAGGTAGTAGTCCTGCTTGATTACAATGCACACCGATGCCGATACATTGTGCCTGGTCTTCCAACTGATGTCAATCATGGAAGAAAACCGAAGAGGCACGAACAAAGAGGACAAACGAACTGTTTGTCTGTCCACCATGCCTGCACCCTATCTGTATACTCTCACTGGATGCCAATACTTCCACTTTGACGACTAGTCCCATCCTCCGGGTAGAAATAAAAGAACCCGATATTTACGTGTCATATTGGAAGCCAAAACACTCCACGCGTCATAAAATTTTCCAGTTAAATCGAGCAAGCAACAAATTTACATAACATATCATAACATTCTCCCAATACGGCATATGTAAGCTGGAATTTCTGTCATTGGGTCGGCCTTCATAGCTAATTCTACTACGTGACGACAGTGCACGCGTAATATATCTCAAATACATTTCTTTGTCGCCACAGTTCCCCCTGAAGTCGGCCCAGGACGCAAACTAACACCCCTGTCCCTCACTCCTTCCTGCTGTCCTCTCTCCATCTGTCCTCGTCTGTACGCAGCTCATAGCCACAGTTGCTTCGAGGCGCTAACACGGAAATAAATAAATAATAATAAATAAATCAATAAATATATTTCTTATTGTAAATTTGTGTCTATTTTACTGCGACACCAGTGCATAAGAGTGTGCGTAACTATAAGGCACTAGATAATTTAATCGCTTTTGCAAATGAGGTGTGAAATACGTTCATTGGTATGGACATCAAGCCGAGGCGGAGGTAGACCTAGGATTTAGATTATTTAGATCTAACAGATTCTATAGATTAGCAGGATCTAGATTATTTACTTTTCCGACTATATAAAGTGTTGCACATATATTTCTCTCCGCACATCAACAATTCTGCTTTGTGGAACGCGCAGGAGGCATTAACCTTGTTTTCACAATTAACATAACAGCATACGTGTGATGCTCAGGTTTGCCGTTACGGAGGACAGCATAAGCTTCATAAAAAGGCGTAAGATTGGCGGTTTTATCAAAAGGCCTGGAAGAAAACGATGACATTCGAGGTGATGGTTGACCCCCCTTAGAGGTACACATAATCCCCCTTTCACACGCGGGCACGAGAAAATAAAGCGATTGGACAAGGCTATATCGCTCGCTTAGTCGTCGCCCTTGACATTTCTTTGTGTCACTCCCTTATTAGCGACCGTATTAAAAGCCACTGTTGCGTATCAGTCGTCCGGAAGGTTGGCAGTTTCATACATTCTCCTTTGGAGTAAGAGCGATTATTACGAGACCAAGCTCGTTCGTGCACAGAGACTTGGCTCGGAACGAGCATATATTCTCGCGGATTAAACATTTCTTGGCTACATTAACGGTCCGCCACATATCGGCATGCGCGGAGCGTAACCTTGCCCTAGTTCGTGTTCGTTTCTCTCGTATAGTCTAAACGAAAGCGCACATTTGTGCATTGCAGGATCCGTGTCAGTCGATGCAAACAGATCACGATCTACCATTTTCCTCCAACAATCTCCCGGTAACTGTTGCGAAGTATGGACCATGTTTGACACGGTACGGACGCGTGTAAACGTCTCCGTGCATAGCAGGAAAGTCGCCTGACCGAAATGGGTATGAAGGCGTACTTCGATTAGGATACGCTTCGATGACTAATTGATAGCGAACGATCGCTGCTGAGTATAGATTGCAGAGACCGGATAAGTTGCGCCAGATATTTGTTCGGCGGTGAATGTGTTCGGCGGGTGATCCCGAGGGTACTTGTTGGTACCCGTCGGTACTAAACTACGTTGGTACTAAAACGGTTACAGCATCAGGGGCCAAACAGAAACATCAATATGCAGGGGCGTTTGTACACTCAGCGAACTGATACAGTTTGCGTCCTACCTCGAGTATTGTCTTTGACGCTGTCCCCTCAGGGTTATAGTAGGGTAACATCAGGGTTATGTTATGCTATGTTAGAACGCTGTCTACTCAGTGTTACACAAACAGCAGTGTTTTCGTCAGCGGGAACAGAACCCCATGAATAAAACGTAATAAAGTACCATAGTGCCGCCCAAAAACAGACAGCTCAAAGGAAAACATAAAGATCGACACCACGTACCAGTACGTCACGTACGTCCATACCAGCAACCAATGCTCATTAAAGTTACTTTGTCTTCACAAACACCTTCCGGCACCCTACAGGGCATCGCTCCTCCCGGTCCTCCTCTAGCACCTAACTCCAGCTGCTATGTCTGTAATTCAACAAACAGTCGATATCTGTTCACATAGCGTTCACAGCATTGTTCTCTTTTGTCGAGCGGAACCTTATGAAACACCCTGGTGGTTGAAGTGAGCTTGTCGGGTTACTCTGTCTCTCACATCAATGACAAGTCATATAAATCGATGATTTATTACGATAGGCAACGAGTTATAGGGACGACAAAAGGAATTGGGGAATGCGGCATTCGTAGCAGACGACAAGGTATTCCGTAGCAGACGGCAGGAGAAGGCGGGTGTCGTCTGCTAAATCCGCAGCACGCTACTCCCGGTATATTGCAGCAGCGTGGGAATGCAGTTTTTTTGCTTTCTCTTCCACTGGAATATTTCAATAGTATGACACTCGTGTAAGTACACGGTATTGTCGCACATGCAACGCGCCTATATACCCCGGAGCGCTGCGAGCCGGTCGTTCTATAACGACTCTCTACATTCCAGAAACTATACGCTTAACTGGACCATACCCCGACGATAATCACAACCTAGACATCGATAACTCGTGGAGATATACGCTTCTTCGTCACGACTCGCACCCGCGCGCTCTGTGAATATCGATGAAAAGGAATCCGTTTAACCTCGAAGCCACGATGCAGTCTGTTAACCTTGTTTGCCTGCTTGAATGGGCAAACACGATCTGAAGATGGTCTTATACCTCCGAATATATGCAGCGCCGGGTGGTGGTTGCCAACCGTCCTCATCTTTCTCACGATCTTCTCGAGGTCGACAACCCTGTGACTGGCTTGCAAAAGAGTTCGCCGTTGACCTAGTGCACCAGTCGGATCGCGGTGAAGGGTCAACTGCGCCGGAGCTGTCGCTCATATTTTTCTCTCTTGTACTTTTACTCGTCTGCGTTGCTGCACGTCACGATTCCTTTTATAAATACGTGCGGATGAGGTCTGCTTAAAAGGAAGCGAGAAGCTGGAAGTGGGTACAAGTAATAAAAAGCGAAGGGTTCCGAATGTTAAAGGCCAATGTGAGGAGAGCTTTGCGAAAGTGGAGGTTGTTTTATGCGTGGTTTAAGTTGGGGTGGTTTGTTTGAGGAAGGTCGTATATACATTCGTACTATAGTTCGAGGAACTTGTTAAGGACCTCGTGTATAGACACGGTTTTATATTAGGAAGCGTTGGAGGAAGATGGAATGAGGCGCAAGTGTCGGATGGTTCAGAAGATGGAATGGTGGACTAAAAATATTGGAAAAACGTGTCAGACTCTGGAGAGGATTTCGGAGCGTGTCTTTGGGGAGGGAAGGGAGTTTATCTTGATCGTGAGTTTCCAACTAATTCTGCGGTGTTTGGAACTGAAACACAGTGCACCATCGGTGTGTCCGAGTGGATGAAAGCGTTCGCTCCGTGCGTGTTGCCTCCAAGGTCGTGCTGAAGACTGGAAGGTGGCGGGTTCGAATCCTACCACCGGCTGTGCTGTGTGACGTTTTCCCTGGGTTTTTCGGCACACTTTCCAGACGAAGTCGGCACATTTACCCCTGAAGTCCGCCTAGGACGCGTACTAACCACCCTGTCCTTCTCTCCTTCCTGCTGTCCTCCCTCAGTAGCCGCAGTTGCCTCGCGGTGCTAACACGGAATCAAAAAGAGAGAGAGAGAGAAAAAAAGAAAGAGAAACAGAAACCTAGTGATGATCGAAATGTTTATGTCTCATACTTGGCGAGATACAGATCCTTGAATGCACGCACGCTCCAATTGCTGACGTCAGAAGTGCTAGACGTACGCCGTACGGTCATCCCCATTGGTTCGCTTAAGCACGTGACCACTCTCGCGCTGCCTTACTGGCGGAGACTCCTGCAGGGACGTCAGGACCCAATAGGAGGCTGTGGTTTCTGTATTCCCGATGCCGATTGTCTACGGGTATATTGCCGGCTTTGCTCTAAAACTTGGATTACCGGCGCAACGATATCCGGTGCTTCGGTATGGGGCGAAGTGCCGCGCGAGCCATTACAAAAAAGAAAAAGAAGGCCCCTCCAACTTTTACTTTTTTTTTTATTCCGTGTTACCGCTGCGACCCAGCTGTAACTATGAGCGGCGTACAGACGTGGACAGATGGAGAGAGGACAACAGGAAGGAATAGGGGACGGGGGGTTATTATGCATCCTGGGACGACTTCGTGGGGAACTGTGCCGACATTCGTCTGAAAAGCCTGCCGGAAAACCCAGGGAAAACTTCGAACAGCACAGCTGGTAGAAGGATTCGATCAACAACGAGCAAGACGCTTTTACTCTCTCGACGACGCCATTGATCTTTTACTTCGGGGCAGAGTCGTAATACCGAAAAAAATGCCGCATTAAGTCCGAAAAATCGACGCGGAAGTATAAAAAAAGTGCCGAAATTTCTAAACTTTCGTTTTGGAAAGTTTTTCGCCGGGGAGGGGGGATATGAAGATTTATTAAAAAAAAAAAAAAAAGGAAAGCCTGCGCTATTAGCTGGGCTTATAGCGCGCACCCTTAGTCGTAAAGAAAGTGCCGCACGCGACTAAAAACACTCTTATTTCCGCGTATGTCTGCAGCCGGAAAAGTCGCAATGATGATATTCCGGGAAAGTTCCCTTGTCATCACTTTACGAACTCGCACCTTTCCTCTTGCGTCATGTTGGCCCGTCTTTTGTTTTATTTACGCCCAGTGGCTGACGACGCGTAACTTTGTCCCGCTTATCTGGACATGGACTGATGAGCTAAGGAAGAAAGAAGCTCGGCCGATTGCATAAAAGACGCAGGGAAACTTTCCTAAACGCATCTACACCGTCAAAGTTCAGGTACAGAGGTACATCCTCTCTGGCTGTGCTGACGTCATTTCGACCTGTACTGTACTCCTCTTTGTATACCGCCCTGTTATTAGCGATTGGGCAAGCACCAGATAACCTTGTAGGATTACCTTGACTGAAAGTGAGATAACGGATGAACTTGAAATGAAGGGAATGCAGTAAACCTTCTTTATATACAACGAGACCGCTTTATTCGAATTATCGTTCTGTTCAAAGTCCCGGCGGAAATATATGCTTTACGAGCCGGATTATTCGAATTGTACTGCCAGCCGCCTCCGCTTAGAGCGAACTCTGAGCCGACAGAAATCCAGCTCACGTCTTTTTCTTCGTTTGCATTTAAATTAGAAGACTACGAGGTACCCATCAGCAATATGTCTTTCCTTGCTCGAACATCTTTTTTTAGGATTCCATCGGTGTTTGCGAAGCTATAGTGTCACTATTTCCGGGTGCTTCCGCTTGTATCGAATTGTCACTTCTATCGATTTTTTTCCCCTGTCCCGTGGACTTCGTTATAACGAGGCTTTGCCGTGTATTTGAAGTGAAGGAACGTTATTACGCTGTCTCTTGCGTCTGTATGTGCTATTTTAACGATATACTTCTAGCGCAAGTTCGTTCATTACGTTGCTATGGGAGCAGCGCAATGCGCCAAGCGTGCTTAGCAGGCTGGATCCTTGCGTTCTCAGGCTTTACGAAGATCACTGTTTTACAAGGCGAACTGCACGTTTCTCCATGTAATTGTGGAATAAACGCATTCTTCTACCCATTGAAGTTGTCGAATCGGGTGTTGTTGAATCGGATCACCCTGTTGTGGGCGAGTCTGAACCCCTCCAGCGATTTTTTTTTTTTTTGTATTCGCGATTTTCATAGAGTTTAACATAAACAGCAGATAGATTTGTGAATGGGAATTTTAATTGCCAGGTATAGGAAGGACATTTGAATGCGAATCCTCCCAGCGAATAGTTCACGTCCGTCTTCCTGAACGTATAAAGCTACCGCCACGAGCCTCACAGTAAGATGATCGTCACGTTTCAACGTCAACATCGGGTATTAGCTTCGTCTTCACTCTGTTCTGTTCTTGTAACACAACCGGTTGTGCCCACACCTGCCAATCACGCCGCCTCTACAATCACGCCAAGCTCGACGAACACAGTGCATTCGACACGCTCTAAATAGTACCCAACCTGACGAGAAGGAACAGACGAAAAAAGAAAGAAAAAAAAACTTTGTGTCTTGCGCTTTGGTTTGACCTATGCACAGCCCCGCTCCTTAAATCAGCCCGGAGACATATCGTGCAAGCAAGCCATCGGTCTGGTGCATAGCACGTGCACTGGAATATGCGTGTCTGCTCGGGGAAAACGGGTCATACGTGTTTCTCTGGCGGCATCTTGCTCCCAGGAGGGGAAGGTTGGAGGGGGGGACACAGGAGGTCAACTGGCAATCATCATCGTTAATGACGGGGGGATTAAGTCTCGCCGTGACACGCTTTGGTTGAGGCGAATTCATGATAGTGGAGTCTGTGAATTATGAGAGAAAGCGCCGGGTTCAGAGAAAGGGGTGTCGGTGTCGGTTCTGCGAAAGCGACAGAGAAAGAGAGACTGCCGTGATTGCGAGGTTTACGATGTTGATTACTCTCGGTGATTTGGGTCTGAGTAGGAAATAATTGTACTGTGAGGCATATGCTTAAGGCGTGCGTGTATGGCCTGGTTGCTATACACTCTTAGAAATGAACTTCACCACATAGCACGCTCCTATCCAACCATCATCCCGAAAGACAACGTTCTCGCCCCTGATTTGTTGAAAACTGGAGGCGGAGCCAAATTTTGTGGTCATTATGCACGGCACAGAATTGGCTCCGCCTCCCGTTTTCAACAAATCAGGGGCGAGAACGTTGTCATTCGGGATGATGGTTGGCTAGGAGCGTGCTATGTGGTGAAGTTCATTTCTAAGAGTGTACGATGATGTCCTTCCACACCGAGACTGGAAGGTGACCCGGGTTCGAATCTGGGTGTTTTCCTCTGACGTTTTAAGACAAATGTCGACACAGTTCCCAGTGAAGTCGGCCCAGGACGCACGGTCCCACCTGCGAGAGTCGTGATGTAGGCCGCTTGAGCGTGGCCGACTATATGGTAAGCCGTTCCATTGCCACCTCATACCACCACCACCACCAGCACCATACATCACCACGGTGCGTTGAATCATAGCTTACAGTAGGGTTTTGAGAAGAGGCGAAAAAGACAGCAAGATGCTGTAGCGATTGTTGGGGAAACCTGACGTCTATATATGATTTCAAGTCTAAGGTTGGACCTGTTTGTATACGTTTATGTCTCGGACTAGAACAAGGAAGTCGCGCAGAAAGCGAAGACAGTCACTTATCTAGGCCTCGCAAACTAAACGCCACAGTGGTCGTTCAGCAGAGTTGCATATTACGAAAGAACTCATCACTTGCCGCACTAAAGAACTGCAGATGACGGAAAGTCACCAGCAGTAGAAAGTAAAACACTCCGATTGCCCGCGTGAGATCCTATACACCATGCTTGCCACCCTCATTAAAACACACGCCTCACAGTATATGCATGGGGCTCAACAGAGCTACCACACAATCCCTCTGCGAATGACATTCACGCACTGACGAGTACAGTCGAGAGGGGTCGTGTCTTTTTCGAGTCGTCTTCAAGCTCTCACGGATTGTTAGCACAGGGCATCACACGTAATAAGATAAGTACCATTGCCACAGTAACTTTAGGCTAAGACCAGCCGTGTTGCTTTTTTGAGGGTGCATAGCCGCACCAACGCGTCTTAACGTACACATAAAACTGAAACTGTCGTATCCTGTTGTCCAGGATATACTGCTCACGAAAATAGGCGCATGTAAATATTACATTCCCCGGAAAAGGGTCCTTTTCTGCAGGTTACACAAGCACGGAAACGTTATCAATTCCCTGTTCCATAGTTGCTGGTCTTACTTTGCCGATCACATTCTCCATCAAAGGAGTAGGTCGCATACTCGGAAGATCTGCATGGCCTATTCTCTCGGTCAAACTACCTGCGCACGAAGAGGGTCTTCCAAACTCAATTATGCTAATCGTGCAGATGCATGTACCGTTAAAGATTATTCGTGAAACGTCTTTCGTTGTTTTGCTGAGGAAGCGCACATCTTCCCGGTAAACTCCGACGTCGGTGCGCGAAGTTTACCGGGTCGGAAGAAGACCGTCGCGTCCTCTCTACAAGAATATTACCCATTCCGAAACAACAATTACGCTAATCATGCAGACAAATATCACCGGAACGAAATTCTTTTTTACTGGAGAAATGGCAGGAAAATGGTATACTATTTGTACTTCGTGCCCGTACTGTTCCGTGTCTTTCCGAACAATATTGCTGGCACAAGCACGCCATATTGCGGACGGTGTCCGACGGACTGTCTCTACGTAACAGTCGAACAGAGGTCAGAGGCACCGCCTGTTTTGCTCTTGTTGTCCACTTAATGATTTGGAAAGGCCGTCTGGTCGATTGTCTTCGGTCCCTTCCGCTCGCAACAATACAATGGCTGTGTGTTTGTATGTCGCCTTGATGTCCCCTTGTGCGATTCGCTTCCGTCTACTCCGGTCTACGATACGGATTCCCTGACAATACGAGGAGATAAGATAAGATCTCTGCTGCGCTTACTCCAGTCGAGCAGCGCATTTTAAAGGGAACTGCCTTTTCCTTTAAATCGTTCATGGCTTCTGTGACTAGCATTTACTGAAAGTGTAACAGACACGAACTCAGTGAAATAAAAATAACTTAGACTGACGTGTTGCAGTGAAGAACCCTGAGCTGATAGCGAGGGCTTCTCTTCATGGCAGCTATTCTTGTCTTCGAGACTGGTAGCGATTGTGATTGTGCTTACCAATCACAATCACTACCTACACTCTTAAAAATGATGGTGGTTGGTGGTGGTGGTGATGGTGAAAGGGCTTGCCGTTCTCGGCCTCACGTATGTGGGCAACGTCACGAGTGACGCCCTGGGGGAATGTGCGTCCTGGGCCGACTTCTAAGGGAACTGTGCCAACATATGTCTGAAACACTTATATGCTGTTCATAATTATCACGAAAAAAGGCGTACGCCTCCCGTTTTCCACAAATCAGAGCACATAACGATATCATTCGAGATAATGGTTGGCTAGGAGCGTGCTATGCGGCGAAGTTCATTTCTAAGCGTGTACGATGTCACAGAAATCACGTACAATCCCCGAATATCTGCTTTGATATTAAGAAGTATACTTGCGGCATCTTCCAATTTTTCTTCCCTTATTCTTCCCTTTGGTGAACGATTTTTCGGTCCAATTGATACAATCCACGTGACAAATGAGCTAGAGTCCTATTTACTAGCATATCAGCTGGAAACATATCCGCCTACTGGCACCAAAGTTACCGGTTCCAACCCGACCGAAAGGACGCCAGTAGCTGGCTGGCATGGTACAAGCTGGTATAGGGCTGTAGCACTGAAGTTTGCACAGCGCCATTTCTGGCCCAAGCGGCCACGCATCCAAACAGTAAGGAGTTTCATCAGCGGGTTTTGCATGGTGTTTCAAACGGTATGGTGCCAAGGAAAGCTACAAAACCTGTAGAAAATCCACAGAAAAAGCGGTGCTTCTTGAAAACTGCGAACAACTCGGGACCGTGTATTTGAAAGTGCCGCGTCGTCTGCTAAACTAGGGAGTGTTGCATAATTTGGGGCGCTGATGTTGCTGCTCACTTGCGCCACCTGGCCCAGAGCAACAGGTCTATACAACTCTATAATCTAAAAACCTGAGGCTGGGCGCACAGAGGGACGACACGAGTCTCACCTCTGTGTGCCCAGACTCAGCCTTTCACATTATGGAGTTCATCCACTAGCTGGCCTGCATATATGTGAACCCTCGTTAATATGACCCCCGATAATCTGACATACGCGCTTTACGACCATACTCCTGGGGAACAATAATGTAGTAAAACCTCTGCAAATCCCCCACGTTAATATGACAATTCCGCGTTATATGACCAAAATTTTCGGGAACTACCATGGTCATAATAACGAGGATTCACCGTACGCCATCTTGTAAGCTGGTACCAAGCACGGCACTAGATTAGTCCACAGTCCGACAACAACTATGACGTCGCTCATGATTGTGTCTCAAAGTAAAACATCGAATGCTTTTGTTCATCGTTATGAGAACGCCATTTCTTTTGTTACATTGTGCGTCAAAGTCTCTATGTCCTGCTTTCTTCGCAGAAACATTATACGTATATCTCCTCCCGCATGAACGTGGCGTTTGACGTCGTTGGGTGTGCTCCACGCAGCAGTCAGCGGAACATCCTTGTCGCATCCGTCGCTAACAAATAACTCCCCGCAAAGAAAAGCGGGTGGTGTAGCAATAATTGCGGCTCATCTTTCATAAGCGGGAAGGTCATGTGCAACCTGTACACGGAGACCCGCGTGTCCTTCAAAACATCACGCCCTGCATCCGCTGTCATGCTAGCACCCACGCATCCGCTTCAGTCCTCGTCCATATCTATATGCGTTGCGAGCAGGTTGCATTGTTACCGTGAGATCGCAGAGATGCTAAAGCTGGAAAGCAACATTAATATTTATTTATCATCCGTATAGGTCATACAGCAGGTGGTGAGCACTTGCGTCATCCAGCGTGCAGCTGCACCGGTTAGGGTATGCGTAGCATTTTCGACACAATGGAGAAGCAAAATCACTGAAATAAGATGTTGAAGGAGTAGTTGTCTTGTATTGGCTTGTATCGTCGCTCATATTGTTGTTCGTATTGGCTGTACTGCTGCAGTTTTTCGATGCGAGGCACTGCGAACATGCGAATACTATTTTAATGCATAATGTAAAACACCGAGACTTACACTCTTAAAACACTCTTATAGGGAACACGAAGGAACAGACACAACACGAACTTCGTGTTGTGTCTGTCCCTTCGTGTTCCCTATGTCCCGGGGTTTTACATTATGCATCATCTTCACCAGCTCGCTTGCTTCCTAGCCATTTTTTTTTTCATTACTGTTTTAAGCTTCATTTTTCTGTGGTGAAACCGAAAAGAGTTTGAAGAATCGGTCTGTGGGTGACGTAGCTGCACATTGTTGCTTGGCGTGCTGCAAGGAAATAGTAAAGTTTCACGAATTAGTGACAAAAACGTTCCGTACTTCACGGGGAGTGCTGCGTGTCGCATTAACGTTGATTAAATATAATGAAAATTTTCCGTCCAAATATCGTGCGTTATAAAGAAAAAATTCTAATTATATAGACAAAATGGTATACTGTGTATAGTACACCTGCAACGCCATGTTCTGAGCTGTCACCATCAGGCAACAAGTTTGCTCCGAGGTATACTTCCTCCTCCTGTAACCTTTCCTTCTGGTCTATCAAACAGCGCGTGCACCTAGAGTCACTAAATACGTCTCACTACGTGCACTATACTACGTGCACCTATCACTACGTGCACCTATCACTACGTGCACCTATACCGCCGAGGTCACAAAATACAGCTCTATACAGCTCAACACCATTTGTACCTCACCTATTATCCTTCGACCTTTTCTCAAACATTCGCACAAAGGCAGTTTGTGGGAAAAAGGAAATTTCCTGCTCATCTTCGCTCAGAGAGAAAGAGAGGAAAAAAGAACGATATCCGGAATTCCTCAAAGTTTTTTTTTTTTTTGTTCTCGACTGATCACTCCGTGCGAGTTTCTCTCTCTACACGCATTGTTGCTCAAAGACGGTTACTTTCGGGTAAACGACCAGGGAAAAGTTCACAGACCTTCTCCTCGCGTGGCCGTAACGGAAAGTGATGCCGTCGGCCTTCGCGCTTCCCTTCAGATACAGTTTTAATAGCGCTCGAGATGGACAGACAGACAGACAGACGAGAGTGCAGCCATGCTTTGCGAGAGATAAGAAATAAATAAAGAAATGAAGCCACCGCCAGGTGTGTCTTTTTTTTCCCTCCTCCTCTGAAAAGTAGTCTTAAGAAAATGCTGTTACTTATGCGCGTTGTTATTCGAGTACGATTGATGGCGATATTGGTAAATATATACGCTTCACTTTTGTGTCTTTCTTGGCTGGTAGGAAGCATATATGTATAGTTCCGACGGTTTTGAGAAATCTCTCTCGAAAGGTCTGAGCGCTACTACGTGGCAGCGATGGCGTTAACCCTAGATAAGTGCGTGATGTAAACGATTCTGCGTACATCCGTAGCAATATATAATGACTACGAACATTTTTATGTGAAAAAAAAATTCGAATCCGGTGGTTAGCATTATGGTCTCTCGGATGAAAAAAAAACAAAAAAACCTGAGCTCGTCCATCGCCTCTTTCGTCCCCCAAGCTCAGGTTTTTCCGTCATCGCAGCGGAGATCACGGACCAGCTGTCCCGCGTTTATGCCGTTTTATCTCAATTAGCATCGCGAGTTTGCGTTTCTGGTAATCGGAATATTTTACGTTCTTGGGTTCGAAATGACGCTGTATTCTCTGTTCTAAATAGGTGATTTACATCCTACTGCAACAACACTGTAAGAAGTGTAAGCGTCTTTTATCTTATCCAACCACAGTTGTCGCATTGAAAAAAATTTGGGGAAAAAAACTTGGTTTTGTAATATGAAGGTGTGTCTATCATTGTCTCCAGTTTATTTTATCCAGAAGAGAAAACTGTCCGACACACCCTCTCTCACTCTCTCTCTCTTTAAATACATTTCGTAGAAACTGCAGGGAACTCCCTCTTTCTGCTGCTTGAGTAATTTTTAATGGACGCGTGTATGACCTCGACCCTGACTACGATGCAATGCCCTCTACTATGAACCCCTTTCACCCTACGTTTCTTTTTCTTTTCTCTATCGACAACATCTGTGTCTTATCAAATGTTGATAATCTAATATGCACGGCTACCTTCTACAGTTCCGTCGTCTGCAGGAAAGCAAGAACAAAAACTGTTTTTTTGTTTTTTTTTCATGTCGTTTCTTTCTCTCCTTCCGGGACAGACGTATCTTTTAAGTGCGCGTGGTCACTAATCCGTGCCCGTCACTTTAAGCGCTCCAGTGAGAAACCCGTCTGGAGACGTGGGCAACAGTGAAGTGACGGTGGACGAAGGCGGTGCGTTATTTTTCCGGTGGTGGTGGTGTTGGTGCTTCTGAACGAGCTCGCTTTGTCGGCCTCACACAGGTGGCCAACGTCACGACTAAGGCTATGGGGGAATGTGCGTCCTGGGCCGACTTCTAAGGGAACTGTGCCGACATTTGTCTGAACGCGTCCGAGGAAAACCCAGGAAAAAAACCTCAGACAGCACAGTCAGCACCAGGATTCGAACCCGGGTACCTCCCAGTGTTGACGTCATGTTACACGTATGAGGTTTGTCCGCCTATAGTATGGCGACATGTTGCACGTGCCACAGGGTAGGACTGCGGATAATTTCGACCACCTGATCGAGGTTCTTTTGACGTGCGCCGGAGATCTCAGACACACTGTGCTGGAAGTGGCGTTTACCCTCCCCCACATTGGTACCGTCTATACCCAAGCAGCAAAATGTACTGAAAGTCGAGTGCAATAGGGGTGGACGGTATGTGTCTTATCAATGTTCTTTAGTTTCAAGAGTGTGTTCAAGGCCTTCCACCTACCCGTCCACCCCTATTGCACTCGACTTTCGGTACATTGTGCTGCTTGGGTACGGCCGGGTTTGAACCCGCGATCTTGAGACCAGAAAGCCAACACGTTACCGACTGAGCTACCGAGGAGAGGAAGAAAAAAAAAAAAGAAAGAAAGAAAGAAAGCGCTTCCCTTGTCTGAAAGCGGTTATCGTTCGTTTCTGTTGGAAAGAAGAAGAAAAAAGCACGTACGTTGAGTTCACACTCAGCATCAAACACCGCGGAGTGTGGACAATGGAAGACAAATGAGTACATTTCGCTCAAGCGGAGAAAGCTGAACGTGATCTGACTGTACGGGCTTTTGTTTTAGAATTACGGTCATGCGGACTTAAAAAAAAAAAGAGAGAGAGAGAGAGAGAAGAGCAGATATCACAAAGAGAGAGAAAGCCTAAATATGAAGTGTCGCGTACGTGCTCTGGAGAGGTCAGCGTGCTTCGAAAAAGAGAAAGGAATGAAAAGCTCGGGTGGGAACCCCTAGCAAAACTTTACTCATTAATGGCAAGAATAACAATGGTCAAAGAAAAAAAGTGTCGTTATCTTTAAAATTTAATTAGAGTTCCTGACGACTCGTTGAACTGCAATGGAAGTTCAACGCTTCGTGGTAAAACCCTTGATGGTATCACTGACTGCGGGGATGTGGGCGCGATTTTTACCTCAGGGAGGTGATGCGATTTCTTAGGGATGGGCGAACCTCACGTTCGCCACAACGACAAGACCAATAACATCCACAACCACATCCTAATGACATCCACAACGACAAGAACAATGACGCGATGAGAGTGACTGTAGGATGATTCAACGCGCCAGACGACACTCCTCTCCATTGGGCGCGAAAATTTGCTGAAAATGCAACGATGAGACTCTCTGCAACGACTGTCCTGGACCCAGATTGTCCGGAGTTATCAAGTTAGCATTGTCCAGGTTAGCAGTGTGCTTCAGAGCACAGCGTTGGTGGGCTGGATTTGACTATCGACCAAGTATAATGTCGAGCTGATTTAAAGACACTGGAAGTGTGGTCATCAAAGGACAGGGATCCATGTCTGGTAGCTTTGCGTGCTTTTTTGTCCTTTTTGGCGGTTCTTTTTCTTTCGTGCGTGTGTGTGGGGGGAGGGGATGTTGCAAGATCTTTGGGGGTCTAGGGATGCTGAGAAAATTTCCGGCGAACAGGTGTCTGTCAGCGCTCACTGATGCAGTGGACGTAGCCGATATTTTTGAAATATTCCTTGCGTCCCGTCCTCGTGAATTATTGCGACGTCACTGCTGAGATTGATTCGCATCCGTATCGAGATTCAAAGCCGGAAGACGTAATTTTTCGCGGCGACAGTGGATGCGTCATCTCTTATGGTTACCGTGCCCCGTATGTGTACCATGTATATATGTACTTGATTTCCAAATCCTCTCACCTGACACCAAGGGTAAATACGTGGCTTTCCACGAGTCTCTTCCCCGCTTATTAATAAGGGAGAGTGGAATATTTTGCGTAAACGCATATAATGTTGCGTGTATGGTTGACGATCGTTAGCTGAGCTAGAAACTGGGACAGCGGCCGGACCTGGACAATGCAGCTGCTACGAGGACAATAAATCGTCCTCAACAACGCAACCATTGTGTCAGGGCGGGAAAAACGTTTTTCCACTGACATTTCAACTCGTGTGGCACAAGGGAGGCTGGTACATGTCTCCAACACCCTCTGGCATATGCTAGTGCGTGGTCTCTTGTCGCGGAGCTCCCGGACGTCGGCGCCAACGAACCGACGAAGCTATTGGCGTTTTGTAGCGTGTCGTGACACCTTCTGACATCTTGTCGTATTCGCATATTATGCTGTAGCTTGAGCTTGGCGGCAAATGTTTGGCTGAAATGCTGACTGATTGATTGATCGAGATATGCTATTAAACTCTTATTGAAAGTATTTCAATATTTTATGAAATAGTATAATTTTTTTATCGTTACTGTGTTGGTTACAGAACTTCAGCGTACTGCAAACACAGTCTGGCAATCACGTACGTTGTGGTGGCACCACCATGTGGTGTCACGTGGCCTTATAAAAGTCATGGACGGACATACACGCTGGTTACCTGGCCTTATAAAGCTATCGCTTTAAAGCTTACGAGCTACAGGATTGACAGTCGTATATTCACATACAAAGGGGGTGGGGAAGTTCCAACGAGCGAAGGAAGAAAATGCAGTCTGCATAGTACCAGGCCGTTCCAGCTGAGTGCGGAAGCCAAAGCAAACGGCGCTGCCTCATTGGCCGTTACGGCGTCAACGTCACGCATGAGCGACCCTGTCTCGCCGGAAGTGACGCTCATGTCACGTTCATAGAGGCTCCAGAATAATGCGATAAATCGACCAAGACCTTTGAAGGCTGGTTCCTTTCTACTCCTTCCTCTCTGATTTTGTCATCGGGTTAAAAAGAAGCGCGTTCTTTCGTTACGCAAAAGGCGGCGTCTCCTGGTGAATACGAAATGAAAGAATCTCCAGTCAAGGTCAGGAAAGACTGGGAGATGCCACGCGCGGTATCTGGGGCTCTATGTCGTAATGCTTGACTTCGATTATCGGACAATGGAACCCGTTGACGCCGGCCGTTGATATGTTGTGACGTGCAACAATTTCGCTTAATTGTAACTTTTAACCTTGGCGCAGACATTAGCGAGGACCCGCATAAATAATTCAACCGTGAAACGTGCATTTGACGTATCGTGTGCTGTGTAGCATGCTCAAGAGACAAGGGATAATTCTGAACCGCGCCGTGTCCAGGGTAACAATGGCACTGCAGACATCTCTCTGTGCCTCGACGTATATGACAATTGAATGACAGAACGTTTAAAGATTAAAGCAGAGAGCCTCAAATCGGGGAGCACCGATATTTCGAACAGATTGTTGTTCCACTGGGCCAGTTGCGAAGGATAGTCTCTGTTCGATATATCGGGGGTTCACGAGCTGAGGTAGTGTGATTTTTGCATCATCGGATCTGGATTTTTCCACATTTCCCTGAATATTGAAACGAATTTTGGAAATCATATCTGTTCCATTTACGCTTCCACGTGAAAACTTGAACCTTAAACTTGATTTAAACTTCTTACAAGGATGTAATTTTTGAAGCTGGTTTCTTAATTCATTTTGTCCCTATGGTACCGCTTCACGGGTAGCGAACTCGAGTATACGAACCACGTATTTTCAATAAATATTCAATAAAAATCATATCAATGAACCTGCGGAAGCTACAATGAGTGTACATCACTCTTTGATGGCCGGATGTCCAAAACAGATTTGCCTCTACATCCTAACACTTGCTACGCGCATATCAAATCAGTCACATATCCCGGCTTCTTTCTGCGTTAGCGGAATTCCATGGCGCCATCATCAAAAATTGTTCTCGGCACGCATCATCTCCACCTATAGCTTCCTGAAATGTTTCCTCGTATATACATTCCGTGTCCAATGACGTGCATTACAAGACCTGATTCTTCCTGCAAGATGCCTGAAACTGACTCCTGTACACAACAAATGGAGGAAGATTCTTTCTTTCTTTCTTTTTTGTGCATCAGCTACCGCCTCGGCACGCGATACAGAGGCCAATGAAGAGCCGCTTGGGCGTTGACTGAGTTAGCGAGGTCCTTTCGCCTCGCATTCATCGGGCGTAAAAGAAGAACCACTGGGTGGAGGAGAGATCCTTTGTGCTCATGTCGTCCCTTTTCTCTTCCTCAGGTGGTGGCAGAATGAAGACTTCACCGACATAGGGTTGCAAGGAATCTCTCTGCGGTGAATATACTTTGAGGTAAATCAAAATCTGCACGTTTATCGCAGTATAGTCCGTGCCATTTACTGTCCATTAACATTGCTCCTCCGGAGGGACAAGTGGGAAATTTGCGTTCCCCCCCCCCCGGTATTCTTGCTCCCCGAAAGGTGTCTTCTTTGGCCCCTTTAAGCGGGCTCACCGGGGAGGGCGTTTGCCCCTCCCCCTTCCCCCCGTAGACGCCGGCCCTGCTGTCGTTCCAAGGCGATGTCATTCAAGTTGTGTTTGATAATATTTTACTTTCTAATGTCCCTTACTTCGTGTGGTTCAGTGAAATGTGCAGTGCTTCTCCTCTTACTTTCATGTCTCACACATTATAGCCATAGGTTATGCATGAAATTATATTTGTGTACTTTTGCACAATTACATTTGTGTAGTTTTTGTGTTTTTCTGTGCACTCTATGCAGTGTCCGATGACTTGCACTCACCACACGCACCAAGCTACCATCTAGAACCTCTATATATCGTTATGTGACTAGCGTAAACTTCAACGACGTATCTTTGAACCCAGTGTCCAGCATCGAGTTCAATGACTCATGTTTGACTGCACCCATACTGCGAACGACCCATGCTGCACTACATCGAAATCAGCGTGCAATAACTTGTGTTCAATAACATAGTCCGTTTGCTGAACGTACGAAACATTTTGCGTGCAGGGACTTGGATGTAGCGCCAAAGGAGCAGCAAGGCCTCACTCTGCGGAGGCATGGGCAACTCCAACTCCCAGAACGGGCGCTCGCCCGCCCGTGCCACATCGCTGAATTCTGCCACGCGCAAGGAACCCCGCGTCGTCAAAAGGATGCAGAAACAAGCCACACCTGGACCGCGTCTTCTTCCTCAACCGGTTCCAGAAGGAACACGTCTCTTGCGTAGCACCGACAATGGACACATCTTGCAAAGTGGTGGAACCATCAGCGGCCGGCGTCCACGAAGTCTGCACGGCGACGACGACGACGATTCCGCCGACCTGCTACGAGTGCTACAGAGACGACGGTCGCTCCTGGACAACGACGAGACCGGTAGGCTTAGCGGAAGTCGCAAGGCCCACAGCGATCCAGACATCGTTAGGAGCGTATTGGCGGAAGACGGCGTTGATGATTATGATGATGATGACGACGACGACGACGACAGCGTTGGTCCGACCGGACGGAGTATCATCGCCGAAAGCCCCAGCAAGGCTAAGATTAGGTCCAAGAAGAAGGCCAAAGCCCCAGAGCCGCCATTTGGTGCCGATTCCAGTACGCTGTCCAGGGATGAAAACATGCCAAACGGCGATGGCAGGGAGGAACCTAAGAAGGTATCGTCGAAGTATCGCAGTCGACGTCCCGAGTCGAAGTCACCAGCACCGTCACCACCTGGACGAGGACCGGAAGGCATTCCGCCGCCGCCGCCGCCGCCGCCGGACTACAACTCGGACGAGACTGACATGTCAAAGAACGTCAGTGGTTACGAGAAGAACAGAAGACCTGTGGAAAAATGGAAACTGTCCAAGGGAGAAACAAAGCCGGAAGAGTCGGGGAGTCGTGGCCGAGCATCTGACCGCCATTCTTCTGAGGGTTCGTCTAGCAACTCTGCGCATTTTATTCCGAACGGTGATCTTCAAGAAGAACTTCGGGCTGCCACGAAGAGAAGGGCGTTCCAGACGCGAAATGGACATGATGACAAGTCGAAGGAAGTGAAACCGAGCCCCAAGTCAACGCCCAAGAAGCAGTATTATTTCTCGAATATTGAAGCGCTCAAGCTAAAAAGCACAACGTCTGAAACAAAAGTCATCAAAAAAGGTGACAAGGACCATGCGAAAGACGCGACACCGCAACGTGTTGGCAAAGACAGACCATCGCTACCTATCGACAGTCTGGATGATCATTCTCAGGGCAATTCGAAGGTCATCGAATACATTCTGAACGACACGGGCCGCGCTCCAGTATCACTGAAATCTACTGAAGAGCTACCACTGCCAGAAGAACACGTAGATCACTTTGAGAGACGTCGTTACAGTAGAAGTCCCCTGCGTGGCTGGCGACGTGGCGACGCCAACCATCGTCAGGACAGGTGGAGTTTAGAAGACTTGAGTGGCAGAGGCTCGTCGTCTGCGAAAAGTACGTTGTCTAGCGAGTCAGACGTGGACATCAACCTCAATGTTCAACTGCGACCGACACTTCCTCGGAAGCAGGTGGATATTCCGAGATTTTCGCCGACAGACGCTTGGAGAGCGTTGCATGGCAGCGATTCTGGTCAGGAGAGATCTGTGGGCAGGCTGAGGTCAGAAACAAGCACAGATGACGGAGATGTGTTTGAAGAGCACATCCAGAGACTAAACCGTGCCGTTGCTCCACGAAGAGTTCTAACCGATAGGTGCGGAGACTCCGGGATATCCCCTGACGCAGGAAGCCCAATCTTAGTGCGCGGGGATCCTCTGGAACACGTCTTCAACGGAGAAATTAGTAGAAGACAGGACGGCGTTGGTTGCGTGTCGCCACCAGTCAACGGTCATGCAGACCACTGGATCCCGAAGGAGGACCTCATGGACGACTCCGACTCCGGTAGTGTCGACCAGAACTTATCAGGACTGCACAGTTACGAACCTTCAACACGGGTTTCACAGCCGAAGTTCACCATGCCGGCAAACATGTTCATGAACTGGGGGACTCCGACGTCTACTATGCAAACTGTAGAGCTCTCCGAACGAAGTGGAAGGCAAAGAGAGCGACGCCGAAAAGATAAGGACACTCCAGAGAACTCCAATAGTCTCAGGAACATCCGTCGAGCTCTTGGCCTTCGTGCCAGGGACGCTTCGGACGGGATGGACGGTCAGAACGGTATTGACGCGAACTGGTCTCTTAGCAAGAGCGCTCCAAATTCCCTCAACGTCGTTGGAGACATGGACGTAATGCCTGTAAGACAACATGCCACAAAGCCTCCAAAAGCACCTAAATTGCAAGGCGAGAGGAACCCCAACCGTTCTCAATGGCAGGATGGAGACAGTGCTGCAAAGGCAGATGCACGTCGAACGTCATCGTTTTCGTTTCCACGCGAAGGACATGTGATGTACCTTCCAAAGTACGAAGCCGTCCAACTTGAGTCAGATGTCGCACCTACATCACCTCCTCAGGGCAAACAAAAGAACAAGTTCTCTTACATGAGTACGGTCCGAAAAGAAGAACGCCGCTTGCTTCAGGAAAAACTAGCGAGGGAAGTAGCAGAAAAGGAAAAGCTAAGAGAAAAAGAGATACGCTGGATGAACAGGGTTGAAGAAGAATTCAGAAAACAAAGGGACCGGGAAAAAGTCAGCATCCGACAACAGCTCCGGCTGCTGAACATGGAGAGCAAGAAGGATCCCTCGCAAGAAGCCGGTCTCAGCTCCTCCGACCTGCTAGACAGCCCAAGCGAAGACAACAAAATGATCAGTAATTGGATACTTAGAGGATCGTCATCTGATCAACCCGATCGTCGTAACTTCAGCCCTCCGCGTCCGGAACCTGAAGGAGGTAGGTCTTCCGGTGACGAATGCAAGGAAAACCAACGTCCATCTCTAGAAGATCAACTGAAAACAACGGAGGTTCCACGGAAAAACATCTACGAGCACTTATCCCGAGTTTTCCAGAAGGATCGGAGACAAGATAGCGAACCAGCTCCAGCGTCCAGAAACGACAGAAGGTCTTTGTCTCCTGCATCTCAAGAAAATCGACGGGCAGCTAGGAACAGAAGCTCGAGTCCGGTGCAGCGGAGAAGTTCGTCTTGTGATAATCGCAGAACGGAACGGCAGATGAGCGTCTTCAAGAAGAACGACAGTTCCTTAGAGAGGGGTGGAAGTGGAAGGACATTTCAGTCTCACGTCGATGACTTATACAGTGTGCCACAGAAGAAAAGAAGCGTGCCAAAACAAGAGAAGCAGCAGTGTTATCCAGCGGAAGGTCGGTACAGGCAGCTGA
Organism: Ornithodoros turicata; assembly: GCF_037126465.1. Lineage (NCBI taxonomy): Eukaryota > Metazoa > Arthropoda > Arachnida > Ixodida > Argasidae > Ornithodoros > Ornithodoros turicata. Next base: position 6,135,223 of record NC_088204.1, read on the forward strand.
ATGACGAGGATAACCTCAACAGCAATGGCGTTGCGTCGAGGGTGAATGGAAACAGTAAAGAGAGTCCACCGCTTCCGCGGCGTGTTAACGGAAGTACGAATGCCGGTGGCAAAAGGTTGCTCCATGCCCAGCCGTTTAGTCCGAAGAAGGAGTACAGACGCGTACCGTTCAGGATGGCACAGCAAGGGAAGCCCAATAGATGAGCATGTAAGTGTCTTGTAGGATTCGCGCAATTCCTGAAGGTTCTTGACGAAGCTTAAAGGGGCACTAAAATGCAAAAAAACAACTTGCTCTCAAATGAAAGTCCGTGTTTCAATCAGTGTAATGCGAGCAAAACTAGTTCACACAGCGCTACCGCTTAGAAGAAAAACGCAATGAAAACAAATCAGTATTTGCCGGTAACGAATGTGACACCGAGGAGGCAAAGATTGGCGGTATCCAATAAGACAGCAGGAGAAGCGCCCGTATACCTATCGTGGGCATGTGGATTTGGAAAGGGTCCGATCGTAGTGTTCCGTATATGCGCGGCATGATACGCATTGCTGCATTTTCCATTGCCGGTTCACTGAATTGTAGCCCACAACAGATCTCGCGAATGTTCCACTGAGAGCATTTATCTTCATGTCCTTCGGACAGCGACGCCAGTCCGCTTCGCAACGAGCACTATGTTTTTCACCGGGACTGCTCCATGGCGTGGCACGCGCAGCATGGACTAAAAACACTGATACACGAGCTGAAACGACGTTCTCTGCTTAGCGCCGAAACAAGAAAGAGTCCGGTATAATTTCGATTGTAGCTCCACCGAATCAAAGTTTTTATCTATGATAACGGGTACGAAATTAACATAGCGTGTAACGTAATTTGAAATGAACTTGTTTTTGCATTTGAGCGCCATCTGTTGACATTTCTCTGTCTCTGTCGTCTGCTTGTTGTATCGCTGCCGTTTGCAAAATCTCGCATCCAAGTGATTTGTGTGGTTCGCGTTCTTGTGTTCCGGCACCTTCACAATGAAATGCTCACTGCACTCGCGTCTAGTTGCTTGCGTTCTCAGTAGAAGCGCTCCAGTCGCCTCAGTGTTGGGGCGCCTCTGGAGTCCGCTAGCTTGTTTTACACAGCGATCTTTGAAATTCGATTGCTGAAAAAATGCTCAATATACAGCAGTACTATTACGTATCTGGAGTGACAAGCTTTCAGAAAATCATACAGTTTCTACAGTCCATAACTTGTCCATTCGTCAGTTTCTACAGGTTTGAGATTCACTTTACAGTTCCTCCGGTGTCGAAGCTGCGCAATCTGTACTATTATGACATTATTCTGACTATCTTGGCACGAACCAATACAAGCTGTCTACGCTTAATATTGAAGTTTATTCGAGGACGTAGACGCTTATTTCTCGTTTTCTGTTTCAGCTACAGCGCCCTACTCAACCAAGCGGAGGAGCGTAGTAGATGCCAGATGTACAGCAAATCAGGAAGGCCTTACCCCTACTACAAGGATCGTTTTGTTTTTGTTTCTTCAGAGTCTATTTCTTTTCTTGTCCTAGTGTCATCAAGGGCAGTTCTGGGACTAAAGGTGTGACAAAAAAATAGCTTCGATGTTATGAACGTTTTATACATGAAATCGGCTGGAAGTCCGGAACTGCCCCATCCACTAGGACATGGGTAAACCTTTTAACTTAAACTAACTCAGAGAACCGTTTTAGATTTTAGTGTACATAAGCAGAGAAGTTAGTTTCTTTCTTCGCAAAGGAAAGTGATATAAATAACCCGGAAGGGCCGCGAAATAAACTAATACTCAAGTACTGTATTTTGTAAGATATGTGAATAAACCCCAGCACATCATCACACTATATGCAGAATTTCAATACTTGATCGCAGTACTGCTTCTAATTTACAGGACGTCTTTTGCTCAAATAAAAGAGTGGTTCCTCGATTAAACTAATGTGACCACATTCCTCCGAGTCAAAGTCCAGCCCAATACTCCTTATTTTTTTATCGTTTGCATTCAACGTACTGCCGAGCGCGCTCATTAGACGATTTGACCTATTCTGTTAACTGTGTCTTCATATACTTGCAGTTATGAACGCAAAAAAATCGCCCCGACCTCGCTGAGATTCCATTTTGTCATGATCGTCAGCATCGAGGTGACTGACATGCTCCCACCGAGGCAGCTTCATCAGCAAAGCGTGCGCATGCCTTTCCCCGAACTATTGTTATAGTATTGTCAAAATATGGCTTGTTAGCCAACACATCATAATGTTCCATTGTCTAGATGGTGGAAAGACATGAACCGGAACAGGACCACATGCGGGAGTAGAAACCCCCTAGCCGCATCGTGTTCCATTCAAGAAACGTTCAAAAAAAGAGAAAATGGGACTAAACCAAACCCCCAAGCAGGCTGGAGGGACAGCGGGACCACGACCGTAAAAGCAGGACCTATCCCGGCTAAATCGGGGCGTCTGGTCACATTACATTCAACCGATAATCTGCGACGTTCCGTCTGTGTCGGCAGTGTCGGTCTGTGGTTGAGCAACATTGTGCATGGAACCATTGACCCTCGTTTTTTCTTCTGTTTTCGTGTCGTAGTTTTTTCGCGGTGAAGTTTGAGACGCTTGTGTGGGAAATTCGGCAAATATGTTCGTTACTCGCTCTGGTAAGTCATTTTGAAAGTCCTTGTTCACTGACACACTCGAATAGACTGGTTGCAACGCTTAAAAAACGTGCGGGACGCGTTTCTGAAACTACTGCCTCAAGTGAATCCCATTTGAGCGCGCAGCTTTATTTCGTGAGCGGGAATGAAAACGGTACAATGCGTTAAAACTACGTTACACAATTTTCTTAATCGCAATTTTCTTCTGAAACGTGACCTTGAAATACTGTCGCAAGAACTGTTGCCGTCATTTTTTTTTTTCGGGATATGCGGCAATGCCGATACTGGTCGGTCTTATCAACGATACTAAACATATAAATGGCAACTTGCACCGTGATGACTGATGATGGAAGATATAAAAAACACCGCAGCATAAGCTGCAGTGATTCCACTTTGTGCTTTTCAGAGAAGACAGAGTAAGGCTGCACATGATATGTCCTCCCGTCCCACGCTGGACCAGTGATTTATCCAGCCCCCCCCCCCCAAATTTCTTGCGACACCCCCATAACCTTTTCCCCGTGCACCCCCATCATTCCACATGTTAGCTCCATGGCTTTGTGGGAGAAGGAACCCGTATGCAGTCGACATTACTGCCTCCCCCGCTGTTAGAGCCTGTCCCATGTAGGCTCAGGACTGTCATTAGAATATTGCAGATTCATAATTTTCCTCAATAGTGTTGCTTAATAGATGATGAGTTTTCTGAGAACATCTATGAATGTTTTACTTCGTAGAAAAACTACAGTGATCTTGGACTCCGGGGGTAAGCAGAAGCGCTCAAAGCAGCCAGAAAATAGCTGCCTGTGCAGGACGCACGATACACCGTTGCAAATAATGCAAAAAAATGCGTACAAAACTTGGCACAGGAAAAAGTACCCTAAAGTACATAAAATCAAGTAAAACAGCTGCAGTGTAAACCCACAGGAGGTCCATCTCGAAAAATGAAGGGCAAATAGGTCTTGAATAGTGCTCGCACGATCACAAATCATACAAGTTCACGATTGACAGCAATAAATTACAATCACAGCATTCGGTACACAAATTGCACAGCACATGGTCAAATGTGTTAGCATGTACATGTCAAAACCCTGAATACGCACATAATCGAACCAACCTTGCACATTTGATTACACTAAACGTTTGGCAAGTCATGCAGGGTTCACAAAATCATCGACCAAATTGCACGCAGCCGCATACCGAGCAGGCTGCCGTTTACACATGGTCCGAGTATAAACCTTCCGTACAAAGTTCACAAAATGATTTTCTGCATGCGGTGCGTCACACATTGTATGTCTTTGGCATCCTGAACAGTTCGTGCCAAGTCGGGAACTCGCAGCCTCTACTGACGGTGGAGGGACCTTTGGAATGGCTACCCACATGGGTAAAATGGGACTTAAAATGGGACTCAAAACAACATGAAAATGCCCAATGGCATAAAGAGCAGCAAGTACATATCTCTAAGCTAGCATCACTGTATGTCTACCTCATAATGAAGTAAAGGGCTTTTTTGAAATGACAGAGCAGTTATCCAGACATTAGCAGGAGTTAGTCTATAAAGTGTGTAACCATCCTGCAACATCCGTTGCTGCTCCAGCTGTAACAGCTGTTATGTAACAAAGTTTAAATAGGAAGTAGTTTCTCTGACAAGTTTAAAATTGTTGAAGCTGCCTAAGATTGCTTTGTCATTATTGATAACCACTGCTGAAAATAGTTCAGAAGATGTTTCACTACCAAATGTGGCAGCACTTGTCAGTAATAAAAATACAACAAGAAAAGCAAGTTGAGTAAAAACATTCTACGTGCAAGCGAAACGATGCTTACGATATGGGACACGATTAATTCCGAGGCATTCGGAACTTACCGCTGACATTGGTAACAAAAGAAATGGATGAGCGTGATGAGTATTGCTAGCGACGATATTGCATGAAACTTTTGCAGAAGGAGGGGGTGCTCTCAATCCAGCGCTGCCTTTCTCGCAAAGTCCGTCAGCGAAGACGACTCTGTGGGTTCGGTGGGGGCGGGTTCGGAGGTTGTCAGGCGGCTGAATTCGATTTCTTCCTGACTCGTAGAATGTTCTAGAAAAGGAAAAACATGAACACATTTTTTTAAACGTTCCTTAAAGGAGTACAGAGGGCCGTCCAAAAAATTTTCGGATTAAGACGTCTGATGAAAGTGTGTGTGTCATTTTACCGAATGGCACTAAAGGTTTTGATGTGTGCAATTTGTTTCCCAGAAAATATCTCGCATAAGCACGGGTCCGCGCCTTCACCCTTAATTCGCCACTCCAGGTGTAACGAGGAGGAGAAGGTACGATGACACGTCACCGATGACGTTATAAGGAGAACTCGTTCTGGTTCGCTGGTCAGTGGGGGGTCAGCGTCTTGCCCCTTTGCCGCCGTAAACCAGTTTGGCCAGTTCTCCCGGAAAATTGGGGATAGAAGGAGCGGCCGAATCATTACCGAGTGAGGAGGAAGGCTTTTTCGAAACCCCGAACAGCCGAGTAGCAGACAACATTTCTCTAGACCAATCAGCGAGCGTTCTCCTTATAGCGTCAGCGCGTGGTTCCAGGCAGATCGCAGGCTGGTACTGCTCTTCACCGCCGTTGCGCACGGTCGCTTTTTGCGGCGTACTTTAAATTCAATTTCCGCGATAATTATTACCCTGTGGTGTGAATTACTTTGGATCGTGCATCTTACTGGCCTATTAACAGTTTTATAGGAAGAAAACTGGGTGTAAAAAATGACTTCTGCGCTATGTTAAAGGGGTTGTGACACTTTGTCTCACGTTATTCCAGATAGACGTAGGGTGCAGTTATTTGCATAGATGTGAAACTGCATGCCTAGTCTTACAGCAAAAGCGGTAATAGACATGTAGGAAACTGCTACACCAAATGCTGAAACCCGTGTGGCTCTGACGTTAACTGTAGGCACCTCCACAGTGAGGAAGAGGTTACACGCTTTCGACCTTTTTTCCCTTTCCTTTTTTTTTCCCCACAAGCTCTCATGTCAGAGCTGGACCAGTACTTGTGTTCGAGGGCTTATATCTCACCAAGTGCGACACGTAGAAGAATAATTCTGTTTTCCTCAATGCTCTAGTGTGCAGTACAACGTGAGCATTACATAATGAACCACACCTTTAAGGACCTTGTTGAATAATGAACAAAAACATTGGGTGAATACGTGGTACCTTAGACTGGAGATGGAATGTATACGAGAAACCTAACACAGATCTTACGCAGTTTCGCCGTTTTCAAAACCCGGGGAAAACGTGCACCTAACAATCATGTTTAGGGATAGCTCCACATTCCTTACGAGTCATGCAACGGTGATCTCTCCAGCTGCGCAGTTTGGATGTTGGCATGGGAAACACACTAGGCAAGCATTTGGGACTTTTTTTTACGTGACTGCACGGTGATTCCTAATAGGAATGGTTGCAAGTTGTGGTAGGTAAAAAAAAATGGTGGCTCCAAAAAACAAACCTGCAGGTGACGGATAATACTTGTGAGAGGGGGCGTAGAGGACGAGAAGCATGAAAACGTAGAGGTTCCACATTCCGTAAACTCCCGTAAAGAAAGCAGACGTGTACTCGAGCTTGATGTCTTCGTCCCATTTCCACCTGCCTTCGCTCACCTAGGTCGAAAAAAAATTAAGTAATTAATGTGCCACAGTGGCAGAAAGACAGTTGTTTAATCTATATCGTGTGTAGGAGTGTGTTCACTCTGCTGTACGCTACCAGCTGCATGGAATGGAAATATAAAACAGCCTGTTTCTGTTACTACAACTACAGGTTTTCCCGGCGATTTTAATCCAAGTGCCAGCTAAATTAATCCGCATGCCATGCAAACTTTATGGGGCATGGATTAATTTAGCAGGCACTTGGATTAAAATCGCCGGGAAAACCTGTAGAAGAATACCACCTCTTCCTGCACACTGACAAGCCTTGTCACAAAGCGTGTGTTACGAAATGGATTCTACATTTCACGGTTACCAGAAGCAAAACCCAGTGTCGCCACACTCTCTCCCTACTTCATCCCTGGATCACGTACCTGGCCAATGATGTAAGCGATCACTGTGAGTGCTGCGCAGATCTGGGTGGCCAGCAGTAAAAACTTGAACCTGTAAATTATGCCCTAGAAAAAAGAAAAAGAAAAATAGAAGAAAAAGAAATCCTGTAGCACTCTGAATTCTGTTGTAATCGTAAAAGCTTATCAGTAATCGTAAAGTGTACATCAAGCTGCGCACGTTTAATCACGACGGAGGGGCGTACCTCGTAATACATCCTCCGAGCTTGACTCATGCTGGGAAGCGCGTTCCTCTTGAAGCTGATATTCCTCAGCACTCGATACAGCAGGTAGGACAAGAAGACAAAGTAGAGGCAGGCACATATGCCGGCCAGGATTATGAAACCCAGCTGGAAACATTGTCAAGGATCCTGGCGTTGTCAGAGTTCATTCTTTCTTAAAGATGTTTAAAGATGCTTAAACGTGGCTCATGTTGGCTCAGGATAGAAGGGAAAAAAAAGAGGCGCACGTAAATAATTTGGACAAGGATACAGCTAAGTTGCTGCCCACTTGCGTGTCCCAGATGCTGTAGAAAGGATTTCTCAGTTGGATTCCTCTGGAAGAGATTGGTTATTCCCTTTTAGGAAAACGCGGTCTGCCATTATACTGATGGCACAAAGTATGCGTTAGTAACGGAATACCGCAATAATGTGTGTCTGACGCATGCGAGAAATTTGTACCTAGTGGCATGCAAATTGAGGTAGTACAAACAAGGATCTGTTCTGTCCACGAGCTGCTTTTCGGAGTAGCACTGTTTGGTCCATACCTTTCGCACAAGTCAAAGATGAAGAGGCATATGCAACCAGTGATCACTGCACTGAGGTGCTTCCAGTACGATCTCAGCTTGTTTCTTTCGATGTCGTCCTTAAGGGGAGACAAAAATAGTAAGTTAAAAGATAAATGTTAGTCATGCATAACAACATGAAAGGAAAAGTGCAAGCAAACAAAGGTACTTGTAAAGATCAGAAGGGTGGAAGTGCAGGGTAGTTGGTACATGGTCTCATAAAAACAAGCAGCCAAAAGACAGGGGCGAGAGGATGTATATACACCACTACTGCTAACTTCCTTTCATCCTCGTCTTTTGGCTGCTTGTTTTTGTGGTACTTGTGAACTAACACAGTGAAAGGATAGTAACATAATCTGTCTTGGCTTGAACTGCATTTCACAAGCTGGTGCAAATCGTGCAAGTTAATTATTGTCTTTGCAATATATTTGACCAGAGTGCAGCTGGACTGCAACACGAGCTCAAGAAAATGCTGTGCCCCTTCAAGTGGTAGTGTAGCATTTCACACATAGTGAAGAAATAAATTGTTGATGAAGTTAACGAGCTGCCTGATGGTGTTTTGTCACCAATACATGCTGCGTGCTGGGAGCTATGCTTTTCAATGCCTCGTCGAGCCAAATCGCTCTAAACGTGCGTCACAAAGAGCGTGTCGCTTCGGCAATGCAGTAAAGGCCTACACGTCTCTATTTTCTGTAGGTCTATTATACTCGGCATGATTGGCAGCTCAAGCGGTCCACTTTGTTTGCCTATCTTTATGCTTTTCTGACAAATCAAAGACACGCACCTGATACCGCGCGTGTCATTATTTGTGCACACCAGAGACGTCGTGTAAGGTGCAGAGACGTTACCCGACTTACACCCCAAACACGCAATTGCTTCATGCGCCCCCCACCCCAACAACCGTAAAATGAGGATGACATACCCGTCTTCCTTCCTTCATTGGGTACATGGAAAGTAAACACACGAGGAATTGATATTGACAAACGTAGAAGGATACGTGAACATACATAGGGCCCTTTGTTTTTGGAGACTCTGTCCCAAAGTCTGTGCTGATTCGCGGTGAATTTGGGGAGAAACGGGCCATACACTCAGGGAGTTATGTATCAGAATCAATGTACAGGAATTTGCCTGCACACTACATGCTATACATTGAGAGATTGTAACCAACAGGCATTGGATCTAGTACGTATACACTTTACAAAATTTACGAAAACACAAAGTTTCGGTACAACAGTAGTAAGCGACCTTTTCTTTCAGTCCCGAAACAAGGGGCCCCAAGTACGTATCTTTTTAGCAATACGGCGGATACGTGTGGCATTTAGCTTAGCGTAACATTGCGAGGCAACCCACCATGAGGTGCTCTCCGCAGAAGATGAGCCAGAAGCTGAGGAGGGTCGCGTAGAAGATGCCCTGACGAATGTCACCCATGAGCAGCATGAATGGCATGTTGATCCACAGGGTAAGAAACTCCAGAGGGGCTGCAGATAGATTTCATTGGACTTCAGCAAGTTCTGATTACTATTTATTACTCCTATGGTAGCAGTGGCAGAAGGGCATCGATATACACAAAACTGGTCTTACTATTCAGGACCGTCATGGCCGTCCCCAAGGAGAGGAGAAGACTGCAATAAAGACAGGCATCAACAGCTTAGCGTTGTCGCAGTTTCGGCCGCGCTACCCGGATTATTCCGGTTACCGTGTATTCCCACGAGCCACATTCCGCGCAGAAGCGGAAGATGATGAGTCACGTGAACGTGAGCGCTCAACAACGTGTCTTTACGTACACTGCTAACCGTGGGGAATATACTGCTACACAGCCACAAGATATTCCGTAGCAGACGACAGGAAAACACGCCGACGGTGTCGTCTGTTAAGTGTCGTCTGCTAAATGCGCGAGTACACCACTCCCAATATTCTGCACCGTGTGAATGCTCAACATAACACGGGACGGAACTTCGGCTCTGTGACCAGTGTTTTCGCTTTTTCTTCCACTGGAATATTCCATGAGGATGTCGCTCGTGTGAATACGTGGCTGATAACTGGAGGGAAGAAATAAGTTTCATTACCCTTCAAGAAGATGAGGAGGACGTGATAGCAGACGGATGCGTCTCCAGTACCAAATGAGGGTTGCCAACACGAGTGGGAAAAAGAATGTCTTCAGCGACAGCCATACTTTGGTGAAGCCACCATTCTGGTGAATGAGCTGGAAGGAGCATAATCAACTATGAGACATTTATGAAATCGAAATTGGAGAGGCTTGCAAAATGTTGGGGGCATTTGGTCGCATTACAACATTTTCCTGTGCTTCTAACTGATGTAAGCTTCGATTGCTTTAGAGATACGTTACTTGGATCTTGCACTTAGCTGAGGTTCTGTGTTATCAGAAATGCCAGATTATCCACTTTGGAACATGATTGGAATATTAGTGAATGGTTGCAATGACAGAGCATTTCTGTGACCAGTTCTGTACTAACCACAAGCCAGGCATCCTTCACTTGTCCGAGATCTCTGTTCCATGCGCTGGTGTTGGAGATGGGCATGCGTAGGTTCAGAAGGTAGTAGTCGTGATGGAGACTACCCAGTTCAAACAGACTGAGTACGTCACAGTTATATGCATAGCCCTCTATGCGCTGCAAATGAGATGCCAGGGGTTTATAACAGACTTTGAGAAGCATGTACTTGTCTTCTAAGCATATAGACACCATTTTCTGCTTCCTTCTTTTTTTAATTTCTTAGGGCAAGCCAAACTTACTTGAGAGCTATTCAAGTCACACTTGTGTTGCCTCTCCTCCATAGACTTTGCAATGAGGGTCCATTTGTCTGGTGGGTCATGCTTGTTCCTGTAACCCAGCTTCACCTCGAGGAGCAAGAGTGGATTCTCCCCTGCCATTCAGAAAGATGAAATATTTTATTTATCATATCATTATTTTTATATCATATTTAAATATGATTGCATTGATGTGAGTCTACTATCTAAGTCTTGCAGTAAAGACTCGAACTCGTGCTGCTGCTAAACTTCCGTAGACCGCTCAGCCGCCAGCAGTTCCCGTGGCTAGCCGGCACGGGAGGGGTCACGTGTTTCTTTGAGCCAATAAGAATTCACGACGCTCGCACTCCTTTAACATCATCGTGCGGAGCGTCGGGAAAATAATTATTTGCTTTTCAGTTATCACTTTGGCGCGCAGTACAATTATGTAACCCAGAATTCGCACATGTCATCAGCGCACAGAGCAATATGCAATACCTTATACGTACTCATCGGATTGGCAGGGTTGTAGACAATATCCAGCTGGAGTATCCCAATAAGATTCTGCATCCAGCGCGAGTAGTCGAGGTCTTGACGGACACGAGGTCCCGGAGCTTGGAAGGCGAACACGATGTGATTAGCCGTGAGCCCGTCGTCTTCTCCATAAGGGTCGGGAAGGTCGTGCAGTACGTTGCAGTTTATGGGCTGACCATCGTGTCCACGAGGAATGTGCCACTGGTCATCGAACGTGCCCGGCGGCAACGGGTGATCGCGCCTGCAGATGGTGCCCAGGATTTGATCCGCGTTGGACGGTGCAGGAGCTGCGACGAATGAATGGGATGTACTTGTGCTTTCTCTATGATCGCAGGTTATTATTTGCGAACGAGCTTCGCTGAAGCCCTACCGGGGCCCCTTCTTTGACACGTCTCTTGAGTGGTCGTCTTCAAGTTCCGTTTTTGAAACTGCCCCATAATTGTGGTGGCGGGACGGTCATGATACTTTCCTGTCGAGTATTTACATGTCGCTAAAAAAAGAGAAAAAAAAAAAAGAAAAGAAAGAGACGCATACACAGGAGAAGACTGTGGAAACGAATAAACGACAAAGCGAAACGACGACCGCCATTCAAGGACGCCGCATGATTCTGTATTTGTTCCGCCACCCTCCCACCTTTCCTCTATGCCATGACACACGTTATTAGTGGACCAACCATAGACGAAGAAGAGGGGACGCAATGCAACCCCCCCCCCCAAAAAAAAAAGGAAAAGAAAATCATAGGTTGTCAGTAAAGACCACACACGCGGGTGGCGGCATTGGTCAAAAGCGAATTTCAGATATGTGTCGGCTGAGCCCACCCGCTAACATATTTAGTTATCAGTCGCTGTTGTACGACAGCGATACTTTCAGGCATTCTAATTCATCAACGTTTTAATCAACGTTGGTTGAATTGGTTGAAGAACGAATGTTGGTTGAAGACATTGAAGTAGTGCCTGTAATGTCTCTTCGCCGCACTGCATTAGATGGAGCGGGAAAGCAGCGAAAGGCAATACGCAGTTACCACCAGTCGTTCAAAATCGATTGAGTCAACCCTGATGTCAGTAACTTTATGATGCATTACTCTTCCGGTCCTGGGCTCGGGTGGAGGTTGACATCGATGAGGACCACAGGAAACGAGACAGTTTCTATGTGCTGTCCTGTCACTGCCTATTGTGTCATGGTCCGACATGCAATGGAGCACCCCGTCTCGTACACGGTGCCACCAATGACACACTACTCGGTGCATAAAACTGCCCCCCCCCCTCCCCAGCAAAAAAAAAAAAAAAAAAAAAACAGAAAGCAAAACAACAACGTGAGGATTTTTTTTTTATATTTCAAGGTATCGAGACACCCAAACAGTGTCAATACAAAAATAACGTTGATATTGCTGTCTGTCACGCACATTTTGGCACTTCGCCAAGAAGACATGTGTTCTCTGTACTTATTCTAACGCTCTTTCCTTCTCCTATTCTATTTTCTCTCTATTTTGTTCTTTGTCTTTCCGGCAGCGCAGGGGATACACCGTCCATTTCGCCGTATACATAAACGGTGCCGATGGCAAACCCTTTGGGAGCTCTGCATCTAACGTTTGTCAACTTTTATAGGAATGCTTCAGTGCACAGGCGAAAGAGGTGATCATAGGATAAAGGGTGTTCAGGATCAACAGGCGTTTATGCATCCTAGTTTCACGACAAACATGCGATTTTACACTTGCACTTAACCCCGCAGGTATCGCTAATGATACGGAGACGCGAGAACATTCCAATGGTGCGACAACAGAAGAAGGCGTCAGAGGAGACTTACCGATGAGACCGCCTATCAGAAAGCAGACGAACTGGATTATGAGCACGATGGATACGATAACTGCGAGTTTTCGACCGCTGATGTTTTCCAGTATACTCCCAGCCATCGCCTGTTCTTCTAGGCGAGTCCGATCAAACACAAAGCAAAGATGAAAGGTATGGAGCCCCGATGACAGACAACACAAACGACCACTACTAGTCTGTGCGTGAGAAGGCGATGCTAAATGCAACCCTTATCCGCTCCAGGTCTTGTATTCCGCCGCTGGAGTCACAAATGTACTCCCCAGGTTTTACGGACATGCCCATCCTTCCACAATGTTCTTTTTTTAAGTGGATGTGTTACGTTGACGTTATTGTCTTGTAGAGATAAGAGTGACTTATTTAGATTTGTTATCCAGGTGTTGACTAAGGGGGATTTTATTGTGGAGCGGACGGCTTGTCGTGACGGAGTGCTGACTACTGCTCTCTGTTTGTGCATGTTTTTTTGTGTACGATTTTGTAGATCTTATTGATTTTAATTGTCGGTTTGTTCCATAGTCTGCTTTATCGTTATAGTTTTATGCGGACGGGTCAATTGGTCCGGTATAATTTGTAAAATTTCTCTGGAATCGTCATAGACACTTATCTAAGATGGCGGACGTTTCTTAGCTCTTCGAAGCTTTTCTGTTGACAACATTTGGACACCGCGAAATTGCCCCCGTTCTCCGTGCTCCACTTGTGAGCAATCAGTGCCACTATGCCTCGAGAGAGGAAAAACGCGAACAAGTTCAAGGACGCGGACTTGGAAAATGCCGGCGACATGAAGCTCCAGCCAGAAAGTCCGTCGACGAAGAAACGGCGGACCCCCGCACAGGCGAGCCCCTCGATTCCGGATCTCGTACCTCCGCCCCCGATGACGGGGTACGGAGAAACCATCGTCGCGTCTAACCCTTTCGACGACACGGTACCGTCTCAACCCCAGCACCATCCTCCGCCTCACGCGATGATGCATCAGCAACCTGGTGTCAATCATCAACATCCGATGGCGCAGCCCAACGTGATGCCACCGTCGGCGATGCATCAGAAACCGATGCCCATGACGTCAGGGAAGGTATACCCGCCGGATCAGCCGATGGTGTTCAACCCTCAGAACCCGAACGCGCCTCCGATATATCCGTGCGGCGTCTGTCACAAAGAGGTGCACGACAACGATCAGGCCATCCTGTGTGAGAGCGGGTGTAACTTTTGGTTCCACCGAATCTGTACGGGACTCACGGATGCGGCATTTCATTTACTGACTCAGGAAGTCTACGCAGAGTGGGTGTGTGATAGGTGTCTGTCGTCAAAGAGCATACCTCTTGTGAAGTTCAAGCCATGATATGCTGAAGGCTTTCCTCGGGAACCTCATTGTTGTAGTAGTGCGAGAATTTTTCGTCGTCTTCCCTCTATCTCTTCTCCGGTGTATGAAGAAAGAAAAAAAAAACACTTTCAACTGCCTCTTTTGATCTCTCTGAAAGGGTCCGTGCTCAATGTCCTGTGTAATACTGTTGGCAGCAATAAGCAACAATTCCTTGTCCAGGAAGGTCCTTCACAGGTCAGGCTGTTCCGGAGCACTTTGGGTTAGGGTCCTGTCAGCATTGTTTGTGGGAAAACTGTAACATAGTTGTATGTAAGGGTTGTCATGAAGCATTAGGACTACCTCACATGTAATAAGGTGTCAGAAGAGAGAGCTTTGGTACTGTGGTGGGGTTTTTGTGACAAAAATGAGATGTATTGTAGGAAAGGTCCTTATTCAACGGACTGAGAAAGGCCGTTTGGCGGAAAAGAAACATTGTTATGCCAGTATTATTAGTGTGAGAAATTGTATCGTCGAATAGCTTCTCACTTGTTCACGAGCAACATATGCCTGGTGGTGTTCTTTGCTTGTGATCGAAGAACGAAACTTTTTCGGGGATAACCTCTTCTTCGTTGCACACCTCTGTACGTATGTAATCTCTCGAACACTTACCACTTAAATACACATAAAAGCAACTCTACAGAACTCGTCCTGTCATCGCAAATGTAAAACATTTGTGGCATCACAAAAGATCTCGGGAAAATCTCATTCTCATGTTATTTGTTTTTCAAAAATAAAATGTTGAATGTTCACGCTGTGTCTTATTTAATGGCATATGAGGGTGGAAAATGAAGTGTAATAACCAGTAGCAAATGTTGAGAAAATGCAGCGCCTGGCATTTTAGGCTCACTCAGATATGCGCGTGTCCAACATTAATGTGCTACCGTTCCATCAACCCGCGGCAGCAGAGTCCGCCCGTTATCTATGTCATGCGACAACTCTGCATTGTTTGTAACTGATAAGATACCGTGTCCTAGATGGCCGTACTCATAAGCGTGTGAGCTATGGCACATTATAAGTGGGTAATCGTCTACGCTTTCCTCGTCTCTGGTGCGTAGAGCATCTCGACGATTTTTATTGTTGTGAAGGGGGCAAAAATGCAGATGAAACGAATTTTCCTCCAGTGTGCAAAAGTTACGGTGCTGCGGTACGTAATCTGCGGTTGGCCGACCACGATGCGGCATGTCACGACGGGACCAGACCAGCCATCGTAAATGGGACGTCAACTTTTATCCTCAGCCACGATTACGATGGCCAGTCAAAGTACCCAAAAAATGCTTTCTGCATGTGGCAGCTCGTTGCACCGCCAGGAAAGGTGAGGCTGTCCGTATGCTACACCTGTCACGAAGTTCAGCTTCTCTCCACAGCCACATTCCAGTCGAGATCAGCTCCTTCCTGTCTTGCAGGCAATTGAACTTATCGTTGAGGAATTCTCCCTGCAGAGCTCATTTGAGTGTAACACGGATTTCGTCAGCGTCTACGACGTCGGCAATTTCACTTTGCCCCTTTCCGAGGCTCCGACACCGCTGTACAAGTGGTGTGGTCGTGCGGCGCCGAGTGAGGTGATCTTCACCGGATCGGTCAACG
Organism: Ornithodoros turicata; assembly: GCF_037126465.1. Lineage (NCBI taxonomy): Eukaryota > Metazoa > Arthropoda > Arachnida > Ixodida > Argasidae > Ornithodoros > Ornithodoros turicata. The sequence continues at coordinate 6,150,757 of NC_088204.1, forward strand.
TAGTGTTTCGCTCGAACGACCGGGTTGAACTGACGGGGTTCGTCATGTTGTACAGGCTAATTGACAGACCCACTGAAGGTAGAGTTTGGTACAGTTTAATGGAAGGTTTTTATTGAAAAAATATTTTTAAATGATTTTATTGATTTTTATTGAGAATTTTTATTGAAACTTTGGATTTTCTTCAGAAAAATGTGCATCTGGTGAGCTGCGGTGCAGAAACAAGCGCTGTGTTTCTTCCGCGAGTAAGTGCGATCACGTCGACGACTGCGGAGATGGCACGGATGAAGAAAAGTGCGGTGAGATAAAGAGAGCGTTGACAGGACACGAGCAGAGATGGGAGTGCTCGCCGCCGTAAATTTTGAAAAAAATTCAATTAACACGACCCATTAGGTTTTCCTCTACAGAAGTCACTCAATTGTGGAGAGCCTTCCGTGCGTCCAGTTCTACCGGACTCCGCCGAAGACGTCTACATCGTTGGCGGTCGCAACGTGAGGCCCGACAGCTGGCCCTGGCAGGCGTCTCTCGCGCTGAGAGGTGGGACCATTCGCGACCACAAGTGCGGAGCCACGGTCATCAACGAGCAGTGGTTGCTCTCCGCCGCTCACTGTTTTCGAAGGTTAGGAGTCGCGGACTCTGAGGAGTCCTTAGGATTCTTTGCACTCATCAGGTCCGCGCACAATCGCAGCTGGTCCGATCCAAGCGATTGGATGGTCTACGTGGGGAAGACGTACCTCATGGAACAGGAGCCGGCGGAGCAGTTGAGATACGTCGAGGATGTGTTTGTTCATCCTGGCTATCAAATGGAGCTGGTGAGTCTGTAGTCCATAATTGTCCAAAGGTGATATATTGTCTAAAATCATGGGGTGATACTTACGAGGCTTATCTGGCATCCTTAGAAACCTTGCAGAAGCATGAACTCCGTATCTAATAATTCCCAACTCTCCGTCAGGAGACATCTATCCCGTGAGGAATAAGAGAAGGACTATTGCAAAGCTATCTATGTTATGTGGTCACATAGGCCTTGTAGGTATGAAGCTTATAAGTATGTTTTTCCTGCATGTATTTCCATATTGTATGTCCTTCTTAGTTGTCAAAGGCTGTCCAGTGAACCATTTATGTACTTGTCCTTAACACGGATCGCAGTAGCACATGCCGTGATTCGTATGGATTCTTTGCGGTAATTACGTTGTGTATGTTGGCAACGTATGAATAAAAATGTGGGAAATAAAACCATTGAATATAGTTATTTTTAATGCATTTTTTTCTCTTCAGTTTTCAGACTCGCTGAAAAATCGTAAGGATCATGACGTGGCCCTGCTCAGGCTAAATGCTCCGCTGACCTTGAACAAACACGTGCAGCCAGTCTGTGTGGAAGAAATTCCGGATCTGAAGGCGGGCACCAGGTGTTACATTACCGGATGGGGCAAGACGAAAGGTAGGGATCTGCAGTGAATTGCGTAAGTTTGTACCGTCACGGTTCTTTTCTTTTTCAGATAGCGAGAAGAGCCTGATTTTGCAACAGGGAGCAGTGTCAATTTTCTCCTTGGAAGACTGCATCAAATTTTACAACGGAACTTTCGTCGTAAATCACCTCATGTATTGTGCTGGATACGTTGACGGAAGGGTTGACGCTTGTCAGGTGGGTTGGAAGCCGTCGCCATTTTCTGGTTGTACATTAAACGCTACCGATCCCGTGCCACTAGGATGGGAACGATTTCGGGCACCAATATTGTTTAATGTGTGAGTGTTACTTTATGTGGCAGGGATTCATGAGGGGAGAAAAGCTGTGACTGTGCTGGGGATGATGATGATGATGATGATGTGAATCTTGCTTTCCGGTCTAGGGTGACAGCGGCGGACCACTCGTCGTCAACCTTTCAGCGAAGTGGTTCCTTGCAGGCATCGTGTCGAGTGGCCTGGACTGCGGTGCCCCGGAGCAGCCAGGAATTTATTCCAAGATCAGTCCACACTATAGGTGGATCCAGAACACCATCGCAAATAGTAGCTTTAACTCCGAAAAGTAATACTGCTCATGATTTCTCTTTCTGTTAGTATTTGACTTTTGTCTATGCCGATATCAGTTGATGAGACTTGATCACCCGCACAAAGTACTTGCACCACCTACAATAACAAAAAAATTCCTCTACTCTCTGCACCAGCTGATGGTGTCAAACTGGAACGACCTCCCAGCCCACATAGCATATCAGAACAAAATATATCGTCATTTATTTCCAAGTGCTATGATCGTTTTCAGAACGAACGAATTTCTTTGTGTTGAGTGAACGAATTTTGTGTATTTTTGTGTACATCGTTTTGGTATATGTCGTTTGTTTGATACAAAGCCTCTTCCTTTTATGTAAATCCCTTCACGAGGGTCTTTAAAGTAAATAAATGAAGTGAAATTTTATTTGGACACTTTGAATACATAGATAATTATCTGTCAGTATGTGTACGTAATCCTTGGCATGATGTTTTTGTTTCTTTCGTTTACTCTATAACGAGACACGCCTTCAGCTGGGCTCCTTTTTCTGTCGGGATTAGTTTGCTGTCGTGCGCCAGCTTGTCAGCAGCATTTCGCTTTTGTTGAGCACGAAACGTGTTTCCCGCAGTTGTTTCAGTTTCAGTGTGAAACTTTCTTGTTGGTGTCTCCAGCGTCCTCATAGAGATGACGTGACTTTCTTCACATGCCTACGTGTGTGCACATTTACGAGATGGGCTGTAATTCACTGTCCATCTACAAGAAGTTGCAAATTTAATTAATTAATGACGACACACGTATATTGGTGTTTTACGAACAAAAAGTAACAACACTTTATTCAATAACATCAATAAATGTGTGCAGCATACATGGAACCACGATAACTTTGCTTTTGACAGCAAGTATCCTGCATAATGCTGGGTGAGGTAACTCCTTTGAAGGTATGGTTGGTATCTATGGTGATGTGGCGATGTAAAAGCAAGGTGGGAACGAAGGTGGTGGTTCGAGACTTCGGGGGCTTGTGTTTCTCAGTTGTCTTGAATGAGCTGAAAGTAGAAACGTGCACAAAATAAAGTTAAGTTCAGTCGTGGTTAGTACAGCTAGTTTCTACGTTTCGAAAACCTTTTTGTTTTGTTTGTTCACTTACCTCAAGCAGGCATGCCTGTCTTGCTTCACTGATCTGTAACAAGCAAAGAAGTGTGGAGCATAAAAGGAGGATAAGGCAAGCGAGCTGGCGCAAACATTACATATTACATATATTTCATATTACATATGTAAATGTGCTGTCTTCTGCGTTCGTACTGGAGTAACATTGTCTTAAAAAGAATCTGGAAAACATAATCCAGTAAAATTTGAAGCAATTTGGACTTATCGCTTTGGGAGTTCAGTAACCGATGGAAGGCGAAAGCTGCCTTGTGACATCACGATGCAGATGTCGTCTGCAAGTTCTGCGGCACGACAGTAAGCGTCTTTGCAAGTCATCTTCTCATTAGTGTGTATGTCTTTCACGACTGTTGCTTGTTCGTCGATTAATTCAGTTGTAGAAATAAAGGATGAAAAACATCCTGCGGATATGCTAAAAAGAAAAAAAAAACCCTGAAATCCCGCAGTCCTAATGGTATCTTACCAGCTCCTTGGGAATCCTCCAATGGTAGCGGCTTTGAATGCAAGACTGGCACTCTCTCACAGACTCCTGTAAAGAAATCGATAGTTTTAATGCGCGTGCAAATTCAAGATTTCCTTATTGAATATGATAATGTGTCAATCATATCGTCACTTCAATATTATCATAATACTGCTGACTAATGAGCAGTGATTAAGTAGTCCTTTGGTGCTTACTTCTTCCTCCAGCTTGGTCCGGCATTCTCCGAGCACTTGAGCTTTGTAATTTGTTTTCTGAAATAACGTAAGTTCGTTTTGTTGGAAAACAGACGCATTTAAGGAATAAATGATCGCGTTTTCAGTGCTGTTATATGCATACCCCGGATAAGCAAGTTCTGTAAAGCTTCTGAACCTGAAACAATAGGTTATTGATGTTTATATTAGAATATATTATTATTATTATTATTGGCAAAATGTCTTACGTCGACGGATCCAATGGAATTCTCGTCCTTGTCACTATCCAAGTCGTCTGCGCATCTTCTACAGTTTTCAATGTCCATCTGCGCAAATTACGTTTGCCAGTGTAATAAAGCGAGAAATAATAGTATTAATCATAATTAGGGCTGATTGAACTGTGGAATGAAGTAATATTACTAATGAGCCGAAGTGTACTAATTGGATACCAAGACCCGTTCGTACTGTACTGTAATGCACGCAGTGGAACCCCGATAATTCGATTTAGGGAAGAAAATCGCATTACCCGAGAAACCGCAAACAGGGTAGGAAGAAAAACATCGTTAGGGCACGGCCCCTGGATCGCTCTCAGAGAGGAGCGGTCGAGGGGCCGTGGTTAGGGGTTCACGGCAGTTATAGCTTTCGCACTCTTTTTACTTACTACTAATCTACTTACTGGATTTCTGAACCGTCTTGGGCAGGCATCCTTCACGCGCTCTCTGGCTGGTTTCTGAAACAGTTTGGGCGAAAAATTGTTACTGGTATGTTTCACAATTTACCGTTCACTCTTAATTGTTGTTTTAATACAGTCAAACTCCTTTATAGCGAACACCTTTTTAACGAAAATACCACTACAGCAAATTTTTTGGCGGTCCCGCTGGAGCCCTATAGGTCCAATAATGGACATCCTTTTTAACGAAAATACCTTTACTGCGATTTTTTTTTTTTTTTTGTTGTCCCCTGAGTTTCGTTGTAAAGGAGTTTGACTGTATAGCGATACGCGAATATTAACGAATACTGTTCCGCATAAACTCCCAAATCGTTTCGGCCCAAAAGTCTGTGTTTTAGAATCTCGAATGTCCCTTTTGAATACAATTAATGCATTTAATTAACCCGATACTGATTCGAGAGTTATGTGCTGATGTACGAAGATACTTTATATTGAAAGAAAAAACAGCGAAGCAATTTTTTGTTGTTGACAACAACAACTGCTTGCATCCGATCCGGTCACACATAGACAAAATATCAGTTTAAGTAAGTAATCTCATTCACCCACTGCAGAAAACTAGACAACAAATTCCTCTTAGCCTTGCGTAACTGCGCCTAAAAGTATTAGTAATCTTCTTACCCTCGGCATGCACTGAGTGCGAACTTCAGCTTCCTGAAAAAAAGAAGAGAAAAAGAAGGTAATTTGAGCAGTAAAGTTTGTTTGTGGTGTGAAACGGTTTGGCTTATTTCGCGTACTTACGTCCGTGTAAGTGGAGCTCTCACGGAGGTCCGACATCTCCACACATCTCTCGCACCTGCTTACGTGCATCTGAACATAAAATCGCATTAAAAAAAAAAAAAAAATGGAACACCGTGAACTCTTGTTTGTGTTAATCTCCAAAATATATCCGTGTATTGTAAATACGCATAATGTCCCGAAAACCCTCCGTGTTTTTCCATATTGGGGCCTCATGTGCAGTATCTTTTTTTGGACACTATATAAAAGTGTTCTCTTTACTTGTCTTACCCTGTCACCTCTGTAGTACCAGTCGCACGTCTTCTTGAGCAGCTCTTTCCTTGTCGGCTGCACAAAATCATTATAAATCCAATATATAAAATTTAATGAACTTTTTTTTTATAAACACTTAACCTCACCTTTGGCACACACCGTTGTCGCAGATTCTGAACCTTCCAATAAGAGAAACAAAATGTAGGAGTTATATAGAACATTATATATATCAGTGAATTGCACATGCTATATGAATACATTCTTATATGCCCATATTACGTACGTCATCGTAGTCGTAGTTGCTTGGAAGTGAGTACTCGTCTATGCATTGCTCGCATTCCTTGGCCCAGCTCTAATTCGTGGAAGAACGATACAAGATACAAGTTGCAGATATATTCGCCTCATATACTATAGATATTCAGGCTAATATTGTCGTGGGAAGACTGTTATGTCGCAGAGTTTACCGTCATAAAGGCTTGGGGATATGTTCAAAAAGGGTCAGAGGCGAAACCAACTGTGAAACTTTCTTCTTTATTGAGGATATTACAAAGAAAAAAGTTTCACTGTTGCTTTCTCATAGTGTTATATCTCAAATTTAGAGAGAAATGAACTCACCTCTTCGATAAACCTCCACTTGCAGAGTCGTTTGATTCGTTCTTTAGGGTCGGGCTATAATTAACAATTTGGTCAACTGATTACGAGGAAATATAAATCGGAAAATACGGTATCGTGCTATTGTTCTCGATCTGGTATATGCTTACCTTTGTGATGCAGTCACTCTGTACCTTCCTGAACTGCGTAAAAAGATAAAATAAAAATACGAAAATAAATACCTAAATCATAAATACATGAAACGGCGTGATTGCGTTCAGGAAAACGTGTATGATAAAGCGCGTGTAGTCAAATAAATGTTAATAACGCATCCTAAAAGCTATGTGTCTGGCTTCACTGCAGTAAGAGTGTGTATGCGGAGAAGATAACTTTACAAAGATTAGAGAACCACAGAAGTGCTATGGGATTGGCCTTCATATTTTTTATTTTTTTTTACAAACGTCCCGGATGATGTAGGATGGAACAGTTATTTTAAGAAGGCAACGTAACATAATTATTTTAGGTAATTAATGAGTTACGTAATGAGATATCTTTACGCTGATAAAATTTATTTGACCTTCGGACTGTTTTTATCGAGGTACAGTCAAACTCCTTTACAACGAAACTCAGGGGACAGCAAAAAAAATTCGCAGTAAAGGTATTTTCGTTAAAAAGGATGTCCATTATTGGACCTATAGGGCTCCAGCGGGACCGCAAAAAAAATTTGCTGTAGTGGTATTTTCGTTAAAAAGGTGTTCGCTATAAAGGAGTTTGACTGTATATCCCACGAGAAATCTTACTTGTGTGAAGCTTGCGTCGTCTCCGACACCTGATTGGCTGATGCATTTTACGCAGTTTGTGAGATTTGTACCCTGAAATGAATTTTCGGGGAAGGTGGACTCTGTTTATTTCATCTGAAGTAAGTTGTCACTGTTATCCACTCACTCTTCTGGAAAACCTGTAACGGCATTCTGATAGCAGAAGCTGCGTCGCCGGTTGCTGCAGAAAAATGTATAAGTGAAGCGGAACATGAAACGAAAAAAAATGTACAACAAAGTAATTGGAAGTTAAAAATAAAAAAAGTAATTTTACGTGCGGTGCGCAGTTCCAGTCCATCTCCCGTTGCTGCGAGAATAGGAAAAAACAAACAAACAAAACCTTTACATTAACAAATGTGTTATCTGGGCGAGAAGGGTATTCACAGTAGAGCCCTGCACGGCGAACGGGGCCCCGATCCGGCCTCTCCGGCTGGACCGGCAAACATATTTCCGAGAGTCTGGCTCCAGCGGGTCATATACTGCTAATTCCACACAATGGAGGACTATTAGTTCATATCATCACGTGCTTGCGTCGTTCCTGTGCATATATTTGCAAAAACAAGCGAAGGACACTGTATTATGCGTATGATTCGACAGTCTAAAACTTTCTCAAAGCCACTTCACATTGCTCCTTACTCCTCACATATTTCATAATCACGTTCGCATAGCTTTTTAAGAGGAGTAGGGATCGGGAGGAAGAGTTTGTCGACAACATCCTCCACTTCCACAAACACTTGTGGTATGTTTCCCTCAGATGTGTAATAGGCGTATGCCGGCACAGTTCCCCTGAAGTCGGCCCATGGACGCAGCTATCCTCCCCACGAGCGGATTCCGCTCGGTCTTCCACTTCACCCTTTCCTCCTGTCCACCATCTTTCCCTTCCCGAGAAACATGCCGCCTAATCAGGCAGGCAGACCTCTCGGGTTCCTCCCAACGACACTCCTCCTCCTCCTCCTCCTTGTGGTATAACGATAATGCGCTTGCCCGCGTGCGTTCCGGATGTCACGTGAGTTCTCACACGTTTGTGGCATTGCCTTGTCTTGTTATAAATTCACTTATAAATTTGTTTGACAAGCGCTAGAAACGCGTAAGTCAGGACTGGAATTACTAGGACGAGCTCTATTCGCTGAGTCACTGGGCCACAGGGCCGGGCCCTACTCACTGAGCCACAGGGCCGGGCCGCATAAAATCATCCTCACATCATCCCATCCCCATCCGCGGGGTTCGGGCGCGGAAAAGTCGGCCCGTGCAGAGCTCTAATTCACAGTCAATAAATATAAATAAATAACAAAATAATAAATCGCACTGTTTCCTTTCTGTCATGCTCGATGCGGCGACGCGTTCCCATCACTAACTACCCCCATTAGAGATGTCAGAGCTAGCTTGAAGGAGCGTGTCTCGTACGGTCACATGGTGATGACGTCACACGTGGTTACCGGGAGGGAGGGGGCTGTCACCGTGGGGGAGGTCCAACGCTACGCTTTCTTTGTGCTATACTTCTGACGAGCACCTCGGATTTCGCGTTGTGACGATATAGAATGGAGGTAGCATAACGTTACGTTTAAGTTCCGCGCTGTCTCGATTTAAAATTTCAGGAATCTGGGGTACATATTACGCGGCATGAAAGTGACTACACACACCGAGGGAGGGGGTTACTGAACAAACTACTCCGAAAAAAATAAATAAAATAAAGCCCGGCTTAAATGTAAAACTGTTAACTGTGATTTAATCACCATTATATCGCCCCACTAAGCAAAATGAGTCACACGTTGAAGTAAAATTACCTCTAATTTTGTAGCATTGGGAGGCAGCGGGTAACTGTCGATGCACAGTATGCAAGAATCTCGCTCGTCCTGCGTTTTTGTGAAGAACATTCGCTTTGAAACCATAAAGACATCCTCCTTTCCACTGTTAAGCTTCACTTACATGAGTCGTTGTGAGAAGGTGACAAAGGATGTTGGCTGCCTCTTTTGGTGTGTACTGAAAAAATTCACGAGTAGACTTATTAACCTTTTATGAGCGGCAGTGTAGATAAGAACAATAGCAATGCGCAACGTACCGGTTTGACGCACTGCTGCCGCATATGAAGGACCTACCGAAGGAGACATAAGGATGAAATAAAATGGAATCAGTGATGACGACTTCAGCTAGAATATTGATTGTATTCAGTCGATTGATTGTAATGTGGTACCCACGTCAGTACGTCGTGGAGGGAACCGCATCTCGTACTCTTTGACACATTTCTTGCAGTCTAACACGGAATCGCTCTGGAAGAAATCGTAGAACGAACATTACGAAACGACAGTTCATTGACGTTGTGACATATGGCCCTGAAGTTATGTCGAATAAATGTAAAATGCGGTTACATGCATCGATACGAACGAGTTTTGCAGCGAAGTAATTTGTAAAAAAAAAAAAAAAGTAAAGATAAAAGAAGCGTGTTAGGGATTCTCTGAATCAGTGGCGAAATCAGAATAACTAGAAAATCAGCGCCCGGCAAACAGCTTGGTGAGGCTCTCTGATGGAGTCTGAAGGGCGAGGGGGGTGTTATCTCCGCCTGTATCTACATCTGGTTGGCGCAGACAACTCGGTGCGCACTCATTTAATTACCATTTTAATGTCATCACTGCATATCGCCTCTCCAACTACCTGTAGAGGCGCTCGCGTCGTCTTCAGAATGGCGGAGATCACGACGCTCCTGGGATAGACTTTTTTTCTCATCTCCTTCTCGGCATTTAACGTTCCTCTCCGCAGTGTTTTTGCTCTGCGGAACTGAGCAGTGCTTGTTGCTGTTTGAGTTCTGTAAGACTGTAAACTCCGTCGCGCAGGAGAGGAAGTTGCGGCATAGTTTCGGTTTACCACGAAACATATCGGCCGGCTGGCGTTACTATCATTCATTGAGTGCTTCTACCGGGGTGCGCTAGCCGGCGAGCAGATACAGTTGGAGCGTCGAAAAGACATATTTTCACTTGGCTGTCCCTTTAAAGCTTCCCGTCCGCAGGCATTGTTCCACGAAAAATTTTCGCGTAAATTTCTTCTGAAATGCTAGAAAAACTTCGATACGGGGCCTTCTACCGTAGAAGAGGGTGCGGTACCTGAAGAAGTGCAGTCTCATGCACGAAAGTCTCGTTTACCACGTGTAAATAAATAAGTTGCTCCTACCGTTTAATATCACTCTTTGATTTACTTCACCACCGGCAACTTGACATCGCCTATTTTTCTGCGTTCATAAAAGAGTGCGTAATATTGGACAAGGAATTGGGTGTTAACAAGCGTCACACGACACGTCATTATAGAAAGAGCCGTCACAGTTGACAGCCTTGCGCTGTCTATTGGATGGTAACTGCGCGGGCGGCAACACATTTGACTGCCAAATACAGACTCCTCCGATGCTTATCTCACTTCTGCTCTGAAGATTTCACCCAGCAAGCAATTCTCAGAAACGGTTCTCTTTTTGTTATGGTGATAAACTTTCTCGTGACCAGGAAGCGGTCCAACTGGCGGCAAGGTTATTATTACTGTTACTTTTATTCCTCCATGAGTGGGAGAATTTTTTTGTGTCATTGCTGCCCTGCCTCGTCCTATTTATGTTGTGGCAATGAACAGGTTGTACCGGTAACACTTGTTACTGCCAGCTGACTGAGCTTCGGCATAGTTATTTACTGGTCACGAATATGCGTTTCTTTCTTCATACATTGTACTGACTCACAAATGATTGTCATCTGCAAAGGGAGCTTTTATATTTCCGTATATTTCGGGCGCGATGCATGATGGGGCATTATTGCTCGCATTTGTTATATTATGCCGGGTGCTCTAATATTTCCTTGCATACTAGACTTGGGTCGACCTTTTTTTTTAAAAAAAAGAAAGTTGTTGCAATCTGTTATTTGTGAGGCCATGGCTATCTATCAAACTGAAGTGTAAACGTAGGTATAACGTAAGATAAGATAACGCTTTGCGCTAACTTCTAATAGTTCATATCTTCACGGATTAGCTTGCATACTGTAACGCGATGTTTGCGTTTATATTTTTTACGAAATTGCTTCTCTACATGTATTTCTACAGATTACCGTTTGTATTCTTTAAGTTCGAGCACAGTGGAGATAACCTTTTACTTTTATTGTCTTTGTGTTTAATTTAATAATGGTGTTTAATTTTATTGGTTTATTGTGTTTTCATTGTCTTTCATATAACATCACGTGTCGCACTTCGGGCAAGTCGACCTCATCTATATTTGTATCGAATATTTGTTTATCAAATCGAATCTGTATATCGAATCTGTATTTACCGTCAACCCTCGATTTATGAACACCCTCGGTTCCCCGAAAAATCGTTCATAAATCGAGGGATTTCTAAATCGAAAATTCAGTTAACTGAGTACTATCGAGCAAATGCAACAGTATTTCCGAGTTGGGATTGTGTTTATAATGCCATATATTGTGTAATTTTGCTTTGGACCATGCCTTCCGCTGTGTCAATCTTGGAAGTAAGAGATGTCACCACATTCGCACTGGACTGGTCTCTGATTTCCTCCGGGATTTTTAACCTCCGTTTATTAATCTCCGGGTGACAGCGACCACCTTATTCATCAACTGAGGTCAGGAACCCGTTTGTTGTTCGGATTTCGAGGGGTTAAGAACCGAGGGTGCAATACCTGGAAAACGTTTTGTCCGTTCAGGCGTCATTCATAAGACCACGGAATTATTCCTTTGAAGGTTTCTGTTGGCCTCGGAACGACCCGTTCATAAATTGAGGGCAAAAACGCTGGGCAACTCCTAGTTGGTTCCCAGAAATTCCGTTCATTATTCGAATATCGAGGTTCATAAAACGAGGGAAAAATGAATGGAAAAAGTTTGGTTCCCCGTGCTCGTGTTCATAAAACGAGGGAATTCATAAATCGAAGGTTCATAAATTGAGGGTTGACTGTATATCGAATACCCTTCCGCTTAGAGCATATACTGTTAACTATTGTATTAACTATTGTGTGGACTAGTTTCATATAGTATGCAGTACTGTGGTTCTAATGGACACACATGGCGCGTATTTTTAGCCCCCTATCTTCCCGCGATTCAGCGCTTGCAAATGCACCCGCTTCTGCTGTGTGCACGCCTATGCATTATGCGCAGCGAAAGACAAAGAGGACGTGGTCATCGCGCTTTTGTGTTTTCGGACGATTTGTGCTTCCGCGTTTTCAGGGCACACGGGCTATCATCAGCGGGGAAAGTTGGAGAAGTGAGAGGAGGGATGCAAAATAGGTGGAGGAAAAGTCACTCTCGTTCTCTACCAGGTGCTACTACACCGAACAATGCCCGTGTCCGTAGTGCCAGGAATACGTACGAGCATCCTGTTAGACATCGTGCATGGGTGGAGTGTGTGTGTCTTGCGAGATAAAATGCTTGAGAGACGGGAGGTTAAATCATTTGTGTGATGACGCTGTTATATACGGTAGGATGGGGTCAGTCGAACTGTGACCCGGTACTCTGCTGTGATGGAATAAGGTGGGTGTGGTGGGAGAGAGTCGTCGACTCATTTGAGGGACTCCCATGATTGTTGCTGTAAATATCTGCGTAACTCTCTTACTTTTTGACTGGAGGTTTTAAAACTGATGACTTAGCCAGCCATATCTTTCGAAGTGTTCTTCAAAGCTGACTTGTTAGGACCGCCACCTTCTGAAGGGGTACTGAGTACAGTACCGGGAAAGATTTATTAAATGAAGCAGTTACCACTGGTCTTACGTTGCTTTCCTTTTGCTTTCTATCTTACAATTATTCTTCTTTCAATTATATTATTCTAACTTACAATTCGAGCCGATCCACTTGACAAACATAGCAAATTAATCCGTGACGAGAGGATAGAGAGGTAGCAAGCGAGCTGGTGGTATAGATCCATAACTTAAAAACCTGAGACTAGGGGACAAAAAAACGACGAACACAGACAAGGTCTTGTCTGTGTTTGTCGCTTTTTTGTCCCCTAGTCTGGGGTTTTTAAGTTATGGATTAATCCGTGAGTTTCGTTGCAATAAAGATGTGTTTAAATTTTCTTTTTTTCCTCGTACTGTACGAGAATGGAACATATTACCCTCTTGTCTTACACAAATCCCATCACCAACCCGGTTGTTACAAGGTCTTGTAGGCTAATTCTTTCTAGACTACAGATGTTTAACACTTGACATTTTGCACTGTGTATAGCCGTGTGTTGTATGTAGTGTACTCACCTCATCAGCCATGGCCATCAAGCGATGGCCGGCAGTATCTTTCAAATAAATAAATAAATAAATCTTCGTAATGGTTGTACAGTGCAACGCATAAGTTTCCTATACTTCACTGAATTTCAACTTACGACCTTTGTTTCTTTCTCTCTCTCTCTCTCTCTTTCTATTAAAACATGGACTCGGTCTCGTTGGTAAAGCAGCATAATGCGAATCACTGGAGCAAAATATACTGATGGAGCAATTTGTTTCGTCTTTTTTCTTTTATATAATTCATTCCCTGTCTCCAGGTCAGTGACCCTCTCGTGGCTTTCAGACTTGAAATGTGACGTCACAGATCTTTGCGCTTTTTTTTTTATTTTTTAGTTCGTCGCTGATCGCTTCACTCGATGAAACCATGGCATCGCTGCTGAATTGATTCAAACACTGCGCGATCGTTCACTTCGTCCTCCGGAAAGACCCCATAAATCACTCAAAAGCTCCATAAACTCCCAGCGCGTCCCGCGCATTTCATTGCGTACATTTGACGATCGGGCAGAAAATCAAAAGCAACTTCCTCCCATCACTCATCCGCTGCTCTGCTGACCCCGGCAACCTCCGGCCGAGGAGAATAAAGTCATCTCGAAATAAGATATAGCGCTTAGTACTTACGCTATTGGAATACCTATAGCGCCACTCGCAATCTCGTATGACACGACCCTTGGGACCTAGAGGAACCTGAAAGAACAACAACATCACGGTGAAAAAAAAATAATAATAAACATAAAACATGGAGAAAACAAAAAACAAAAAAACACAATGACGTATATCTCGTGAGAAAGAATGCCTGAGGGGGTGGAATAGACAACATGACAGCAATGCGCCACTGCCGCGGTGGAACGGTCGTGATGTGAGTTGAGCGGCACGATAATGATGTGGATGCCTTAATAGGAGGTAGCCAGGGCAATTGAATCGGGAACATTTTCGTCGGAAGGTCGTTATAATGTGCAAAGATCGTGAGTAGCACATATACACGGCCGGTGATTGAGACCGCATAGCCCAGTTTCCAGAGGATGCTTTTCCGTTTCGGCGTATACGCGGCAGGAAGATTATTCCATTTTATTTTGTTTCATTTATTATTGTTTCGTAGCGTTGCTTCCGTAGAGCTGCCTGCTAACGAGAAACGAAACAACGGCGATGGTTCTTTTTTTTTTTTTAACGAAAGAATAAGAGGATTATGTACGAACATGTGGCAAGCGATGGGTGATTTAACGCATTCATATTTCTTCATTTTCTTTTCTGTATTTCTTTATTTCTCCCGTCTTGTGGAATGTGCTTCTGTGGAGATTTTGCACGATGGTTTTTTTTTTTTTCACGAGAAATATTATGTGTTGAAGGGTTAGCAAGTAGGATTGTGAAAGATGAAAGTCACTGAAAAGGTTAGCCAGCTGTAGGGATCGAACCCACATCTTCTGGATTACCGGTCCAGGGCTCTACCATTTGGGCTAAGCTAACACGCCTCTACAGCGACTTTCGGGGTGCGTCATCTGAAGGGACGACAAACCAGCCACTCAATCTCACTCACCCTCCTTTCACTCTTACATTTTTTGCTCACTCATACACACATTCATACGACGGAAATCGACGCAAGCGGCACCTGTTGAACATGAGAGAAGCTGATGTCCCTTCTGTTCCCTCCTATGTTGTTCCAGCCTCAGAACATCAGTTTCTCTCATGTTCAATAGGATTGTGAGCTGGATACAGAATTTTCTTAAAAAACAATTTAAAAGAGTCGAAACAATTCGAGATTTTAAAACCTACCTATTCCACCTGTATATGCAGGTACTATATTTTGTTCATTTTCTCGTATAGCCGTATTTGGAAAACCCCGTTTAACTAAACACCATTCGTTCAAATCTGCATTATTAACATGTGTAATTTATGTGCACATGTGATCTCAGTCACACGGTAACACAATGACACCGCGCTGCTCCCGCCATTCCTATAGCTTCTGGCATACAAACTCACAAATAGCTTTCGACATTATATAGTGACGGAGCTATATAAGCACCGATGCCTTTTTTTAAAGGCGAAAAACGGCTTCCGAAGCACCATATATACCAGTGCATTGTTGCTTTCTTATTGCATGTATGCTCAAGCGATTCACGAACTGGGAGTAACTTCCGTATCGCCAGTTAACTTTCCTCTGCATTGTCCTCAAAGTGTCCTGGGGTCTCCCGTGAGCGCTTAATGAGTGCATCTTCTACAACGGACTCCATTGTGTTCCTGTGTACCTGCATATATTTGCGGTTACCTTCCTCAGAACCTCTGTAGACACGATCGCATACTCCACCGTCTTTTATTTTTGAAATGCAAGCGGGATGGGTAATGGTCTAGGGCGTTGGTCGTATACGAGGCCTTCCTGTATGTTGCATCTCTGAAGTAAGGGACGTTTTTGTGCGCGTGTCTTTGAGGTACCTTTAAAAAAAACAAAATACAGAAGCCGACACTGAAGATTTTTGTTTAAGTTTAATTTGTACAAGCTTTCGGCGTGGAGGTCCACGCTTCCTCAGGTACAAAGAAGTGAAGTGGTGACACACATAAGTATAGTATAGACATATACACGACTAAACACACTGCTGTACAAAGAAAGGGAAGGATCTACTATGATGATCTATGGATCTAGGATCTACTAAGGATCTAGGATGTGATCTACAGGACTTGACTCCCCTCTTCGTATACGCTTCAGGTACCTTTCAAATGAAACTTATATGTAGGGTTCCGCATTTTCGGTTTTAACCGAAAAACACCGAATACAGAGGGACATTCCAGGACATAACGGACATACGTTGCTGCAGATGTCCAGCAAGTCGTTGATGCAGATCAGAAAACCATACAAAAATACGATGGTCGTGTAAAATGTCGGTTTACTTTTTCCTTAGCCGTAACTAAAACGTCACCGCTGCGTACAACGCCGTGTTGAATGAACGTCGTGCGGTTATATTACATTGTGATTTCTATAAGCCGATTACTGTCGGGTAAGCCATGTTACACGCCAGGAAAACCATCGAAAAACGCCGATTTCGTGAAAATCAATAAAAACCGAAAAAGGTACACCGTATCCGCACAAAAATGTCTGTCTGCCTGCTGTAGCACGGTGGTTGTAGTGAACCGTTTCTGTTTACTGAGTGAAGAACCGAGTTCTGAATGGCTGGAACTGTAAGAGATAGTATACTGATGGAAATACAGTGGAAATCACACCATGCATAGTTACAGAATTCAGAGGGAGGACTCGCCCCCAGCACTGCGGACGCGTCAGATCACAGAGGTAAGTTCGGTGTCATCGGGGACTTCAGCCGTCAATCTTTTCCATTCCGAGAAAAAATGAAAAAGAAAAAGCAAAGGTGCTGTGTCATGTTTCCAGTCAGTCTCTTTTTTAAAGGGATATCTCTCATAGCGGGGGAGGGGGGGGGGAGGACTGAACGCGTCACACAAGCTTGATGATTGAGTTTAATTTAAATTAGTTTCAGCATCGAGTCTTCGCATTGAAATGTATATGTGCCTTGTTCCCGCATCTGAGCGGTGGCTGCCAAATTTCAACACCAACTGTCAGTTACATAATCCTCATAACTTATACTCTAGTCAGACGGCAAACCTAAGGCCGTTAGCGGAACGGCCGTTGCACCACCTGTGGTCCAACCATCATTTCAGTCTCTGCCCTGATTTGTTGAAAACGGGAGACGTACACTTTTTACGACGATTATGCAGTTCGTGAATGCCACAAAAAAAGGCGTACGCCTCCCATTTTCAACAAATCAGAGCAGAGAACGACGTCCTTCGAAATGGTGGTCGGTCTACAGGTGGAGTAACGGCCCTTCCGCTAAAGGCCTTAGGTTTGCCGTCTGACTAGGGTATTAGTCCTCTGCACGTACAGTCTCTTTAATTAGTCCGCGTGCTCGATGCTACATTTCTCATTTATGTTATGTGTATAGCTCTGTACCACAGTTCAACCACAAATAATCATTAATGCTTAATAATAGACTCATTATCTCGATACACTGGCACCGGAATTTGAGTTACACCTTAATACGTATATGCATGATTCCTGTAGTAACGCCCAGGTAACTTATTGTATAGCCGCATTTTTACACAATGTCACGTTTACCGCGCTCATAAACCACACTTACACACATATGTAAACACGCAAACCTTGAGTCTTCTTCGAAGGTCGTTCCGATCATTAATATGCGGCATATCGATTAGTCTAACCGTTCCACTCCCGCCCTTTTCCTATTAAACGCGAAGCAATAATCATATGAAGGGTAACAGCCAGACAAGACAATGTGAAAGAGCTCTCGTCCAGAATGCTACGTGTGCTACTTTCACCGAAGAAAGGCTAATTACGACGTATGTAATGGTCGTACTGACGTAATTAGACCGCGATCTACAACTGGCTGTCATGAGCGGAGAACCTTTGACCGCGATTCAACGGGGGCAGGTTCTGCTCGTCCGTTTGATATACGACGGGGGTGTCGTAAGCTCGGAGTATGCGAAGACCTGTTACTGATCGAGTGACATTAGGGCGCATCGATGAGCGTTTAAATTTCCTACGTGGAAGCCTGCGTCGCAGCGACGGCCATGTGGTTTGATTGTCGGAGCGGTCAGCCTTGACGAGGACGGTGACTCAGCGATTTAGGTTAATTGGTGATGGGATCTGGCGGAATATAATTGGATTCGTAACGTGATACGATGGAATAATCGCAATTGCCGAGTTTGTTAGTACGAGTACTGGCATTTTCAGTTGTTTCGGTTCAGGTTTTGGTTTTGTTCATCGTGGCGTGTCGGACTGTCTGCCGACGATATCATCGTGAGATGCGTAGCGTGAGATCGTGTAATTTTTCTGCCGCGACAGCATACGCGATTCCCGCTTTGTAGCGATGTTTATAGACAGTTGGAAGCTAGTTAACTTGGAAATGCTTGAGAAAACAGCTATATGTAATAGTAACAATAATAATACCGTTTGTTGCATTGCGTGGACCATGAACGTGCGGCAAAGCCTCGTGAGGTATATGACAACGCATCTCCGAAGCAGCGATACGCGAAGCCAGCGCATCAGGCCCTTCATAATATTTAGGAATAGATTTATAAACACGGGGTGAGTCAACCTGTTTTTGTGTGGCGACATGTTGTACGTACCGCAGGGTAGCACTGCGGACAATTTCGACCACCTCGGGTTCGTTTGACGTGCGCCGGAAATCTCCGACACACGGTGCCGGAAGCAATCTTTACCCTCCCCCACATTGATGATGATGATGATCTACATTGCCGCCCTCGGCCGGGATCGAACCCGCGATCTTGAGCTCAGCAAGCCAACGCATTACCGACTGAGACCATCAGACCCTTATTCAGAGCGACTCGCTTTAATTCGAACTCCGGCTTTTTTCGAACAAAATCTCCGGTCCCTTTGGCGTTCGAATAGACGGAATTGCGCTGTAGTAACGCTCATATACCCGATGTCTACTTTCCAAATGAGCGCAATTATTGTGTTGATAGGACGCTATAAACGAAGGGTGGAAATGATCCACCGAAGGTAGAGAGATAGAAATGTGCCGCTGTCTTGTCCACTAAAATGCTGCCAGCAGGGTCGACGAGAAGGGGGGCTGGAGCCCCGGAGCTTCAGGGGCCCGCCCACCCGACTCAAGACGCGACGGTTGCCCGCGCACCCACCAGGAGACGTGAGGAGGGGGCTCGGGCAGGGCTCATCCGCAGAGTCATCCCCAGGGTCCGTAATTTCTCTCGCTATCAGTATTGTCAGTATTGTATTATCAGTACTGTAAATATAAATCGAAAGTTCCTGACGTTAACCGTAGCGCAGCACCTGTTGTACAAATATTGAGACGTGACCTCTCTTGTGCAAATTGGTAACGAAAACTCGCCGCCACAACTACCGATTTCTTCGAGGAAACCCGTCTCCAAGAGAGCGAGAGCGAAACAATGGAACGAGTGCTTCCAATTTCGATAAATACGCGCTTGCGGTCAAAGTGTGCGATATTCCATTCAATGGAATAGTGCGAAAAGTACGTCAAGAGTGGGACGACTTCCTGGTCTCCCCAGCAAACCAGTCTATATCTTTTTTTTTTTACTTTAAATCGCCTTGTCACTGCTTTCAATCTGTCATTCTTCAACGACCTGTCAGAAGAAATATGAAAAGCTAGAAAGAAAAAAAACAAGTTTGTTCCTCATTTCGCTTTCGTTCACGGCGCGCTTGACGCGGAACTTTCTCGCGGAGAACGGTATTTCACGTGACTTTTTCTTCTGTACTGTATTGTATAGTGGACACGATGCTAGTTTGGAAGGCATAGCGTGGACGGTGTTCTTTTTTTTTTTTTTTTGCTGTCGTGAGGTTTAGTATTATTATTTGTTTTTTTGTTTTCCTTCATAAACGAAAGCCGCCAGCACGTCTCTCATCCTCGGGTTTTCAACGTCCGGCAATTGCGGAGAATGTCATGGATCTGGTTCTATCGCGCTTCAGTTGCCAAAGCAGGAAAATAGAAGACCCAAGGCCAAGGCGAGTTCGAGAATAAAGTAGGGTTGGAAGGCTGGATGTATAGTACGTATAATTTGTCCATCACTACGGGACTTCTCTGGCCCTCTGCCTGCAGTGCCTTCCAGCTTTGTTCCGGGTATATTTTAGCGCTGCTGGGCTGGCACCCAAGCAGCACAATATCTTGGCCCACTATTGGTTGGATATGATAGGCAATACTACAATACTAGTCCAATACTGTGCCAATATTCAGCCAATATTGGGTCGACGTTTTGCTGCTATCGTTTTGCTGCTATCGATAGTGATGAAATCGGGTTTCGGAGACATATTTTGGGGAATAACATTGTCCCGTAGAAAGTAATGGGGAATCCAATCCGTTAAGACAAACGTAATCGCTTTATGATTGCTGTAACGTGTTCGATTTGAGGCGCTACGTAGAAAGGTTGGAGAGAGCCTTCGTCAGAAATAGTTCCGTAATAGCAAAAATATCACGAGGTGAAAAAAATAAAAAATACCAAAGACAGCAAAAACGAGCGATACATAGTAAACACACGTACGGGGGACAGAAATATAGATTCGTTATTGTAATGTCTTTTCAGAAAAATGCGCGGATTGTGCAGATGAGTTGAGTGCCTTTGCGAGAGTTGCACGATCGGACGTGTTGACAAAAAAAAAAAAAAAAAAAGAAGAATCGATATGTAGAGAAGTTGGTTGGTATTTCGGTGCACTCACTCAAGCTCTGTCTTGCAGTAAAGCTGCACGTTACAAAAGAGAAAGGAAGAAACCAGTCGAAACGTAGACATACTCCTATAGCCACGCTGTTGTATTGGCCAGTGCCAATACAAGAACAACATAACTACATGAATGACGATGGAATGAGGTGTTTCGCCGCAACAATTTACCACACCTCAGTGCATGTGGGTTAATGCCAATACAAATGTCAACATACGAGTGTACAGACACACTCCTATATTGGAAAGTTTAGACCACTTAATCCTAAAGGTTGATAAAAAGATAACTGGAAGTAATGTTTATTCACGTTTTATGCAAGCTTTCTTGCGGTAGTCCGCATTTCAAAGAAAGTAACACACATCTTTTGGATTACCGGTCCTGGGCTCCAGCAATTGAGCTAAGCTAACACGCAAGCTTTCTTCATTCATTAATTAAAGGCTACTTTCTTCGTTCAAGTTTTTTGGGGACTTGAGGATTTTATGTCCTCGGTGTTCCAGCCTCAGAACACCAATTTCCATGACAGTGTGCATTTCGTCAGGTACGAATTATAGTTGAATAAAGTGCCAATTTGGGCCTGTTGGTCACACATGCATTGACACACGTTGTTTTTAGCACCGTTTTAGCGATTTTATAAACTATAGGTTGCTAAGGGCACGGATTAAATTTACGGTATCAATAGGAGAATGTTCCACTGATTTCTCCCTTTCTTTCCATGTGCCCCTCCCTCCCTCCATCTCTCTCTCTCTCTCACTTGCAACCAATACCCTAATCTAACTCCTTCACGTTTTTTTTTTCTTCTCTTCTACATATAGTATGTAATTTAATCATACTTCGCCATTTAATCATATCATTTAATCATATCACTCATTCATTTAATCATACTTTGAATCGTTTCTGTCGTTTAACTAGCATACTGCCTTGCTACTTACTCGTATAGTATTTAAATCTACTTTTACTTCTCGCCGTACGCCTCGGCAAAAATCTCTTCAACTGCCCCGCCTATTGCCTAACACATATTCTTAAAGAAAACCGGATTCTTGTGGACCACCGAGGGCAAAGAAGACATTATAAATAAGATTATATTAAAACATCGATTTTTGTTTTTGTTATAGCTTTGCTTTATATACCTTTGCCGTTCTTTGCAAAACACATATTTAATTTATTTTCCCTTAAATGTCCCATTACAGCCATTAATTAGGCCATTAGAATCACTAATGTGACGCTGCGAGTCAGCCGGCTCGTCTGTCGAATAATCGAAACAAACTTTCCATAGAAAGGTAAACATACACCTGCGAAAAGAGTTTGAATGCTCCGCTCTTTATAAGCATGTCGCGCAATGCTATACCGAAAAGAAAGAGCGAAAATGCTTTGACGTTAGAAGCATTTGCCGGTCGCCGTTAAGATTTGAAGCCAGATATGTAGCGCTGCATAATATCGGCTTTGTATCCTGCAGGCTTTAAAAGGTGAAAGGTTTTAATAACTCTATAGACGGGGGGTCGTACAGCAAGTGCGTTGGTTGGTAGTCTGTTTGCCGTTCTACTCGCTTCATTGCCGAGCGGAGAGGAACATGGGAAGGAAAAAATAGCGGGGGCGAAAGGTGCTTTCACGGTGGAGTTGTCATTAATAACGGTGCATTTTTAGTACACGGGCCAGTTATCTTTGCGAGGTATACACTTGTGTCTATATACGTGAACTTCCTGGTGGAGTCGGTGCAGAAAGATTGTGAAATGATTGGGTGATATGTCTTCGACTTGTCTTTGCGAAATTTTAACGACTGAGAATTGTCAGTGGGAGAGGTAGCCCGATAAATCCTTTAAGATATTCACTGTATGTATGGCGAGGGAAATTGGTCGAGATAACATGCACCGGAAAAAGAAAAAAAAAAAGAAAGAAAGAAAAAGGATAATCCAGGTGGAGATGACGAAGGGACGAGTCGAGTTTTTCTTTTTCTTTTTTAAACCGACGAGCCTTTTCATTGCGGTATATGGCGCTTTTCTAAGAATTTGTTTCAGTGGTTGTAATAGTAGTAATCAACAATAAAACTGACAGGAGAACCACAAGTATTGTGTGTTGACGAAACCTTGGTGTGTTGACGAAAGGGAGCGATGTGAGCGTACACTCTTAAAAATGAACTTCACCGCATAGCACGCTCCTAGCCAACCATCACCTCAAATGATATCGTTATCTGCCCTGATTTGTTGAAAACGGGAGGCGTACGCCTTTTTGTGACGATTATGAACAGCATAGGTGTCACAAAACAGACGTACGCCTCCCGTTTTCCACAAATCAGGGCAGATAACGATATCATTTGAGATGATGGTTGGCTAGGAGCGTGCTATGTGGTGAAGCTCATTTTTAAGAGTGTAGGGTAGTTGGTAGCGCACCTGACCTGCGATCAGAGGTGTTGGTTTCCCAGCCCCGCACACGCCGACTTCGCGTCAAGTGCCGTCGTTCAGTGAGAAAGGGTTCGTTTGATCTACCACCGATTCCTAGGTAATATGTTGTTATATATACTATGTCATACACTTCTGCGACTCTTGTATGCGATACGCTTGATAACTCTGCTGCTTAATTTTAGTGATTCGTAAAAAAAATATTTCCGACGTTCTTACTTCAATCTACAGTGAATGTTAGCCACAAAATTAGCGACGAGGTCTTTGAAACTTCTGTCCAGTAACCACAAGTTCGCTGTAAATTAAACAGGAATAGAAGGAAAGAGACAGCGCACAAAGCGCAGTTGCAAGAAGGGCTAAACCACATGTCGCCTCGCATCACAGCTACTCAACCGCCACCTTGAACCTCGCAAAATAACTGTATCAATGAACGGTATCGATTTTCCACTCACCATTCGGTGTGAGCCATCCGCGGCGAGCGCGACACCACACGAAAAGAGAACTCCAAGAAGAAACACCATCGTAGAATTGCTATGTCTCAGTCCAGGACACCTCATGGTCTTGCCGAGGCTGCAGCGGATGGAGAGACAGACAGACAGCCCGTGTATATGGATGTGTCTTCTTCCTTTTGTGTTCTGCTCCGGGAGACGCGTACCACCAAGGCGAGTCGATGGAGTGATGTTTGTCCGCAGAGCATCTCCCTGTTACACACGGAGGCAGGGAAAGGGAGACGCCGCAAGTTGAGGAGGTCAGGAGAACTGGTCAGCCGACTCGGACGTCACGGACTGACCGTTAACCGAACATACGACCGCCGCTACCCGCGATGAATTTCAAGTAGACATGGGCGAAAGTGACGCGAACATTGCAAAGAATGCAACGTTTGCGGTGTCTCGTACACTCTTAAAAATGAACTTCACCGCATAGCACGCTCTTAGCCAGCCACATTATCTCGAATGATATCGCTATGTGCCCTGATTTGTTCAAAGCGGTAGGCGTACGCCTTTTCTGTGACACTTACGCGGTTCATAATTGTCACAAAAATGGCGTACGCCCCCTGTTTTCAACAAATCAGGGCAGATAACGATATCAATCGAGAGATGATGGTTGGCTAGGAGCGTGCTATGCGGTGAAGTTCATTTTTAAGAGTGTAGACCACACCTTTGACGGCGTTTTTAGCGTTTCTTTTTTTTTTTGTGGGGGGGGGGGGGGGAGGGGGACACGGACGTTTCGTACCGTTATCTTCGCGAACATGCTCGCGTAATGCACCAGTAGTTAACCGGGGTGGGATAACAACTTCGGGGACTCTATAGCTCCCCAATATATCAATATATGGTAGAGCTAATGTTTCGCAATAACGCACGGTCCTCAGATATGGTGTCCCTCGGACCTGTTACGGCATTTGGTCAACAGTTGGATTTTTTTTTAGTAAGTGTTTTGTAGCTATTGCTTATTATTATGTGTTACTTAGAATTTGTAGTTTTGTACTTATCCGGTAGTTGTTACTTTTGCTGTCTCATGATGTGTTTGTTTTGTAGCGTCTTTATTTATATATATTGGGAGTGCAAAATCTCACGGTATCTTCTGGTTCAGTCTAATCTGTTTGTTAGACTGTACCAGAAACCATTCTTTTTTCTGTATACCTGTATGGTCCTGAGATAGGGCATGCAGTGTTGTTAAATAAAATAAAATATAAAATAATAATTATTAATGGGGCGTGAGAAGTAGATCATTTTTTGATCTTGGACTAACGCTTAGCTTCCTTTGCTTAATGGCTTCATGAGCCACGTATATACAGTTTTTTTTTATCCGTTACAGATAAAAAAAACTGCGACAGCAGCACTGATGGCATTTTGCGGGCGGGTTACGCAACCAGGCGGACGTCCTGTGAGACAGAGCGTGTGTGACTACGGGTCGACTAATTACATAAAATTCATTAATTAACACTTTAATTAGATGTTTTCCCGAAAGTGCGAGGCAGCAAAATTAGCGGCGACCGTTACTTCAATCAACTAAAACAGGAAGGCGAGCCCGTTGGTACGAACTCGACGCAGCGAAAACTTGGAGCCAAAATACAAGAACACAGAACAAGGACCTGACGTCAAAGTCCTTGTTCCGTGTTCTTGTGTTTTGGCTCCAAGTTTTCGTTATGTCATCATTTGAATTTTTGGCGACCAATATTTGGGGTAGGCGTTAATTATTTGCCAGTTCGTTCAGCTCATCTGCATAGCGAAGTTTGGCAATTTATATCAAGGTACATTCGCTTCTCAGGGTGTTTAATAAGGACGATGGGATCTGAATAATGTGTGGCTCCAATTTTGCTATCTCGCATTTCCCAGATAACACCTAATAAATAAGCTAATTAATAAGTCCAATGGTTACATACGCTGGCCGCATAACCCGCCTGCCAAAACGGCATCAGCGCTGCTCAGAGCTATTTTATATAAAAAAAAAAATCTGTAACGACGCTGTATATATACATCGCACGTGCGCGTACCCTATAGATACATCGTCATCACCGATCTGTTGTTGTACCCTAGGTACGTGTTTCGGTGACGCTGTGAAGATAGTTTCGGTCGTTGACGTGGCCACGTTCACGAATGCAAGTCGGGTGATTGCATCTCTCGATCTAACATCCCAAGCAGCACAATGTACTGAAAGTCGAGTGCAGTAGGGGTGGCCAGTATGTGTTTTATCAATGTTCTTTAGTTTCACAATTCTGTTCAAGGCCTTCCACCTACCCGTCCACCCCTATTGCACTCGACTTTCAGTACATTGTGCTGCTTGGGATAGTTGCCCACCCCCAACAAGTCGGCGCATGGAATATCTCCGAAACGTGGGAACAAGAAAAGCAGTTTCCATCTATCCCGCCATCACACTTTATGCACGAGTTGCTCGACTGTTCCAGAGCCCCTTGAGAATATTTCGTGTCGGGTCTTCCGCTTGACAGCTGTTCTATTTGGTACTGAGGTGGGGAGGGGGATGGGGGGGGGGGGGGGACAAGTGCCTGACACAACTGACGCTTTGCCCGCTTTATTTCCATTTGCATTTCCGACAAGAGCAAGCCTACATTTGCGTCATCCCTGTTATACTCTGTGTTCAGGCAGGGAACGCAAGAGGTCATGAGGTGGCCCGAGGAACTTTTGTTGCGCGGATTGACACAACGTGCAGATACTTATTGTTCATTCATTGTATCTGCCGGTTGCTCCTCTGAATATTGGCTGCTTCGTGGTCGATGTGGTTCTTTACTGAGGGTTGAGATACTTTTTGTTGAAGCTACTTGTGGCTGTACGAGACGG
The DNA here is from genome assembly GCF_037126465.1 of Ornithodoros turicata. Taxonomy (NCBI): domain Eukaryota; kingdom Metazoa; phylum Arthropoda; class Arachnida; order Ixodida; family Argasidae; genus Ornithodoros; species Ornithodoros turicata. The sequence goes on from NC_088204.1 coordinate 6,176,849, forward strand.
CTTCTGGTTTATTTGGAACCCTCGATGCTGTGGAAAAAGAGACAGCCATGAATCCGGCGGAATGAGTAACGATAAAAAACTGCGTTTATAAAAGTGAAGAAATAAGGATAACAGTAAATAACATAGAGTACACCACAAGAAGTTACTCTGCTTCAGAAGGCAATATAAGGGGAATTGATGGGGCGCTGACATACTGCAGTGGATTCAGTGAACACACGTGGTAGAACTCTGATTTGTCGAACAGTCTTGCTTGAGAAAGCAACCACACGTGCCGCAGACAGGTACTCTGTTTCTGGTCCTCGTCACCTACGCTGAGGTACAGCTACGCTAGTATTCCACTAACTACCACGATGGTGTGCTTCGATTTAGAATCACACGAGCTCGACGTTCCCGAGAATACTACAGCGGAAGATGCGAAAAACGTCGTAGCTTTCTGCTGTCACGTGAGCAAACGTCGTGCCCTCACGTACACCGCTAACCCTATACTAACCGTGGGGGCAGCCACAAGATATTCCGTAGCAGACGACAGGAAAATACACTGACGGTGTCGTCTGCTAACTGTCGTCTGCTAAGTGAGCTGACGCCACTTTCGATATTCCGCGCCGTACGAATGCTCAATAGAACACGGGTTGGAACTTCCGCTCTGTGAGCAGTGTTTTCGCTTTTTCTTCCACTGGAATCTTCTGTGACGATGTCGCTCGTGTGAACACACGGTACGGGGAACTGGTGGAACATGCTGAAAAGATCACGCATATATTTCGAGTCCCAGTGTCGCATTTTATTGATGGCTTTACATTATTTTTGCTCGAACATTAACATTGCAAAACTTTTGTTTTAGCGCCACGCTAACGACACCGAAATTCATGTCACAAACTACGCGTTGCTATAGGTAGCGTTAATTCTATCCGCCTGACAACATCTCCGACGAGCAACATTAGTGCTGTCCGCGGGTTACAAATCGCATCTGTTGCGCGAATGGACACGCTCATGCGGAAGATACCATTATGCGTGAACTGGAATGGCATGCGCACAACGTAATCATACATCTCTGACGAAAAACGTAGCACTGCCGCGCTCGTAAGAGATCCCATGCACATGTGCGATAGCATCAACACGAGGCAGGACAGATGTTTCATTGAGAGTCTGTAATGATACCTAAGCGGTCCGACGTTTGACGGGGCTTCTGAAGGTGTCCACACCCTAATACCAGAGGCCGTGCCTCTTGCGGCTTTCCGCCTGACAGGTATATCGTTCCCAACCCACATCCTTTCTGTTGCTTGACCACGGGATGAAATATATGTCTCGAACGTTTGTATTGCGTCAGTCATGTTGAGTTCTTTGTTCTGCGTATCCGTTGAAAGTTATTAAGTGCCACGGGGTTCCATTAAAGAATGTGTGGAGCTGTCTTTCAAAATATTTCCACGGGGTGGGGGGGCTTGTTGCTGTTCGAGGTATAAAGTGCAGGACGCTTTAGGCGAAGCTGTCGGTGAGCTAAATTTGTTCTGATTGGTAGTGATGACGATGTCGCTGTAACTAGCTGTGACGGTTCATGTTTAGACGCGTTCACAGGAAGATGGGTGCAGATATAGAGTTGAGAGAATATAGTTCGACAACCCTAACACAGTCACTCCGCCGGGGAAATTATACTGCAGCGCCACCCAGATGCTGCCTACCGTTCTCCTATCATCGTAGAGCAGGTGCGCTTTGTCCCATGGTACCGGTATCGGCGCACTACTTGTCGCGACGTCGAGTGATGCGGCTGGAATATCGCAACCAATACGAACAAACGTAAGGCGGGACATAGATGTAGTGTTCTTTTAGGTTGAACGCTTGCGTCAGGTGGCGTCACTACTTTTGAGGTGGCAACAGGTAGTGTTTGGATCCCGGGATCCCTACTTACTTTCAGGTCCCGAAAATCTCGGGATTTCGGGATAATAAATTTCGGTTTTCCTGACAACGAACGGCAGGTGGTACGCGTAAAAAGTAAAGAACAAACTGTTACCGATCTTTGTTTTCAGGCGTCGCTTCCGCGAAAAATACCTGTTGCAATACCTGTCGGCCTGAAGCCGAACACACCGTTGACGACAAATGACAAACATCGTTCGCTGCTGGCCCAACTCACCACACAGCCCATAGCCTTGAACAAGAGCAAAGCATAAAGAGATGAAGTATCATTAAAACACCTACGGAAGTCGCAAGGAGTCTTTCGACCCGTGGGACTATACAAAATGTAGAAGCGGCATTACGCAGCGGCATTACGGCATTACGTGCTGAAGACTGGGAGGTGCTCGGTTCGAATCCTACCACTGCTTCAGATTTTTCCTAGGGTTTCCGACGTCTTTCCAGACGAAGGTCGGCACAGTTCCTTCTGTACTAACACCTCTGTGTAACCCACTCCTTGCTGCTGGCCTCTCTTCAACTGTTTACGTGTGTACGCCGCAGTTGCTTTGCCACAGTTGCTTTGTTGCACACAGTTGCCACAGTTTGTTTTGCCTTTCGTCATACGTACTTTGATTTGAGAGTAAAAAAAAAAAAAAAAAAAACAGTCTCGGATACTCCTTGCCAGAACATAGTAGTCACTGAGGAGCAACGAGAAGACAGAAGAGCAAAACACACATAAATCCGGGGTTTTAAAATCCTGAAATCCCGGGACTGTAAAAACGGCTAGAAATTCAGAACTTTATAGGAACTCTATTCACCGGTTGCTATAGTAACCGGTGAATAGGTCGCAATTCGTTTTGTTTAAATTGGTTGCACGAAAGCAAGGAATCTCTCACATGCTGTTCTTCAAGAAGATCACGTGACACTTTTGCCGCGCGTGTCTCGCTTATAAGTAACCCGGTGACCGTGTATTCCTTCCCTGATGGTCCGTCTTGACCGGAATGAGTCACGCGTACGTCAGAACCCTTGACTACTTAGTACTTTCTCCAGCACTCGAGGTGATTTGTTTATCAGTACACGAACCGCAATCACGATAGCTATCACGATTTCTACGCTTCTAGGCTGGTAATTTTATTAGGCATTTCACGCAGGTGACCCCACTTTCTCGCCTCTAAAGTGACGGCGACTTTTGACGTCCACTCGGCTGACCTCTGCCGCGCCGATGCCTTTCGTGATGCAACGCAGATCGAAAATCCAGGGCAGTGTTAGGTCCGTAATTGGTGCTCGTCAAATAACGCGGTCGTCGAGGGAGTGGTCGCGTGACCCGCACGAATAGTTGCCAAGTTCTAATACTTTTTACACTGTCAGTACGTTTTTGCCGGCGACAGCTGCGCCAGTGAGAAATGCTGGCGACGTTGTGAGATTGGGGGCAAAGAGCAAAAACAAAGCGACGCTTTGCACAAAAGAGCGACTACCGCAGAGATAGCGAGACAAACGCAGAAGACAATCGAGTCTTGTTGGTTGGGCGAAAAAGTTTTGCGTTTTGTCTGCGAGGCTCTTGTGATGGGAATGTCTGTCATATTGCCTTTTGATGGAAGCCGTTTGAATGGATTTGTCTTCTGCCGGGTTACGCGAGCAGCTTGTGCGATTGAGTTTTAACTGTTGGGTGATTTTTTTAAAGCCGTGCGCTGTATGGGTGACGGCACTGAGGTGCCCCCTAACTGTGTATTCACACGAGTGACATCCTTACGGAAGATTCTAGTGGGAGAAAAAGCGAAAACGCTGCTCACAGAGACGATGTTCCGTCCCGTGTTACGTTGAGCATTCACACGGTGCGAAATATCGGGAGTGGCGTACTGTGCACTTAGCAGACGACGCTTCGCAGACGACACCGTCAGCGCGTTTTCCTGTCGTCTGCTACGGAATATCTTGTGGCTGTGTCGCAGGATATTCCCCACGGCTAGCAGTGTACGTGAATACGGGACGTTGAGCGCTCGCGCTCAGAAAGCTATGACGTTTTTCGCGTCTTCCGCTTCTGCGGGGCATGTCGCTCGTGTGAACGTACTGTAAGAGTCGGAGAATCGGCGGGGAACAACGGTGTCCGGAACACCGGTGGCGTGCATATACTCACTATGTGTATTATGACGTAGAGACAGGAGTCCCTTTCAAAGCTGTGATAAGGCATCTGATCTCAAAGCGCAAGGACCCTGATCTAAGCCCTGCATGCTTAGTCGCAGCGAAGAGGATCGCTGTTTCAGTTGAGTAAACGTTCACAGTTAACAGTAGAAACGAATTCCGTTGGAGGAATATTTGGGTAGTACCATTCAGATACATTTTTTGGGCAAACACTTCGTATTCGCAGCAGCGAAATCCACATCGTCTAAGTATGTGAATCGCCTGCTAAAACGAGAGCGTCCGTTTCGCAGACGATTGTTTGCAAGTTATTGTGAAGTGCATTAGCAGACGACAGCGAAACGAAAGAGGTGATGGGCACGAGCAGACCATTAAGTGGTATTCGCTGCACGCTCTGAATAACAACCCTTATCGCTCGATCGGATCTGTGATGTTCTTGCACTGTTCCGCGGAATACTTTCATCCCCGATTTTGAAATCTTAATGGCCGTTCTGAGCCCCATTTCGCGTTGGTCGTCATGCGAGCGTCTTGGGTCATGAAACGTTATAAGAAGATCAGGGAAGCATCGCATTTGTGATGTCCAGGTTTCGCGATAGTAGTCTCGGTAAACCACCTCGTTGGAAGCGAGCAAGAGTTGCCCTCAAAGGAAAGTTTCGTTAAACAGACAATGAGGAAGTAAGGCACGCCCTGCGGCGGACAGAAGAAGATCGAAATTAATATCTCAGAAACCCGAGTTTTCAATTACGCACACGCCTTCATTTTCGTCGAGGCCTGCACGCCCAAAGAGCGAAATGGATGTATTCTCTCCTGTACGATGAAAGGATCCGTGGCAGGTGAAAAACAGTTGTCGCCTTATACACTTGCGGGGCACTGGCATATCGCTAGTGAGCGAATCATATCAGGATGTACCAGGTGCCGCAATTTGGAAGCTACTCATCGACCAGTTCACGCTTCTTGAATTTCGATTATACATTGTACTTCAGGTTATTTTATGATTTTAGTACGAGTGGTCACTTCCCACTGGAGATGCGTTCTTGCTAAAATTGTAAGTTCATCATCATTCTATTCGTTTCGATGGGAGCTGTGTGCTGTCGTGTTGCTGTCATGGTGGTGGTGGTGGTGATTGTGAAAGGGCTGGTCGTTGTCGGCCTCACAGATGTGGGCAACGTCATACAACTGACGCCCTCGGGAATGTGCGTCCTGGACCGATTTATATGGTCTGCTACGGCCTTATGTCCGCTTCTGCCAGTTCAAAATTCAAATTTCCACTATCCAATCATAAAGGAGATCGCGGATCTGTAGCGCCCCTAACGGATCATGCGGACGTGCATACAGGAGTTACCGATTGTGGTATGGTCAGTGCTCCTGCATAGGAGTTGCCGATTGTGGCATATGGTCAGTATAATCTAGTAGGTCGTGGTACTGACAGAGTAGATTCCTAACACCACCGCTAGGGGACGAAGTGTAATCGCATTACCTTATGTCCGGCTGCCCCGGACTTTCTCCCGTCCTTTCGTGACCGAGAAACCGAAACAAAAGGCCCTGACCTCCGTCTGCTTTACGCTTATTATCGGCGCTTCAGAACTTTCACCTTGTTCATCGTCGTCCAGGAAGTTAGGTGCCATCGGTGGCCATTGTGTTCACGGCGAACAAACCGTTTGACCCCACATTCCTCGGACGTGCAGTCCCTGACAGATGTAGTGGTGGTGGCGTTGTTGTTCTCTGTTGTCCGAGGTGCATCTCTTCACGCCTGTCACGCAAATGACGTGATTGAATCACTTTGACGAATGAATCGAAAGAAGAAAACGGACTGCTTGTAAAAACTATTCAGCCGTGGGAAAAAGACGAACGGGAGTCTTCTTCTGTAAAGGCTTTAAGGGCAGTGTAATGATAATTTTGTAGGCTGTTTTATTGTTTTGAACTGAGCGAATGGGAATACTGGACCATTTTACTGTGTAGGCCTATTTTTTGAAGAACGATCGATTATTGAAATATGAGTGAAGAAAA